>NW_023495663.1:0-456392 GCF_904425465.1 Colossoma macropomum | reverse complement strand
TGCAACTTAATGTTAAATTAGCTGTCATAAAAACCTGTTATTTATACAAACATAATCCTGCTAGAAAAACCAGCAGAGACCGGCATGGATGGTCACCAGCAAAACCAGCAAATGTCTGTTTGGATGCTGGTCTGCTGGTCCACCATCATGACCAAGCTGGGTGACCATCTAGATGAACACTAGACCAGCATAAACCAGTTTAAACCAGCATGATGATCTGTGCTGTTTTTCCTCAGGGTTTTAAAAGCTCTTAGTGTGTAGAAAATGATCAGAAAGAGTCAAGTAGATTTATTTATTTTGACTTTATTTGCTCCCATATATGTACTTATGTAGTGTAAACAATACATTAAAGCAGTACATCGAAACCTGTTTTTCACACATTGCTGATAGTTTCCTGTGATCTCTCAGTTGTGGTTCTGGTTACCTAACTGTCCACATCAGGACACTTTGGTCTGCAGTGACATTAAAGACCAATAACACTGAGTTTAGCTTGATCTCAGGTAGAAACATAATAATGACACTTATAAAAAAACAAATCAGTCATTTCAGCTTCATTTACAGACAAATATACACCATATAAAACCCCCAAACACAGCACAGAGAGGCGGATTTAGTGTGAAGGCAGTGCTGCAGTTAAAGTTCAAGTTTAAATATCCTGTGCAGATTAAAAAATACATTAACCTTAATACAAAACCAAAAAAGTGTTACCCAGTTGAGTAACTCAAAAAACAAACAAACAAACAAACCATGCATCATCAAAACAACAGTGACTTCACAGGAGAAAGCCAAAATGACCATAACATGTAAGTTACTGTAAAGATTTAGATTTTGAAATGTTTCTTTCATTCATCATGAAATATTCACAACATAGTTTACAGTAAAGTATCGGTATAACAATATAACTGAAAATCATATCTGATAACTTCATATGCAGTATATGTAACAGTATGCTTGAACACACAAATACATCATTACCAAAACAATAAACAAAAAACAAACAAAATACATAAAAATATAATTAATAAAAAACAAAAACAAACTAAAAGGAAAAAAATGAAGTTTACATATGTCTGAGCTGATCTGGCTACATCACTGGAAATGATCTGATCAGAAAAACACTACAGCTAAAGTTCTGAGAGCTGAGACTGATCACAGTTCGCTCTGCTAGAGCACAGCTACACACCTTTCTGTGAGCTGAGTCAGGAACAAGGTTTACATCAGAACTAGGAGATAAACTGAGTGGTCTTTATTCTTAATGCAGGACTGTCACTAAAACAGGGTCCGAGATCTCACTGTTATAAAGGTTAAAGTAACAGTTATAGGTTAAAGGTTATAAACTCTTATTTTGACCTACAGCAGAAAGATGATCATTATTATTATTATATTAAAATCATAATTTGTAATCACGAGTTTCAAATGAACTGTCGCCTAAATGATCAATAACACTGCTCTACACCAGTGGTGTGGATTACTACAGCTAAATGCCTGAACATTTGGACCACAGCCCATTGTGAGTGAGTGTGAATGGGCGTGGCCCTGTGGTGGTAGTGGGCGGGGCAGTCAAGAGTAGAACTAGATATTCTGTAAAAGCTGTATAATGTAGAGTTTATTAATCTGAGACTGTAAAAAGTAAGGGATCATCACCAATCAGTAGATGTAGTTTATAATCAGACAGTATGAAGTGTTTAACTGTGGATTTTCCTCTTCTCTAAAATATTTCTCCATCTCGACCCCTGGAGGATTTTAATTATTCATGCTTTAAACCGTATATGAATGTTTAATTAAGTACATCAATCTGTAAATACTGTGCATTTTAATGCAAAGGACAGCTGTCAGGGTGACTAATCTACTTATTACATTTAGATTTACTTTAAAAACATTTGATGATATTCTTTATTTATTGTGTTTCTACTGTGTGTTTTCAACCACATTAGCTCACATTTACAGACTACTTACGATCCTCTGTTTAACGTGTAGAGGTTAGCAGTGTCTGCTGTTATTCTGGAAGTGGATCATTTGTCCTTCTATCAGGATCACTGAAGGTTCTCTGCAGCATCGACATGGTTTCACCAACATTCTCCACATTACCACATGGTAACCCACAACTTCTGGAACCTGAAAATCAACATGTTCATTGACATGTTAAAGTAAATAAACAGGTCAGTTCATTCTCTGAGAATCTGAAATAAAGATGAAATGCCTTCAAACGCCTGAAATGCCTCTGCTGTGTAAAGACTCTGTAGGATCCTCTAAAATACACACTCTGATACTCTTACAGTGTCACCATTAAAATCACCATTAAAAGATAAACTGAGCTCAGTGTGTTCAGATATTCATCCAGGAGAAACATTACCAGGGTGGGATGAATCATCAGAGTTCGATCCACTGATTCTCCTTCCTGAAACAGACACAGTCAGGCCACATCACAGCTGAGTTACAGTGGACACTCATTAATTAATTACAAATATCACTCATATTAAATGGTTTTAATGTGGAATATTATTACCTGAGTCAGTGTCAGAACAGCCAGCTGTAGAGACGAATAAAATAAAACATGCATTAAAATGACGTTTCTTGAACAGCGTAAATGCAGCCCACCAATTTCTACATCACTGGATTTCCATAAACTAGTTGGAGATTTATTTAAATGAAATGAAGTGTTAAGCTTAAAAAATGAGCTGTTGCTTTAAAACTGATGGACTGCATTGTGTAAAATCAGGCGTCTCATTTAAATGAAATGTGAGCATATCTGTACACACAGATATCTGTGTGAAAGAACAATCAGCACACACTAGAAAACGTATTTATCAAGTCCTATACTGATCTGCTGATGCACTCATTTACATAAAGACACGCCCATAAAAAGCTGTACGCAGCAAACAAACTCCCTTTAAAATCCCCAGCGGCCTCTGAATCAGAGGACAAGCTGAACTGAAATGTGGTGTCTAAAAAATTAGTTCTTACATGTAAAAACAAAACTTTCAATTTAATAAGTAAGAAAAATGAACGTTTAATATCTGAAATCTCTTGTAATAATTCAATTTCAACATGCAAAAATATTTAAATACAAAAATATCGCCTTCATTCATCTGAAGAACTATTTCACTTTGGTTCAGCTGATTTATTTACTGTTTTATACCACTGGTACCAAATTACATTTTTTTTACAGTGTAGAAATAGATAGATGATAATTAATGGGAGTCTGAGTATCTCGTAATGAGTTTACCTGTGATTACACTTCTCCACCACTAGGGGTTTCTGCATTCAGAGTCAGGATTAGGTCTAAATGCACACACATTCACAATCACTCACTCGTCTGCGTTGAGGCTTCTGTTACAGGTTTGATGTCTCTGAGCTGAGAGGACGAGCTGACCACGAGTTCAAACCACACAGTTCTAATGAAGCAGGAAGATTTTACATCACATCTGTATGAAAGTTCTTTGTAGATAAGCTGTGAAATTATCCACCCCATCAGCACAAAGTGCTGGCATTAATGTGTCTTTTAGTAAATCTGGCCCAGAGCGTCGTGTCCAGCTACACTGGAATATCTGGCCGGATCCAGGTGTCTCTGATTGCTGGTGTGCTGGAGAAATTCCTGTTGGTCCGTTCTGTAAACTACCTACTACATTTGGACACAGTCAGCACAGGAGCAGTGTGTAGTGGGTTATTTCAAACACAGACAGTCTTTCACTGAACATTTAGTGAAGGTAAATTCAGAATCTTTAAAAAAACCTGGCCAGTGCAGAATTTATGGCATAGTTTTGTATTTTATACTTTATTTTTTCCAGTAGTTTTAACTCAACAAGTACACAGACATTGTGCAGTAAAATGAGGAGAAATTAAATCTCAGTTAAAGCTACTAAATGCTTAAAGAAAGATCCTTCAGATGTAACTCTGTGAACTTCACAGCCTTTTTTCAGTTCAGTGACTGAATCTCTCTCAGAAAGTCACGGCTTGGTAAGAGAAGAACTGATTGAACTCATCAAGGTTTCAGATCAGACTGAAAAGACCTGCTGCACAGAACCATGCAGACGAGTCCTGATAGCTGTTATCAGCTCAGTGTGTAATAGATATCAGACGCTCTGTTTACATGTGGGCTGAGAGTCTGAGAGTGAGGCTGGGTCATAAACATGAATCAGTCACAGCGTCTCTCTAAGAGCCTCTCTGCTCACGACCAAATCACCAAGACATGCTGTTAAGGTGGGAATGGGGCCTAAATGAAGAGCTTTAATTTTGATCCCAGGAAAGTTTTCACTTTATTATCAATCATTTCCTACAGTTTTCATCTCAATACATTTCACATAAATCACCTTTACCTCAATCAATGAACACAGTATCGCAATTCATGAAAACAGTGTTTAGATTTGTTGTTGAATCCAGCAGTGAAACTCCATAATGTCCAGGAAACTGTGGAAAAAGGCTGTAACTGCCACCATCAGTCCTACCTGTAACGTCTCAAAAGAGAAAGAGAGATCAATACTCACTAGTAGTTGCCTCCACAGTTGCTGCTGGGCTCTGTTTCGTGTCTCTTTCTGCAACCACAGTGATGATGTACAAACACCCAGGTTCCAGACGATTAATCAGGGCAGAGTTTTTCCCAGACAGCACCTCAATCTGCTGACTTAACCCTCCTGATCCATTTGTCTGACTCTGTGAAACCATGACGATGTATCTGTCAATCTTTCCCGGTGGTCTCTCCCACTGGACCTCGAAAGATGTTGAGGTGGTCTCCACAACTTTGAGGTTTTTGGGCTCAGAGATCACTGAGAAAGAAAAAGGAGACTCAGTTATAGTTGCTGTTGAAAGGTTAGAAAGAGAAAAGGTGAGAAACAGAGAATGTCTGACTGAAAAAAGGAAAGCAGAATCGGTGCTGATTCTGTTAACAGAAATGACCATCTTTGTCCTAATTGGTGGAAATCAGGAACTGATGAAGATGAAAGTGACTGAAAGCTGCACAGAGATGAAAAACAAGTTCACTCAGCATTAACATCTCAGTAAATCTGACTAAACTACACTGCACTGAGTGAAATACAGTTAGGTTTAAAAACTGCAGAATTACGTATAGTTTATATACTCAGAATAGTCCGGGGAAACAGTGCTGTCAAAGTATCAGTAGGGCGATACACACTGATACTGAACGTTCTGAAACGGTACAATACTGGTTTCCCACAGGATCAGTACTGTTACTGTTCATATCTAATGTGCTTTCTTTTGACCCACAGAGGCTTCCTTAACTTTTGTTAGGTTTGTTGTGCTAAAAAGGCAGCTGCAGTGAGTTCACAGCCTTTGTGTCCAGTCTTTCACACCAGATACAGTAGCCGTGCACTGCTCCGTGCAGTGCGGGCAGTGCTCTCCTATAATAATCTTCATTTGTCTTACTTCACATTAATATTTTTTATTTTTAAAAACAGTACATTTAGTTTCAGCTATATGAGAATAAAAACACACTTCAGAATGTGTTCATCACTTTCAATAATTCAGTAATATTATTGTTACAGTGTTCCAGAGTTCACATACAGAATATGACAATCATGTGATCGTTTCTCAGCCAATCAGATTGTGCCGTCAGAACTAACTGTTGTCTAAATGAAGATTATTTTTGTTTGACCAAATTAAATGGAGGTTCATATTTAAAACTTTCTGCTTTGAACAGAATCTGATTAGAATCTACAGAACATGAACAGTTTATACTCACCAGCTTTCAGCTTCTTTTTCAGGATAAAGATGACGACTCCAACCAGCACAGTCAAAATCACACCTGCAACTGCTCCTCCAACAGCCAAACCCAGACCACCCTGAGAGTGAGAACGCTCTGCAGACGGAAAATGAAGAACAAAAATCTGAGTTACATTTTTTAATTCCCAAAAATACAAACAAAGAAAATGAACTGTAACAGCAGATCTGACTCTGAATCTAATGTCTGGCCTCCTTATCTTATTCTGATCTGAACTGCACTGTGCTCCTGAAATCTACTAGTGTTTCAGAGAAGGTCCAGAGGAGAACGGCTTCATTCCAAGAATGCAGAGCCCAGCAGAGCACCTGGAGGCCCAATACATCTTTACTGACCTGCCACCTTCAACACAGCCCAACACCTATTTGATCAAACAGCATAATCACACCAGAAGTGCTTTAGCTGGTTGATCTGGTGAACACTACATTCCACATCTACTGATTAAAGTGTGGAGCATTTTAAAGCCCCATATCATGATCTGCTCACTGCAGTTGAGAAGGTCATTTCTGGTCTAGTCTCTGTACATCTGCTACTCTGTTAAGCAGCGTTTACAGTAATATAAAGGAAACAATTACAGTAACAGTGAAAATCCAGAACATAGAATGACGTAAAATCTGCTAAGAATGCAGAGAATCATAAATCTAATTACCCCACTGTTTAATTACTGGTTCTGTGATGGAGCTGTGATTCATATAACAGTTGTAATCTGCTGTTTCGTCCTCCTGGATCTCCACACTCTTCCTCAGCTGGTAGGTTCCATCATCATTGGGTCTGACTCCTGAAGATCTTAGTAGATGTTCAGGCAGTGAAGTGGTGAACTTCCTCACACTCATCTTCACGTCTTTGGGGTAGAAGCCCGTGGCCAGGCAGGTCAGGGTCAGCTTGGTTGAGTCAGTTACAGGTTTCTTCACAAACACATGAACATCTGGTGGAGCTACAGAAGAAATAAAAAAGACATGAACTCCTCTGTGACATCTAATCACACCAGTCACTGTTTCTGTTCAAGCTACCACTCACACCAGTGCTTCAAACAGCAGGATGAATGTGAGGGACGGCAACAGTGACCTAAACAGGAACGGTCACGTTACCTAGAACACCGAAAACCAGCAGTCTTGAACACACGCAGATCTTTCTCTGTATCTAATGGTGTTTTTCAGTCCAGATCACTGACAGACAACAAGCTTTCAGTGGTGTGTGATGAAATTTTTGTCTGCTGCACAACCTCTAACAGCACACGTCGACATACTGACTCATGGTGCGGTCCATTCAGGAGGCTACTGTCCTAAATTCAGTCCTAACTGAGGTTTTCAGGTAAGATTTCAGAGTCAGGATGTTTCTGTAATACAAACTCTGCAAGACATATTTCCTAAATTTAGACAAGATTTTCTTCTATGAATTTGTGAAAATCTTATTTTGACCTGTCAGATCTTCACTTAGGACTAAAGTTAGGAGTTTTCTGTAATATTAGTGTTGAATTCTCTTGTTTGGTGCAGACCTTCGTAAAAATGGGTTTCCCCCCAGCAGTGAACTGAACCAGGGCTCTAATGGAAGCAGACTTGTGATTGTTGGTGGTCCATAGTTCAGCTGTTTGGTGGAGACCCAAGTCCAGGTAGAGCTTTCACACCTGACTAAACAAACTGAACTAAAGAAAGAGTTTGATTGGTCCACACCAATCAGGGTGGGTGTGAAAATGCCCTAAATTAATCTCTAAAACCTACACAAATCTGTACCAACCGGAAAATATAAGGGAAAAGTCACTTTAGTACTTTCTTTAAAAATAAACAGCCACTCACAGTAAACATCATGTAAAAGGCCTGTCAGTCTCCCTGACTTTGAACAACACAGACAGTTACAGTGAGTAAAATGAATGGCTGATTGAAAACCAGAAACTAACCAGTAGAACCAGTTCAGAAACAGCTGCTTTAAAATACATTTTACTCTAACAAACCCAGCTCACAGTGCACCTGTACCAGGTATACAGTGTTCTTAATGACAGTTCAGGCGTGTTTGAAGCTGTGTTACAGCAAAAATGTGGACCAGCTGGGGGTCCCTGGGGGCTGGTTTAAGAAGTTTGATGATCATGAGAATGACAGTTATAAACACTCACTCAGTTTGGTTTCAGTAGTGCTGTACTTTAAATACGTCTTCATCCTGTGCACACACTCCTCACATCTCTGATCAACAGGTCCAGCGTTCCACTCCTCCTCCAACGCTTTAGCCTGACTGACTGAGGCTGACCATCTCCTCGAGGTCCAGTTATAAGAGATTAAGTTCTGTCCATCGTAGCCGTATTCATTAGTGCAGTTTAACACTGACAGCGAACCACCAGAGTGCTTTTGTACCTCACAGCCGACTCTCCACTGCAGAGTGTGACCATCTGAAACGTAAATGAAGAACAGAGACCAATATAAATGATCAGACACTCTAACATTTCATGTTTTAACAGAATGTGACTGTTTTGTTTGTGTTTGTTAGTAGGTACTTATTTAATGCCACACTTTGTGAGAGTGAAAGGCTCACTACTCTCTCTCTTTTCAGAAACAGTGACAATATATTTGTCTGACAGACTAACATGGTGCATCATCCACTGAGGAGGAAAGACCTCCTGGAGAAGACGACGAGTGCTGTGTTGTAGCGGTTAGCTCATCTGAAGAGGCAGCCTCCAGTACTCATCCAGCACCGAGACACACTGATGTCCCTCAGTGTCCCTCAGCCTTTTTTAATTTTAGCGTGTTGTCACCTACACAAGTAAGACTACAGCTCTATTTTAATGTTGAGGGTCTTTTTTCTTTTCCTTTTACATAGAATATCAGTTCATGGAATATCAGTTAATGGAATATCAGTTAATGGAATATGGGTTAATGGAATATGGGTTAATGGAATATCAGTTAATGGAATATCGGTTAATGGAATATGGGTTAATGGAATATGGGTTAATGGAATATCAGTTAATGGAATATCGGTTAATGGAGTATCGGTTAATGGAATATCGGTTAATGGAATATGGGTTAATGGAATATCAGTTAATGGAATATGGGTTAATGGAATATGGGTTAATGGAATATGGGTTAATGGCATATCAGTTAATGGAATATCGGTTAATGGAATATCGGTTAATGGAATGGTTAATGGTGTATCGGTTAATGGAATATGGGTTAATGGAATATGGGTTAATAGAATATGGGTTAATGGAATATCGGTTAATGGAATATGGGTTAATGGAACATCGGTTAATGGAGTATCGTTAATGGAGTATCGGTTAATGGAATATGGGTTAATGGAATATGGATTAATGGAATATCGGTTAATGGAATATCGGTTAATGGAATATGGGTTAATGGAATATCGGTTAATGGAGTATCGGTTAATGGAGTATCGGTTAATGGAATATGGGTTAATGGAATATCGGTTAATGGAATATCGGTTAATGGAGTATCGGTTAATGGAATATGGGTTAATGGAATATGGGTTAATGGAATATCGGTTAATGGAGTATCGGTTAATGGAATATGGGTTAATGGAATATCGGTTAATGGAATATGGGTTAATGGAATATCGGTTGATGGAGTATCGGTTAATGGAATATGGGTTAATGGAATATGGGTTAATGGAATATCGGTTAATGGAGTATCGGTTAATGGAGTATCGGTTAATGGAGTATCGGTTAATGGAAAATGGGTTAATGGAATATCGGTTAATGGAATATCGGTTAATGGAATATCGGTTGATGGAGTATCGGTTAATGGAATATGGGTTGATTAACTCTTACAGAGAGAACAGCACTAGATCTATCCTAGTCTGGAGCCATTTCAATGTGGGAGCGTTTCACTGAATTCTGAACATGACACTGAAGTGAATCTTTCAAATGAAGAATGATCATCTAAGCAGAACATAACTGTAAATCTCTCTTTCTCTGCACGAACATCATGAAATTAAAAATAAAAAATAAATTAAAATAGAAAGTTCTCACCTGACTCATCGTGTCTGAAGGCCTTCATCTGAATGTCGAGGATCTTGTTTAAATGTTGTCCATCGTACTTCAGTTTATCAGCGCCTGCTGTCCACTCACTCTCCTTCATCTCCTTCATCCAGTCCTGTTTAGGAGTCCTGACCCCGTCTGTACTGCTGTAGGAGTCAATCTGTCTGTCATCCAGCAGAGTCACTGCACTGAACTCAGAGACTCTGTCTGAAGAGCTTTTAGACTGGACAGTGTAGAGGTAACACAGAGAGTGTTCATCTGTGGAGAAACAGAGAAATGAAAGATTAGATATTAAACAATGACTTGATTACAGTAAATAAGGACAGAGTTGATTGGATTCCACGTTTGTTGGAGGAAGCTGATCAGACACTAAACAGGGCCTCTTTCACTCCTTTAAGACTACATTATCACTATCAGTCTCAGGAAGAAGCACAAACCTGTCACTGAGGTACATTTTCAGTTACTTTAGTACAGGAGACATAACTGGTATAAGAGCTGGTTGCTAAGTTGTCGCTAGTAGGTTGCTATAGTTATAAGAGCTGGTTGCTAAGGTGTCGATAGCTGGTTGCTATGGTATAAGAGCTGGTTGCTAAGGTGTCGCTAGTCGGTTGCTGGGGTTAAAATTGTAGCGTAGGCCCACCTTAATGGTGGAGAGCAAAATTCTGTTGAAAGGGGACTCAACTCAAAACAAACAGGCCTAAACCACGACAGATCGTCTCCTCCACTCCCACCACAACATTTTATCATTTAGATTTGAGAAAAGTCTCTGTTTCCTCTGTTAGAGCAGCTCTGATCTGAACTCACTGATCTGCCCTCCATCTATACCTGCTCCTGATCTGATCAGCTCACTATCAGCTCCTCACTGAGTGACGGAGGGTCTGATACAGCAAAGAGAGCTCAAAACTGACGGGTCGAGGATCCAGGAACACAGAAAAAACACTGCTGTAGAGAAAACAGGAACTAAACCTGTTTTTCGCCTCCTGCTCTGCTCTGACTCACTGGAAACATGTCTTGTGGTGTCCCAACACTCCACCAGAGATTCTCTGACATAGGAGGAGATCTAGTTACAGTCATATTATAAGGAATGCCGAGCCTTATCAATACAATTACTAATAAACTTATTAGACTTATTTTTCAAAATGACTATCACTGACTAAAAGAGAGGGTAATGAGTTTGGTAATGAGGTCTGAGGCACCTCTACCCATTCTCAACACCTGATCAGGGATGCTCTTAAGCAGTGAGCTGTAATGTTTTCAGGTTCTACATTTATGGCGGAGCTCCACATTAGTTAAGAGATCACCTTCATCAGTTAGTAAGTGTGCTATCGGCCGTTTCCTCTTAGCAAACCAGTCCTGATAAAAACTTTAGAGAAAAACAAAACAAAAGCAGTTTCATGTTCCTCTGCTCTCTGCCCCTCCCCTCAATCAGGAAGTGCTGGGTGCTGACTTCCTGATTAGAGAAACGGGCCATTAATGTCCAGCAGTGGGGAAAGGGCCAATTAGTGCCCAGCACTAATTTCCTAAATGAGGGGAGGGGCAGATGGCAGAGGAACAGATAACTGCTGTTGTTTAGTTTTTTCTCTAAAGTAGTGTTTTTCTGGATCCTCATCCTGGTCAGTTTAGCTTCTCTCTGCTCGATCAAACCCTCTTTCACTCTGTAAGGGGTGTTACTGAGCTGATTAGTCAGACCAGGCTTGGCAAATACTTCTAAAACAATTATATTGAATTGACTCTGTTTGCACTGATTGACCAGACTTCTCTAGCAGGTGTTAAACTGACTGGAGGTTAAAGTGTTTGTCTGTAGCACAGATGTTTATGTTGCTTGTATAAAAACATGATTTTTGCAGCTTAAATATTTTTAAAATTATTTTGCCAAATCCAAAATGTGTAGGTTGTGCCCCGCTGTCCCCTACTGTGAGAACTGTGGAGGATTTTATATCCTTTATTTAGTCTGGACTCCCACATTGTTGTGTGGGTGATTCCCCCACAGTTCTGGACTCATCCTTGAATTTCAGTCTCAGCAACTAAGACAAAGATACAGTGCCACACCTTTCAGTGGTGATCTAAAGTCATATGAACGCCTGTGTTTCTGAGGTTAGCAACTGTCTGTTAGGCAGTAGCCAGTGTTTACACACTTCTGTTTCTTGTGGATTTCTTTTCAGCCTTCTGTCCCTCCCTCACTCAGGAAGTTTACCGTGCAGGGAGGAAAGGAGAAGTCTGTTTTTTGCTGATACACAAAAGCAGAACACTCGCTCTTGAAATGCCTTTTTTGGTAATATGTGGTGGTGAAGACACTCTGTGTCACTTTACTGTGTGGATTACTTGCTTCTACTCTGGGTCCTCAAGGTGAGTATTTTATTTCAGATGGATGATAAAAGTAAAAAATCATATATTCCCAGTAGTAAACTGTGCTGAATGGAGCAGTATTCTACAGTATAGTCTTTAAGTCATGGGCAGACCAACTATCCACAACTGTTGGTGAACTTCAAATGTAAGTGAAACTAAAACATTCTAAAGTGGTCGTTTCTGATAATGTATTAATAACATATATCAGTTCAGAGTTTAGTGTTTTATGAATGTGAAATTGAACGAGTTTCTTATTGGCGACACATTGAGTAGTTGTGTTTTTTGTATTCTCTAGCCTTGCTGTGTATCATGACTCGTCTCCGATGTCCTCGATTGATGTTGCGCTTCTGACACTCTAATTCTGGAAATTCTGTGACAGTTGCTTAAAAACTGCTACTGTAGAATCACGTTATATTTCAGATGAGCATCAAATGATGGACTCTGAACTGATAACCGTTGAAGTTCACGTATGTATAAGTTTTAAATTAAGTTTAAATTGTACACCTCATACGTCGGCAGTATAATATATTCTGAACTGACATCTGCTGGTTTTATGGACTCCTTATTAGAAACGACTAGGGGTGTGAATCTCGAGGCACCTCACGATTCGATTCGATTACGATTCAGAGGCTGTGATGCGATTATAAAACGATTATTGATGCGTCTCGATGCACCTTTTTTTCTACACAGGATTTCTGTTTTTATCACTGTGTGGGGTCTTGGTACTTCTAAAGTATTTATAATAGTCCACGATGCATTTACTTCCAATATCTTTTATTAATAAATCAAATGGAAGTGATGTGGCAAATGAACTGGAAGGCTCTCATTTACTGCGCATGTTTGGAGCACATGAGACGCTGCTGCCACTCATCTGCGATAAAACGCGCAGTTATGGTGAAATAAGATCCTGTGACAATGGATGTCCACACACCCGATTACAGCTATTCTACCCGTTTTCTTCACTGATTTCATAACTTAAGTCTTGGTGTTGTAATAGAGAGTACGGGGGGTGGTGGGGGGTTGCAGAGTCAGCAGTGAAATATCTGTATCTCAGCTCCTAATTGTGCAACATAGCGCGAAAGCCCTGGTTCTCAACAATGAGAATGGATGAAAATCCTTGGCAATAAAAGTTGTGACAGAGTTTGTAGTTCACTAGTTCACTTCGTCCTGTCCGAGTTGGGTGGAAGCTTTGACATTGTCAAATACGGAATATGGTTTTCCCCTTCAGCTCCACAGAAGACAAAGTGCTTCCATACACTCGCTCAGGGGTCAGCAAACTGCGGCTGTTTTACTGACCAAACAGAGTTTTAACAGTAAATGGTCTTAAACGCTGGAGTTAATGTAGCGTATAACCACTAGTTCACCTGGTGAGTAGCTAACGAAAAGGCAGAGAGAAAGATCTGAGATGAACATCAATAATTTGGAGACGAATATATGTTTATAATCACTCCTGGTTTCCTGATACGTTTTCATCTGCAACGAGGAACTGTTCAACACAGACAAACGTGAAGTCGCTTCTCATTCACCAGCTTGTTTGAATTCACCTGTTCCACCTTAAATGGTGTAGCAGTTACATTCTGGCGCCTCAGTGAATGAGAAGCGACTTCAGCCTCGTAAAGAGTCAAACGTTGAGAAACATTTCGCAAAAAAATGATCTACTTTTGTGGAAAAGTTTCCTGCTGGAGATGCGAGAAAAGCGGCTACAGCTGAGCTAAAGCTTAAAGCAGAGCAAAGTAAATCTGCGTTTTTGTTTATATAATATTTTTAGCCTGTACTAGAACATCAGCATGTGCTGAGACACATACAACCAAGATGGTAAATGGACTCAAAATGTTGTGGCTCCTAAGGTGCTTTGATTTTTGTTGAAAGGATAAAGTGACTCTTATTACCATTTGGGTTGCGACTCCTGCACTAGATTTTAATGTACTGTGCTGCCACAGACTGTCCGGGCGCTGCACTTCCACACTTTGCAAATTTCTGCATTTTGTGTTCCGTCAACATTACGTTATCAATCAAAATGTAGAAAATCGATTTTTGACATTTGTGAATCGATTCAGAATCGTCCACGTCCGGATCACGATGCATCTAAGAATCAATTTTTCCCCTCCACCCCTACAAATGACCATTTATAATGTTTTAACTTTTACTGTTTCTTATAAAGTACATTTCTTGTAAAATCTAAAATATTTTTAGGATTTTGGCTGCCATTTACTTATAAATGCAACAGTAAAATTACTTCATAAGTTCACAGTATTGTGAACTTTGAACTGACATCTGTTGGTGTTATGGACTACTTATTAGAAATTACCATTTTATTATACCTTTAGATTTACTTATAATTAAAATATGCAGACAATTGTAGGGAAATTGACTAATAATAATAATAATAATAATAATAATTGTATGATAGAATCACTTCATAATTCATATAAACATAGCATAATAACCTCTGAACTGATATCTCTTGGTTTTATGAACTACGTATTAGAAATGACTATTTTATAAGGCTGTGAATTTGAGTTCTGATAGGAAGTGAGGTTTTTTCCTCGGGTCTGTGTGTGGCGTGACTCTGTGTCGCGTGTGTAGTATTACCACACTCAAGAAAGCTGGTTTGACTGCAGTATTTAGTTCCTGTTTTACCTGATGTTACTACATTTAAACACCACACAGTGTTATATTTTCTGTACTGTGGGGAATCTTTAGGTGTGACACATCAAAGCTTTAAAAGTTGCCATTCTCGGCCTTTAATGATGACAAACGCCCCATATCAGACCATGTCCAACAATACAGTAATAATATACTCCTAGTTTATGTCGAAGTCTGACTCGCTAAAAGTGAAACTAACTCCTCAGCTAATACTGTTTTGTGTCTGTGCTGTTATCCGGTGTCAACCAGAGGAGGATGGGTTCCCCTTTTGAGTCTGGTTCCTCTCGAGCTGCTAGGTGGCAACATCTGTTGTAAAAGGCGCCATATAAATACATTTGACTTGACTTGACTAATACAGACGCAGACCGAGAACTTACCTCCAAAAACATCTGGAAGAAAACAGAACATCAACAGCAGTAAAGACGTATGAAACATTGTCAGCATTATTTCAGAGTATATTACAGAGATTAGATCAGTAAACATGAAATACGTCTCGAACTGAAATCCACATTAACTGTGACTTGTTCACCGAGTCGACTCTTTGAAATTGTGTTCCGTACCCACCCTGATTTCACTTCCTGAGGACCCTCGGCCAGAGTTAGCAAGTTAGCATGTTTTCATCATCATGCCAGCCAGTACAGTTATATATAAACGTTATGGTTTAATCCAGTTGTGTGTCGCTTAGTTGTGCTTGCTTACGAAAGTATTGAAGTTTACAAAAAGTCAGGCAAATACGCGTCGACCTATGCCTTTAGAGGGTCCTCCCACAGATGCTGACTGACGGCGGTGAGACGTAAGAGTCATCCAATAACACTGCGAATCTCATAACCGGAAACCAGATGAAGTAAGATCAGAACGGGGAAGTAGGATTGGGCACCACACCGAGGTCTGAGTCGACTCTCTGATCCGGCTCTTTTAAGTGACCGCTGGGGGCCGACTCAGACGTAAGAGGAACCGTTTACAGTTTGTGTTTGTTCGTGTAAAATGTGGACAAACAGATCTGCTGACGCTCTGTCGTTGAAAACTCATCAGTCTTTCTTGGTTCAGTTGTTTACTATGTGAACAAAATCATTCAGAGTGGTTTGGTGTGAAATGTTCTGTTCTAGAGAAACTTCCTGTCTGAGTTGTTCACAGTGGTGGTGAAAGGAACCTGATATCCTTTTTATTTTCAAATTTACCACTTTTTTACCATCAACATTCCATATAACACTCAGAAGACCCACATAGCTTCACTGATGGTTTTATATAGTCAATAAAATGGCTATATTTTGTGTTGTATACATGGTGACCCCATGGTGGGGGCCCAAAGTTGGGAACTGTCCAATAGGAATGTCCCTCTCTTTTCCTCTTAGACAGGTGTGACTTACCTGGCTAAACTGAGAAATACTGCTTTGTGAGACCACTGTAACGAAATCTGAACCATTTCACACCAAACCACTCTGTTTACATCTCAGAGGATCTCTAAAGAGTTCCTCTTTACGAGCAGTGCAGTGGCGTCTTTGGCACAGAAAGCCTGGTGGGCTACAATAAACTGTAGGGGCAGCAGCGACTCGTCAATGAAGCTACATACAAACCTGATCAAACACAGACGCACTTCATCAGTGACATCACACATTCACTAATTAACGTAACGGTGCAGGGTTACAGAACATGGAGACAGGAATATGAGTGATATGATAACGACATTAGATCTCTCAAAACCTGGTTATACAGCATCACAATACAAATCCACAGTAATCTAGCAGTTTAAGATCAGCACAAAGAGTGTTTTTAACTGCTCACTTAGACGAGCGCTGACGGCCCCACGCTCACCAAACCAAGACTGACAGGAGAAAAAGGGAGTATGTATAGGACAGACCTACCATTATATATTAGTTATACTGAATTATTGATCATGTCGTGCTCCTGAGCAGCCCTGCCTTGTATGTTTGTGTCTTCCTGCTTCGACAGACCCACTTCAGCTCAGGAAATCCCTGTTTATTAACTAATTAGCTGATTGAAGTTCGTTACAGCAGAGAAAACACTGAAATAAGGCGTCCTTTACAACACAGTCCTCCACTGATATCAGGACTATTGGCAAGAAAGCAAATACTGTACTTCTCTGACGAACACTGTGTTCTTATCAGTGTTTGTACCACAGCGATTACGTTCTGCTGTAATTTTGTAGTTTATAATTTAAGACGGTACGTGAGTGTGTGACACACACAGACTGACATTCCACTCGTTTTTTCCCCTCCTTTCTCTGTTTGTCATCCACTTCATTAAAATGTATGACAGTCAAATGAATATGTGGTCATCCTGAACAACACTACCCATGATGCAGTGTTCTATAGGAGTTTAAAAGTCTGGGATACCGTCAGAATGAAATTACAGAAGGAAGTGTTGGAGCATATGGCTACACTGCAATGACAACATTTCTAAAGCTCTGCTTACTTCATGGTGCATTTATAATCTTTAATATGTGTTTATTACTGTTTACACGCTTAATTATCAATGACAGAACTGCTGTGGCTAATGGGGCTTTGGGCCTGATAGAGATATTAGAATCTGATCATCTTAATAAGAGAATCCACGTTTGAAGTACTGTGAACATAATTCTCTACAGACGATCAGCTACTAAAACCAATATCAGGCCCATAATTCCATTCTAACATTTGTTGACAAACAGTATATCAGCCACTGATCTCATGTAACCCTAATAATTTTCACATTAGCATTCGGTTGATATGATTTTAAACCATCTATATTGGCATTCGTAATGAAATGCATAACCTCAACCAGCACTTCTGCTAAAGCACCCTTTCATCTCTTTCTCTCTTTTGAATCTGTCTTAGTTGAAGAGATTGATAAGCAGAGCATCCTTATATTGGACGATGCTCCCACTGGCAGCGCTGGGTCCTGTAATAGGTCTGAGGCTGAAGTTAAAGTAGAATGAGGTAAGGTGGCCGAATTCACGTGGGGTGAACCTGTTTTAAATGTACGACTGCTGGGTGTAATATTGGTCATCTGTTTGCCCACGTCAGTGTCACTGCAGTGCTGAGAATGACCCACCTCCCAAATAATACCTGCTCTGTGAGGGTCCATGGGGGTCTGACCACTGAAGACCAGGGTAACACAGTATCAGAGAAACAGATGGACTACAGTCTGTAACTGTAGAACTACAGAGTGAAACTATATGGTCAGTGGAGCTGACAAGATGGACAGTAAGTGTAGAAACATGGAGGTGGACTTGTGTGTGTGTTTGTGTAAAAACACAATGTTCTGCCACTATAAAATAACTGATGCTGTGTTTGTTTGTATTCACCACAGGTTGGTTCTAATATGGTGGAGTTCCTGTCTCAGACAAAAGTCAGCAGACCTGATCCATTAGTTTCAGCTGTAGCAGATGATCCGTCTTTTGCCGTCTTTAACAGACGAGCTGTGGAGCAGGGCGGACGTGTTGGAGCGGCTGACGTCTGTTTCAAGGCATTCTTTGTACGTTGTAATGTTGAAATTGTAACTGGGAATCCAGTGCTGACAAATGTTTGTTATTCTTAAATGCACTGCTGGTGTTTGCAGTTATCAGAAGTGTTAATTGTGATATTTTACTGATGTTAATTGTAAAATGGATGGTAAATAACATTTTAATATGAATATATAATTATTATTTATACATTGTTTTATATATGCAGTATTTCCCATGTTACACTCAGTGGATTTTATGTAATTAATATGCTCTGTATATAAATATATAAATAAATCACTACATTTTGGTGGTTAAAAGTGATGTTTCATTTTTATGAATAGTTATTCAAATTTAGCAACCGAAGAAAACAACCCAGCCTTTGGTTCATTTAACCCAGCAATACAGTAAAAAGTACACAGCTGTTGGGTGAATTGCTTGACCCAAAAAGCTGAGTCTGAATAATAACCCAAGATGCTGGGTCAGTCCTACCCAGTGCTGTTTGTCCAATATTGACCCAGCACTGGGTTATGAAAATGACTCCATCTTTTTTATTGTAACACACGTCACACAGAGAGAGAGATGTAGATGCGTCCCTCAGTGCACTTATGAAACCTAAAAGCAAAATGATAAAAACTGTGTCACAAATGTTTACAATATAACTGTAATTTTTCATCTTTGTTACTAGAAGGTTTCCATTTCAGACTTAACTAGGCTGATGGTGATGTTGCGCTCATTCTTGTCAGTAAGGTTCTAACAGTTTTGCTTGTAGCTGTAGTTTGTTTGAGTGTGCAGCCTGATGCTGACAATAGTGCAGTCACGCCCCCTTGTGGTGAAAAAGCAGAATAGCAAGTCTGAATACACATCAACCAAAATACTGGATTTCCAAAAACACAACCAGCAATTCACTATAAAGCATGCACCCACTCACCACAAGCACAACGTGTACCCAATGAAGACGACATAACAGGGTTAAAACATAACTGAGTTGAAACACAAGTGAATTAAAATCAGACAGATGAGACACAGCACACTTAAACGCAAACCTAATAATCCTAGGCTAAAGCATACCGCCACTGCAGGGATAGAAGATTTTGACATAACCCATTTTAGCTTTCTCAGACCACTGACAGCTACAATGTTTTCAAAATAATTTTTTTGGCTTTGAAAATGCAGAAAATGAGGTCAGCATCTGAAAGATGATAATAATAAGGTGAATAAGAATAAGAATAAAAACAAACATTTTTATATTGAAATTGTGATTTGAAATCTGAAGAGAAAATGAGGTCAGCATCTGAAAGATGATAATAATAAGAAGGCGAATAAGAATAAAAACAATCATTTTTATATTGAAATTGCGATTTGAAATGACAAGAGCTTGAATTTTAAGATTGGCCTACATTACCATCAACACTGCCTAAAGAAGTTTCAGTTGGGGACGTTTAACCTAATAACACTGAGCTTGTGAAAGAAAAAAAAAACAATCCTGGACCTGAATGTAAAGAAAACACTGTTCAAACTGCACTTATAAAATTGTATTTCAAGACCTTAACAGTTGCTTAGCAGTGATTAGAGGGTTGAGAACAGAGCAACCGGTCAATTGGATGCTAACTCTCACATTCAGGAATGATGCGGGAGAGGGTCATGATTTTGACTGGTCATAATACAGTGAAATCACTCACATTAAACAAATCAAATTACATTATCTTAAAGATAAAGTACAGATAAAGTGATCCTTGTTAGTCCCACAATGGGGGAATTTCATCTCTGCATTTGACCCATCCGTGCAGTGAAACACCACATACACACTAGTGAGCACACACACTAGGGGACAGTGAGCACACTTGCCCGGAGCGGTGGGCAGCCCCATCCCTTAAAATGCAGATGAATAAATATTCTCTCATCATTTGATTGGTTGGGCTGTGATTAGGTAGATCCAGTTCTACAGGGTCTACCTGTGGCTTCTCCCTGCAGCACATACAACAATCCAGTTCCACACAGTTTATTAACCCCTCTCAGATTCTGCTATCTGTCTAAGTGAACCAAACACAGAAAACTGAACAGAGAAAACATGTGTGATCATTTTCACTGAGTTTGGGTAAATTACTAAAAACCTATGAGGAAAAAAAAGTGTTGATAATTATGAAAAGTTATTGACTCATTACACAAATATTATTATTTGTGAGTACAGATTGTAATATATAATCTGTATATATAATCTATACCTACAGATTTGTAACTGTTCTTTACTTTTTACAATCTGTGACCTCAGTGTAAACTTTAGGCAGTTTGTTGACATCAACAACATATTAATAAATACACAATAAACACAGCACTGGACAACACAAATATCAGTTATACACATTCTGCTCACATCACTGAACTATTTTGTTCACACTATCCTGGAAAAGGCCTGGCTTATCCTCCTCCTACATCAGTGCTACTGATGCAGAATCATCTGAAAACCTAACATCCCCAGTGTTCAGTTCATTTGTGAAGGGTTATCCTTAATAAAGAATGGCTTACTGTGGTTGTGTGATATGCTGATCTATTTCTCATAGTCTCCCACATCTTTTTAGGGTTACCAGCCCTAAACACCTCCACCAAGCATTGTTTAAGCATATCTCTAACATCCCTCACTTCACTTCTCAAACATACAGCTGTCAAACAAATAACATAACAGATTGTTAAAAGTCACGCAAGTTATTATTATTATAAATGGAGAGTACGGAGTGCTTAATTGTGGTCACAGATTTTCTGTTCTACAAAGATATTTCTTGGTCTTGACCCCTGAGGGACTCTGAACACCATAAGTTTAGTTATTCATACTTTCAACTGCTTATGCGTTTTCATTATGTAAGTACATGAATGTGGAAAGACTAATGTAAACTTTAATCTGTAAATTAGAATGTAAAAGTCAGTTAACAGGGTGGCTGCTGTGTGGAATTACAAATAAACTCATCAATGTATTACAGTACTCTTTAGTTCTTTAAGTATTGGATGGTATTTTTACTCTATTTCTACTCTACATATTTGAGCACATAAGCTCACATTTACAGACTACTTTAAAGTGGAAAGACTAATTGAAATGGAAAGTGTGTAGAGTTTGAACAGCTCAGCAGTTCCTGCCGTTCCTCTGACACTGAACTGTTTGCCGATTAGGATCACTGAATTGTCTCTGCAGTATCGGGGTGGTTTCATCAGCATTCTCCACTCTACCCTGTTGTGACCCACAGCTTCTGGAACCTGAAAATCAACATGTTTATTGACATGTTAAAGTAAATAAACAGGTCAGTTCATTCTCTGAGAATCTGAAAGATGAAATGCCTTCAAACACCTGAAATGCATCTGCTGTGTAAAGACTCTGTAGGATCCTCTAAAATACACACTCTGATACTCTTCCAGTGTGTTTTCACCAAGACACTACAGACATTTAAAAGCTAAATTTGTGTGAAGAGAGTCCAGTTTTTCATTCAGGAGAAACATTACCAGGAGATGCATCAAAGTAAGCTGTACCTTTTTCAGTGTTGCTCCTGTTCGATCCACTGATTCCCCTTCCTGAAACAGAGTCAATAAGACCACATCACAGCTGAGTTACAGCGGACAGACATTCATTAATCACTAGGATTACTTACTTTAAACAGGTTTAATATAGAATGTTATTACCAGAGTCAAAAGCAGAGTCAGAACCACCAGCTTTAGAGATGAATAAAATATGCATTAAAATGGAGACAGATTAATGAGAGCTAAATTTCTTGACCAGTGTAAATGCAGCCCACCAATTTATTAATCACTGAATTGCTTTCTAGAAACAATTCTGAGATTCAATTCATTTAAGGCTTTAAGCTTCAAAAATACGCTGTTGCTTTAAAACTGTTGGTTTGGATTGTGTAAAATCAGGGGTCTCATTTAATAAAACGCCTTTAGAGCATGTTCTTTATCTGTGTGTAAGAACTACCAGCACACACTAGAGAACTGGCAATTATCAAGTCCTATACTGATCTACTCACACGCTCATTTACATAAAGATACACCCTTAAATAGCCAAACACAAACTTAAACTTAAGTGTTTGGCTATTTAATTTAACTTAAACTCCCTTTAAAAATTCCCTCTAAATCAGAAGACAAGCTGAACTGAAATGTTGTGTCTAAAAATGAGTTCTAACATGTAAGAAATAGGAATGCTTTATTATTGAATTATCTTTTAAGAATTCAAACTGAACATGCAAAAGTATTTTATTGTTAGTAGTATAATAAATGATTTAATATGAAAAAATATTGCCATCATTCTGAAGTATTATTTTACTTTGCTTTGTTTCAATACGTTAAGTAATTCTTTAGGCTGAACCAGTGAAGCTGGTCTACAGTGTATGAGCACAATAATCACCAGTCATTCAGTCAGTTATGCTGAAATGGATGATAATAAATGGGAGTTTAGGGATTAGGGAGACGGGATTAAAATGTGTGTATGCTTGGTTGATAAATGAGAGCCCTGGTAAAGTGAACCAGATCTCACTGTCTTTTTTGGAAAGCACTTCTGCAGGAAACATTTTACCCAGAATCAGATCTGTGTCAAAATCTGCTGTATCACTTTTTACTGTAAATGTGTCTTAATATAGTCTTAAAAATGTGTTCTTTGTATTGGACGTACATGCTACTGTTGATTTCCTGCACTTTTATTAAGATGTAAAAATGTATTACAAAGTTGTAT
This sequence comes from Colossoma macropomum, assembly GCF_904425465.1. Taxonomy (NCBI): domain Eukaryota; kingdom Metazoa; phylum Chordata; class Actinopteri; order Characiformes; family Serrasalmidae; genus Colossoma; species Colossoma macropomum. The sequence continues at coordinate 433,537 of NW_023495663.1, read as the reverse complement.
TACAAGTAGCAAAGATTTGCTATTTTGTGCTTGACTCCGGGCACTAGTGGTAAGATAAAAAGAAATTGTTGGCATTTAATTTAATGATATGATGTATTTTGGCACTGAGAATTTGGTAAATGCAGCTTTGACTATTTCTTTAAAATGAACCCCTGGCCTTTAGCTGCTCTGGATGCTCTAGACTTTATGCTCTCTGCGTCACATCTCCTGCCAAGGACGCCTCCTCTGCCTGTCCCTTTCACCTGCAGAATCACTTGAGTGCTTGGACTGTCTAGAGGACTCCAACTCCCATGAGTCATTGGGAGATCACAAGACTCTCCACCCATCTACTAATGAACATTCATTCCAGTGCTACTCCTCACCAGAATGATAGTTGTCACACCTGTTTGTCATTTCATTACATTAGATAGATAATATAAAAGCCCGGGCTTTAGTTTAGTTCATTGTGAAGTAGGGGGGCGGGAAAAAATCGATTCTGAGATGCATCGCGATGCGGACGTGAACGATTCTGAATCGATTCATAAATGTCAAAAATCGATTTTCTAAATATTTAATTTATAACGTAATGTTAACGGAACGCAAAAGGCGGAACTTCGAAGTGGGTAAGTGCAGCGCCCGGACGGTCTGTGGGACACATAACAAAAACACAGCTGGATGAGTGAGAAATCCGACCGGCTCCCTCTGCATTAAAGCCAGGTTAGGTCAGGAGTCACAAGAGTCACAACCCAAATGTTAAGAAGAGCCATTTTGTCCTTTCAACAAAAATCGAACCAGCTTTGGAGCCACAACATTTAATGTCCAGTGTGTGTCAGTATGTGTTAATGTCCTAATATAGGCAGCCCTCTGAATCGTAATCGAATCAAATCGTGAGGTGCCTAGAGATTCCCACCCCTGCTGTGGAGTATTGCCAACTCCTGTATATGTGTATGACCTGTATTTCATGTTTTTGACCTCTCCTTTTGTGTTTGCCCTTTTTGTTTGGATTGCTGTGTACATTTTGCTTTCTTTGTGTGATCTTGGACTGGTTTGTGGTTTTGCTCTCGATGTCCCTCTTGTCTTAGTTATCTTACTCTTTGGTACTCACTGTAGCCTGTTCTGACTATGCTCTTTGTAACACTCCCAAGCTATCAAGCTAAACTTAAACCTTGTCTTTTTATCTGTGCTTGTTTGGTGACACTCTGTTGCACTTTGTATATTTTGTTTCTGCCATTTTGTTTATTACCCAAACCTAACCACCAGTCTTCACTGATTTTATAGATTTATATATGCTTCTTTTTGTTGCCGTGACAACAAAAACTCCTATCTCCAAAATTGTAACTTAACTTGAAAAATGAAGATACAAGGTTTTGCTCTCTGACAGCAAAAACATTTATACAGTCGTTTGCAAAAGTTTGGACACTCCAGTCAAACGACATGTTGATTTTCAAAGTGAAACTCGAAGGTTGCACATCTTCTTCACACACCTTTTTTTTTGCTGAATTTAAAATTCAAAAAAATTATATTTGGCCAGCACAAAAGTTATGTCACATTTTTTTGTCACATGTCAGACAAAGTCCTGATAGCTGTTATCAGCTCAGTGTGTAATAGATATCAGACGCTCTGTTTACATGTGGGCTGAGAGTCTGAGAGTGAGGCTGGGTCATAAAAATGAATCAGTCACAGCGTCTCTCTAACCTCTAGCTCTCTCCATTTATGTCCATTTCTCCCAAAAGTGGTAAGGTGTGAAGGGGGCCTAAATGCATAGCTTTACTTGTGATCTTACAGAAGCTTTCGCTTCATCATTAATAATTTTAAAAAGAATTGCAGTTAGTATTTTAATATATTGTACATAAATCAGTGCTTTTTCCCATTGTACTTCTTCGTCGCGTTTACCTGTCTTGAAGCGCACATACAGTCGTGAGATCCTGCTCAACATTGGCAGAACCTCATTTTTCAGTCTAAATTGCACTACTGTTTATATTTGCACTATGTATACCCACAGACCTTAATCTGTATGTGCCTCATGTCACTTTAGTGTTAATTTCAGGACCTTCTATATTTATATATATATTTTTTGACCTCATTATTCTACATTTTTCTACAATTAGTGTTTATTTTTATGATTAGTGTTGTGTTTTTTTAGTGTCTATTTAAATTCACACTTTTCCTGTTTACTTTCTATTTAAGGTTATTGCTACACTATGGGGTCTGAGAGTAACGCAATTTCAATACTCTTTATGTCCTGTACGTATTGTAGTATTGACAATAAAGCTGACTTGACTTGACTTGACTTGACATTGGAGCTTCATGAATGTTGGGCTGGTGTTCATAAATTCAAGTTTTCTGGGGCTGAGAAAGACAAAGTAGATACAGTTGTAGTTGCTGTTAAAACACTGAAGAGAGAGGAAAGATCAGAAACAGAGAAGGTCTCATAGGAAAAGAGGAAAGGAGAATTCTTACTGTACAATCTTGCTTTTAGCTGTACTTTTTCAGCTAACTAAGAAATCCTGCTTTATGAAATAATGGCAGTAATAATAAGTTATATACATATTAAGTTTAAGTAATATCTGTGGATCATTTGGGATATTTGTGATGTTACTTGTGATAACACACAACCTCAAGTGTTACTGCTTTTAAGCAAAGGTTTTGTGAACCAAATTAATTTTACTTCAGTATATTGAGCCCTAAAATATTATTTCATATGTGCTTAAATATCAGGCTTTAACCAGAGAAGTACCATCCTTTTCAGTTATGGATATGACAGTAAAGAAGGTTTTATATTAGACATTTGCTGGATATTCAACTTTCTCAGAATATGTTAAAAAAATGATCAAACTTACATGTTCTCATTCCTGAGAGCAAGCTACAATGTTTCGAAAAAGCAGATCACTGGCACTTTAGTTATTAATAGATCATCTAAACCAGAAATGTCAAACCGAGGATCTTCCAGGCCAAAGTGCTGTGGAGATCAGCGTTTGCCCTCGTCTAAAGCTCTGAATTCAGTTCCTAAAGGCCTTGCTAATTAGCTGATGAGTTGAATCAGGTGTGCTTAGTAAGGCAGTGAGCTGAAGTCTGCAATGTTTTATCCCACTAGGACTGGAGTCTGACACGTGATCAAAACAGTGCAAAACATAGTGAACAGAGGGGCATCCTCTAAGCTGACTATAAATCCCAGTCAACTGAAACCACTCTGTTCATGTGATTTTGCCTTATTTTAGCTAAATATGGGGGAAATAAAACTTGATAAGACGTGCTGCTGATCTACATTTCTAAACGATTATGTTCAATGACATTTAACAAAGGACACTTCTGAAATATGTCTGATTATAGTTTGTTGGCTTTATTCTCAGGAGTGAGAACATGTAAGTCATTTTTACATGTTTATTTCATGAGAAATTGAGCAAAGTTGAATATCCAACAAATGTGCAATATAAACGTACTCTCCTGCACTGCCACAGACGGACCAAAAAATAATCCGAGAGATCAAGATTTCTGCATTTATCTGATTATTCAAATGGTAATATAAAGAGCATACTTTGATTTCTTAGATTGGAGTAAGGACTAGAAATCTGATTAACAAATCTGAAAAAGAGAGCTGGATTTTAGCTCAGTAATCAGATTTCTCAGTCTGTGGATATGCATAGCAGACTGCTGTACTGGAAATAAGCAAGCAGCGTTGCCAAGAGATGCAGCAAGACACTGAAACCAAATACATGCTTGACGAAATGAAGGATTTGAATATTCTTCATCTTCTACATGATGTATGTTCATTTTTTTCAGGTTAGGCGGCGCAATGTTTAAAAAAAGCTGTCATTAAGTTTGAGTTTTACATTACGTTCATGTCTTCTTCTGTGAGTTTATTGGCTGGTTGTAAAGCAGAAATCTGATTACTGTCTGACTCATGTAGACCTGGAGTTTCCCCATTATCTGAATACTGATGAGCATGTAAACATGTTGATTGTATTACTGACACAATCTGATTTTCTACACTTATTGGATTATTAAGTGCATGCAAACAGTGTCAGAATCTCAGGTTCAGCTCAGCTTTTTCAGTACTTCAGTACTTGCCAGATTAAGCTCATTGTCGTGTTCAGTCAGTCTGTAAAGGATTTCACAGCCCATTCTATTAAATTTTGGCTAATTCCAGTGTGTTTAGTTGCTGTCATCACAGTAGAAGTGTACTTCTGTAAACTGTAAACCAGTCTGAGCAACCAGTGCTCAGTGGGATTGATAGTTATTGTGAAAATTAAACATGCTGTTATGACAAATAAGAACACAGTAGAACACTTTTCAGACTGTGGTATCAGAACTGACTGTTGTCTAAATACTATACCTAAAATAATATAAGTAAAATACTATAAAATAACTATGTTTTTGCCAAATAACATGTAAGTATATTTTTAGAATGTCCTCTTTCTAATTGAACAGAATCTTAATAGAATCTACAGAATATGAACACAGTTTATACTCACCAGCTTTCCACTTCAGGATAAAGACCAGCACAGCCACAATCAAAACTGCAACTGGTACTCCAATAGCCAACCCCAGACTGACCTGGGAGTGAGGACGCTCTGTAGACAGAAAAGTGATCAGAGTTACATTTTTATAAACGACAAGAAATAGCTTTGGAAACAGTTATCAAATTGGAAAACAGAACTGCAACAACAACAGCAGATATAACTCTGAATATAATGTATGGCGTCCTCATCTACCCTTCACCTGTAGTGGAATCTTATTTTGTTCGACCTGACTGTATTATGCTACTGAAATCATTTAGTGTTAAAAATGAACCATTTCTGTTGTTTGGTGTCCCTGTTTCTGTGTCGGACAAAGTCAAATCCAAGCCTAGCATAGCCCAGCACAGCACCTGGTTTTGTAATGCATCTTTACTGAACAGACACCTTCAAAACATTACAGCCCAAGACCTGATCTGACTGATTAGTTTAACTGTACAGCATCCTTTCCATCCCATAAAATTACAAAGTTTACATGATTTGACAAGTTGCAGTTTGAGGAGACACACCAGCATGCGCACACACACACACACACACACACACACACACACATATTTTCTATATGGGGGCAGTCATGGGCTGGAGGTTAGGGAACCAGCCTTGTGACCGTGAGTCGACAGTACGTGACTGAAGTTCTCTTGAGCAAGGCGCCTAACCCCCAACTGCTCCCTAGGTGTGCATTCACTAGTGTGTATGTGGTGTTCACTGCACAAATGGGTCAAAATGTGGAGGTGAAATGTGGGACTAATAAGGGTCACTTAATAATAATATAATAACATAATGTAATATAATATAATAAGTTATAGTACAACCCTGTTTCCAAAAAAGCTGGGAGGCTGTGCAAAATGTAAATTAAAACAAAATGCAATGATGCAAAAACCATTTAAACCTCAACAGTTTGGGATTTTCATTTAATAATAAACCTAATATGGGTGACAGATCTGGACTACAGAGCAATGCTGTTGTAATACATGCAGAATGTGGTTTGACATTGTCTTGCTGAAATAATCAGCATCAATGGTGCCCTCAAAGATGTGCACATCACCCATACCATGTGCACTAATGCACCCCTCTATACCATCATGAATACTGGCTTTTGAACTGTGCACTGATAACAAGCTGAGTGGTCTTTAGCCCGGAGGACACAGTGTCCATGATTTCCAAAAAGAATTTCAAATTTAGATTTATTGGACCACAGGACACTTTTCCACTTCCCCTCAGTCCATTTTAAATGAGTTCAGGCCCAGAGAAGGTGGCAGCATTTCTGGATCCTGTTTATATTTGGTTTCTTCTTTGTGTTTTAGAGTTTTAACTTGCAGTTGTGGATGCAGTGATGAACTGTGCTCACAGACAAAGGCTTTCAGAAGTGTTTCTGTGCCCATGCAGTGATTTCCACTACAGAATCATGTCTGTTTTTAATGCAGTGCTGCCTGAGGGCCCAAAGATCACAGCCAGCAAATACTGCAGAGATTTCTCCAGATTCTCTAAAGATTTTAATGATATTATGTAGTGTAGATTATGAGTTCTTTGCTATTTTATGTTGAGAAACATTATTCTTGAATTGTTGCACTATTTGATCATGCAGTCTTTCACAGAGTGTTGAACCCCTCCTCATCTTTACTTCTGAAAGACTCAGCCTCTGACAACTTTACACAACTTTACCAGTCTTTTGTTGCTCCGTCACAACTTTTTTGAAAAGTGTCGCTGGCATCAAATTCAAAACAGGCATATATGTTTAAAAAATCAGATTGAAATTTCTCTGTTTCAATATTTGATATGTTGTCAATGAAATATAGTGTTTAAATGATTTTCACATCATTCCATTCTGTCTCTCCAAAACGGGGTTGTAATATCAGTGTTGATTCTGTTAATAGAAATGACTATCTTTGTGCTAAATAGTGGAACTCCTGGAACTGACAAAGATGAACAAAATTGACAGAATTAAAAACAAAACAATCAATTCACTTCATATTAACACCTCACTATCTCAATAAAATCTGACAAAGCAAAAATGTATTTATTAAAATACAGTTAGTTTTTAGTTTAGTTAATTAGCAGAAGCATATTTGTTTTCATGTGCAGAACGGTACTGGGAAAGATTTGTTTATATATTTAGGAAATTATTTATATATAAAATGATTGAAAAGTCTGAACCACCCCCTGGATGTGATCACTTGTAACGTGGATATCTCTCAACATCCACCCCCTGAATTCGCTTGTAGCGGGGATATCTCTTGACATCCATCCCCTGGATGCGATTGCTTGTAATGGGGATATCTCTCAACATGCATATAACTGAAAAAACAGAATGTAGAATGATTAACGATCTGCTAGACATGCCAAGAATCACAGATCTAATTACCCCATTTTTTTATCACTGGTTCTCTGAGGGAACTGTGAGTCACATAACAGTCGTATTCTGCTGTATCGTCTTCCTGGATGTCCACACTCTTCCTCATCTGGTAGGTTTCATCATCATTGGGTCTGACTCCTGAAGATGTCAGTAGGTGTTCAGGCAGTGAAGTGCGGAACTTCCTCAGTTTAATCTCCACGTCTTTGGGGTAGAAGCCTGTGGCCATGCAGGTCAGGGTCAGCTTAGTTGAGTCAGTTGCACATTTCTTCACAAACATATGAACATCCGGGGGAGCTACAGACAACAGAAATGAAAATACACGTTTATTTCACAGTATGTTTTTACCAGATTTTTCCCTAAAGTGATTCATAACCATTTCCCACCTTCTGCAGCTAACAGTCTGTAAGTGTAAGGGCTAACACATGTCCATCTATGACATCAAATAACCCATGACTATACCTCTCACACAAGTGCTTAAAACAGGTGAATGTGTTTGAGGGACAGATCTTTTTCACCACAGCCTTTCAGTGGTGTGCACCCTTCAACAGCAAATGTCGACATATTGACTCATGGTCGGGTTCATTCAGGAGACAACTGTCTAAGTACACAGCGACTCCCGAGACAACAGCTATCCAATTCGGAGGACAGCAGTAAGTCAGCTGTTTTCTATGGTACCTTATTTTGACCATATTTAAATTTGGTCATCGCATGCCTCACACATATCCTTCTCAAAGAACTCAGAGTTCCATTGCTTCAGTTTTAAAAACATGGTGGACGGAGTGGTGATTTCTTCTGATTCTTGTTTTTGTAGATCATTAGAAATGGTTCCTGTGGTTATATTTAGATAGCTTGTGTGTCTAAAGTTATCTGACAGACGCTGATGTGTGCTGGATGAGGAGCTGAGGAAGATGAGTTTTCACAGAGAGAAAACAGTGCTGAATGGTTGAACGTAGCTCACGTTTCCAGCATATGAGAGGAAGGACACAGTAGGAACCAACACTACAGACTGATGTCCTGACCTATGAAAACAGTGTAACTTACTGGATGATGTAGAAGTTCTGAATTAAAATGTTTCAGTGACACTTTGATGAAACAAACAGACTCTCAGTAATGTGTCAAAAACATATGAGGGTTAGGATTTGGATTGAGGTTAAGGTTGGGGTTAAGATTAGGGCCAGGGTTAGGATTAGGATTAGGTTTTGGGTTGGGGTTAAGGTTGGGGTTAGGATTAGGGCCAGGGTGAAGGATAGGATTAGGTTTTGGATTGAGGTTAAGGTTGGGGTTAAGATTAGGGCCAGGGTTTGGATTAGGACCAGGGTTAGGATTAGGATTAGGTTTTGGGTTGAGGTTAAGGTTTGAGTTAGGATTAGGGCCAGGGTGAGAGTTAGGATTAGGATTAGGGCCAGGGTGAGGGTTAGGATTAGGTTTTAGGTTGAGGTTAAGATTAGGGTTAGGATTAGGGCCAGGGTGAGGGCTAGGATTAGGTTTTGGGTTGAGGTTAATGTTAGGGATGAGGTTAAGGTTAGGGTTAGGATTAGGTCCAGGGTTAGGATTAGGTTTTGGGTTGAGGTTAATGTTAAGGTTAGAATTAGGTTAGGGTTATGGCAATTATGCAAATACTTACTCTGTTTGGTTTCAGTAATGTTGTAGTGCAAATAAAGCCTCAGCCAGAGTGCACATTGTTTACATATCCATTCAGCATTTTCACTATTCCAGTCCTCCATCTCACTGATATCATTTACTGAAAATGACCATTCCTTCAAGAACCAGTTATAATATCGTACACTCTCTCCATCGTAGGCATATTCATTAATGCAATTTGATATGGGAACTGAGCCATCAGAATGTTTTTCACCCTCACAGCCAAATCTCCATTGAACAATGTGACCATCTGAAATATAAATGAACAGAGACTGTCATAAATCATCAGACACATTTACATATTATGTATTAACAGAACTGTAAAATGAGACTGTTTTGCTCATATTTGCAAGTAAGAATGTCACACTTTGTGATAGCGAGGTTGGCTGTGCCCATGTGGGCCCAGTGAAAGCTTCACAGTTGTCTTCAGTTGTAGTATGTATGACGTTAAGGAATTAAATTGTCCTTAATGCTGTCATATTAAAGTCACTTAAATGTTGCTATGACATTAGCTCTATGTATGTCTTTAGTACTGGTAGATCAATATCATTTCAATGTATTGAATAATTTCAGTAGTGAAATACCAACAACTGTTGTTTAATAAAAGCAAAAATGTACTTTTTAAATGTATTGTGCTATTAATAATAATATTATGAAAATATTAATTAATAATATTAATAAATTAATAATATTTGGGGAAATTAAAAGATTGAAAGTTAATGATCTTAATATGATACTGATTAGCCTTTAAATGTTGCCCGAATCTTTAAGAACCTAAATAATAGTTAATAATAGTTAAAGGAAAAAGAAAGTTTAAAAACACTAAATGCTGAATGAGTTGAATCATTAAAAACTTCTTCTTATTAAACTTCTCATAATATGTGTTATCCATGTGACAATTTAAAGAGGCAAACAGCAAATGGAGAAGACTTAAACAAGCTAAAAGAAAGACACTTTGCTGAGTTTATATTCACTCTACAGCTAGCCTTGTTAACTTAAGCTAGCCAGCGCTAGCTATGTTTGTTAACTGATAAACTGACAATTGAAGAATTTGGTTCTTTCACTGAATAACTATGATAAACATGGTTTGTGGTCATAAAAAGGAAAAGTACGATTTTAGCTATGCTTATATTTTGTTGTCTATTTTTACCTTTCACTGCATTCCATAATTTGCAATTACTAATTTAAACTTTTCCACTTTAAATGGTGCAGCAGTTTCATTTTGGCACATGTATGGGCACCAGAATGTAACTGCTGCATCATTTAAGGTGGAATGGAAAGTCAAGGTTACTCCCAGTTGAGTGAGTTACCTCAGTAATCTGACCTCTTACACTGATAAAGAGTGTAAGAAAAATTTGGGGTCACATAACTTCTGGCTTTATTTGAATATTCTTGTGAATAATATCAAGTCATATATCTTTAGGATTATTGAGATGTTTTGATATTGAGATTTTTTGATGGTTTTCATTTTCAGTTTCATCAATTTCAAATTTTAATACATCTCATGTATTTCAGTCCATCTTAAATGAGCTCGGGCCCAGAGAATGTGGCAGTGTTTCTGGATCCTGTTAATATTCACAGACAGTGTTTTTCAGAAGTGTTTCTGAGCCCATGCAGTGATTTCCACTACAGAATGATGTCTGTTTTTAATGCAGTGCCATCTGAGGGCCCAAAGACCACAGCCAGCAAATACTGGTTTTTGGCCTTGTCCCTTACATACAGAGATTTCTCCAGATTCTCTGAATCATATACCATAGATGGTGAAATCCTCAAGTTCTTTGCTATTTTACATTGAGAAACGTTTTGAGGAGGTGGTGAACCCCTCCTCATCTTTACTTCTGAAAGACTTTTTTTCTGGCATTACACAACTTTACCAGTCTTTTGTTTCCCCCATCCCAACTTTTTGGAAACGTGTTGCTGATATCAAATATTAAAAAAAAAAACAATAAGATTTCTCAGTTTCAACATTTGATATGTTGTCTGTGTACTATTTTCACTGCAATATAGGGTTTAAATGATATGTATATCATTGTATTTTGTTTTTATATACATTTTGCACAGCCTCCCAACTTTTTTGGAAACAGGGTTGTAGAACTATACTATTCAGAATATAAATGTAAATCTAGCAACCTCATTCTTTTCATCTTAAAATGAAAAGAGTGTTCTCACCTGATCTGTTGTGTCTGAAATACTGTGTCAGGTTGTTGAGAACCACATTTAACTCTTCCCCATCGTGCTTCAGCTCATCAGTGCCTGCTTTCCATTCACTGCTTGTAATCTCCTTCATCCAGTCCTGTTTAGGAGTCCTGACCCCGTCTGTACTGCTGTAGGAGTCAATCTGTCTGTCATCCAGCAGAGTCACTGCACTGAACTCAGAGACTCTGTCTGAAGAGCTTTTGGACTGGATAAAGCAGAGGTAACGCAGAGAGTGTTTATCTGTGGAGAAACAGAGAAATGAACAGACTGGACAGTGTAGAGTGGAAGTGCAAATGCTGACCATATGAAAGGCCAAGCTGATTTAGGCCAGGCTAAAATATGATACTGACCTATGCTGACTTATGCTATGCTGCTACTATACACAAATTATTTTGCTTGCCAAAGAAACGCAGCTCTAGCATGTTTAACAGAGTTGGTCTTTTATTTTAACAGGAGGCATATGCGTAAAAATGTGATTGTGTAGGTTGACCAATGGCACGCCACTAGCACTTTATTCTCGTCCATGCTTACCAATGAAATTGATACACTGTGTGTTGCTTTAGTAGAGACAAAGGAACTCGGGCTAAAGTCTTGTTCCTGAAGTGTTCTTGTCTTTGTTGTTTTCTCTTTTTTTTCTTAGTCAGTTTGGTGCATGAACCAACATGTTAACATGTAGATTTAGGACACATTCATGTGTCCTAAATCTACTGTCTTCCTGTTTTTTTTTTGTTTTCTGGTTATAATAAGAATTCATTTGGCCCTTACACACATGGACTCCAGACATTCAAATAAACACTTTCCCATCAGTTGTCCAGTAAGAAACATAAGTGTATATAATGCTCTGCTTCATCTCATCTGCTAACGTAAGAATAGCTGAAATCTAAATTAGATTAATCCTTGTTTTCACTGAGCGTGCTGTTGGCCTGCACTGATGGCCCTGATGGGATGATTGACAGGTTGGAATGATCTTTTCAGATTCTATAACTAACAATACCTATTTAATGTTAACTGTAGTTTACTCTCCGATTTCCACTCAGCAGAGTTTACTGATGGGAATATTTTCTTCCTTTGGGTTTAAGTAACGGAGCAGGAAGTAAGTACTTCCGAAACAAAGCACTCATCTCTGAGATCGAGAGTAGAAACTAACAGTCCACACAGTAAACTGATACAGACTCTCTTCACCGCTCCCATCATTACCTTTTCTAATTTAGTCCAGCAAAAAAACACTACAGACGATCCTTTGTTGTTTTTTCTGGTCCTGCTCGGATTTGACTGAGTGCAAATTCCTATGCACACCTCAACACACCTAGCACAAGTACTTCCTGAATGGGGTGCGAGGCAGAAAGCACTCATCTGGAGCATTAACCCACAGTGAGAAAAAAGAGAGAACATAATAGGGGCAATTGCAATGTCATTATCTTAGCTGTGGTTTGAGTTTAAACCTTAAACTCCATTGCTGTGGCCTTGGAAGCTGCAGCATAAACCCAATTAGTGTGTTTTTATTGGTTGCTAAGTGTATTTTCAGCTCAGATGTTTTAATATTCCATTCCTAGGCCCTTATACCTTCCATCATAATGCTTTATGCATATGCTATATGCTGCATATGCTATACTGCTTAATTATACACACTGAGGTACCATAATCAACTGGAGGAAGGTCAAATTGCTACGACACTAGTTAGGCCAAACAATTAAAATCATTTGCAATAACTTCTAAGTGGAATGAATTGCCAGCAGTATCTTCAACTTGAGGTCTGTGTGCAGTATTAAAGTGGACCAGCTGTGCAGCTCAGTGGGACACAGGGCTAATCCCAGTCGGCTGCCAAATCATGGATCATAAGATTCACGTCAGCTAATCATTTGAAAACTATATAGATCTTTAAGGGAGTGGCTACACGGTTGATATGTGTTTAAATTGTAATGTGAAAAAAAGATGCATGCATAGACATTGTGTCATTTCCGTTGGGGCTTTTTGGGCGTGGGCGTGTTATGTGTTTGTGTTTTATTGTGCTGGACTGTGGGTTTAGTTAGAGTAAGCTTTGTGTCTACCATAGAGAGAAGACATATGACTGTAAGTGACCGTTTTTCAGTTACTAGTGATGGACATTCGGGCTCTGTTCACATGGAAGAGCCAACTTTTTTGGTTCCCAAATGGCTCTTCATTCAGTTGCAGTTTCCCCCAAAATTAGCCACGTTAGCAATATTATATATCACTTTATTTTCAATAAATCTTGAATCTACCTTCAAAATATCATACCAGCTACCTTTATCAGTTACCTTTTCTGCTTAAATAAAAATTTTCCCTGACCAGAAATTATGGCATTCTCTGGTTCTTCTCCACCACAACACCACAATAGATTGTTATTGTGTTTATTTATGTTTTGATCTTTGTATTTAACAAAAACAAAAAAAAAAAAAACTTTTTTAAACACTCTGTATGGTGAAATTTCAGACTTTCGTGTGCAATTTAGTTCTGTCAAAAATATTATTATATCAATACATATTAGTTCAGAACAATTGTAACAGTTTTAAGAATTCTTTCCCACAGTATCAATTCTGTCTGCATTTTCCTTTCCTTGTTCTGTCTTTCATTTGACACACATAGGCTACCATACATACACTTCATCTGCACATGGAGCTGCAGCCCTGCCTACTCTCAATAACAGTGCAGCATGTGTTGCTAAAATGGAATCTGAGCTGGTGAAAAAAAAACATAAAGCAGAGCTGCCTGGACATGCTTTGGATTCGTGAGCTTTGATAACCATAAAACAAATGTTTCTAAAATGTTTGAAATTTTGCTTATTTAATTTAATTGAGTTTTGAATGTCTCAATCTAAAAGTGAGATTTTGAGCATGAAAAATGGTAGTTGTCAAAAAAAAAAAAAAAACACGTTTACTGGCTATGTGTTTGGATGTGTTAAAAAAGATCTTCAGTTCTTTGGTATTGAAAATGGTATCAGATATTTATACTTTTAAAGTTTTGTACTGAAGTTGGAAATTTCAGTAGGAATTAGTGAAATAAGTATTGACCGATAAACTTGAAAACTTCTAAATGACAAAAGGTCCATGCTGTGTTTTGTTTTAGTTGGGCTGATCCTGAAGTAATTTGATGGTACATCCGGTGGAAGTGGATCAGGTAGACTGGTGCTTGTTTTAACAGAAGAATCAGGTACATATTTAACACACAGCTGCATGTTAAACCCCTGGACAAACTAGTTTCACTGCACCTGTGTAATTAGACTGCTGCTACTCTTCCTCTTTTACCTTCAACTGTTCCAAGTGTGGTAGGTTGGGTCATAGATATACGTACATAGATGCCACATTGGATTATACCAGGTACATCAGTGGTACTGCCATTGGTTTCCTAATGGGATCTAAAGTAGTGGTCACTTTTGGAAACCATAAAGCCAATTCTCACATTAGAAAGCAAAATCATTAGGTTTTATTCCTAAAGGTTTCTAATGGTCATTTTAGCAAGAGATTCAATTTTCAAAAACATGCAGAATTGTCTGGGGATTATAACATAAACAAAGTTGGTGAATATCAGTTGAGTAATCAGCAAATAATAAAATAAAATATATATTTTCCTAATGAGATCTAAAGGTAAAGCTATAGGATGCTAGTGGTCTCTACTGGAAACCATTAAGCCAATTCCAATTAGAAAGCAAAACAATTATGTTTTAATCCTAATGGTTTCTAATAGTCCTTTTAAGCAGGGCTGGGGTAGCAGGTAGGCCACTTCCAACCATACATGATCTCTTTAGGGTAGGAACCTATACTGACAACAGCTACCCCAACTAGCCCAGCAGAGCATTGCACCAATAACACGTGCACATCTTAGACTAAACAACAACAACATGAACATTAACTCTCTATCCTTTCCAGGAGCTCGACACGTCCTGGGAGGCTCTTCACATGGCCAGAAAGAGTCAAATCTCCTGAAACATGGCATGTATAAGTGGCAACAGAACTTATGAAGCTTTAAAACTCTGGAAAAAAGCTTGAGCTTACAAATATTTTTTACCAGGTAACAATGTAAATGTACTGGCATGTTTTTCACATGTGCTTTCTATGGAGGCCTATAGGGGGGGCTTCAAGCTTTGTTCTTGTTTTTTGTTCAAGTTGTAGAGAAATCATTCACCACTCCTCTTTTCTGCTGTAGTCTCACTTTATAAGTGTCTAAAAACTGTGTAGTTGCACATGAATAACATATGCAACAATACTAAGTACTGATGACTTAGCCAATGTTACAGATGGATTACAGAAGTACAGCCTATGTAATTACAAATGTGTATCAACTTCAGTTTTGCCTGATATAATTAAACATCTTTTTGATACACTACAGATCAGAAGTGTTTTCCGGCAGTTAAAGGAAGTATGGGTAACACTTTCTATAAATGTCATGTTTATAAGCATCTATAAACACATTTATAACATGTTAATGCATTCACAAGGCATTATAAACATGGTTACAAAGATTTATACAAATGAATTATACTAAATTACACTTTATAGCCATGTTTATTATGCATTATGAATTGTTAATATAATGCACTATAAATGGTGTTAATAACATAACATACTGTCAGTGCCAAAGAAGTCAGTCCCAGCTTGGAGAGCATAAAGACAAATACAGAGTTTATTTAAGCCCTGAGATTTCCAGTATTTTATTTCTCAGTGCTGGTGCTGTTAGAGCTGCATCTTCAGGGCTTCAGTCCTGAATATTCAGATGCTCCAAACTGGCTGTCCAGCCTAGAAATACTGCTACACTGTGCTATTCTTACCCAGCGCTCTCACTTTAAATGTTACATTACATCACAGCAAACCAAGTACCCATCAGCCCCTCCCCTGAACCCCCTCTGACATCACACTGAGCGTGAAGTCACTGTGGACTGAAGGTCTGGAGAGGGGGAGGCGAGATAGTAGAGCGCTGTCATTGTAGTTTATTCCCTCACTGGTTCTAACGTCAAGCACTAGAACCCTTCACTCTGTAACACTACACTGCACTACAGTAATGCTAGTTTCTGTTAGCATTCTATTGGATATGCAGTGTTAAGTGAGTGCCAAGCTAACGGTGGTGTACATTGACTTTCCCACATTGGGTAAAACACTGATGCAGCTCTAGTTTAAACTCTGACATTTGAAGCCTGTAATGTGGTTTATTGTGAATGTTTTAATGTTTCAGTAAATCCTTCAGTAAATACTTCAACTTGTAGCCTCACTCTTAACACTGGAGGAGGCTTTAGTACAGTACGCTTCACTTTACTTAGAGCGGACAAATACAACTTGTGAGCTCTTATAATTTTTTATTTACAGTACTTATTATGCATTATGTTAACAATTTATAATGTATAATAAGCGTGGATATAACATGTAATGCATTTTTATAAATATTTATAGCTATGTTTATGATGCCTTATGAATGCATTATAACATGTTTTGAATGTGTTTACAGATGCTTACAAGCACGACATTCATAGAAAGTGTTACCGAAGTATGTTGTACATAACATTACGTTTGTTTTCCATAATTACTGTGGAATAACTATGTTGTAACAAGGTAACCTAATCATATCACCTTGATTAACACCATTCTGTAATTACACTATATCTTTATAAGAACTACACAGGAACTTTTCTGTAGCGCAGTGTTAAGGTTACACTTTAAAATAAGTGGACAGTTCCTGTGTAGTTGTTATGTAGGTACTGTGTTACAATGCAGTGGTAATATAGACATTGCTTTGGGTTTAATGCAACACATAAAAGTAACATTTCAATATAAGGGGCGTCTGCTGTTCTGTCACATTACATAATGATTTAAAGCTGGTTGCAATGTCACAGCACTAGCAAAATAAATGCTGTCACACTTTATAAAAATACCCTATAAAAATATAACCAGTTACACTTTATCACTCATTAAATACTGATTCTTCATGATGAGTTCATAATGTTTGTGCCCCTAAAGTAAAGTGATGAACAAGTCACACTTTATTACTCATTAAATACTGATTCTTCATGATGAGTTCATAATGTTTGTGCCCCTAAAGTAAAGTGATGAACCAGTCACACTTAATTACTCATTAAGTAGTTAAAACATAAATAAATGTGCACACTGACAGGTTTTGATGCATTAGATTTATGTGATAATTAACAGAAATGCTCATCAGGTCTGATTTTGATTTGGGGGCGATATAAACACACTGTAGCTACTCTTCACAGCAAACAGCCCACAGATTCATCAGTGCAGCTGCAGTTTGGTGGAGAAATGAAGGAGACAAACTACAACCACAATCTTCACTAAAAGTTCGCTCAAATTAATTCTTATTTTATCTTATCCCTCGGGGGCTCCACAGTATTCTGAGGCAAAATAGTCCTTATTTTCAGATATATGATGTTTTTCCCATCAACATTCCATATAAACTCAGAAGACTTGTGCAAAAAGAAATGATGAGGTCATTTAGACTCTAAATATCCTACCTATAGTTTTAACACTGGTAGTGTTTTCTGATGAGGTCATTTAGTCTATAAATATCCTACCTATAGTTTTAACGCTGGTAGTGTTTTCTGATGAGATCATTTAGTCTATAAATATCCTACCTATAGTTTTAATACTGGTAGTGTTTTCTGATGAGGTCATTTAGACTCTAAATATCCTACCTATAGTTTCAATACTGGTAGTGTTTTCTGATGAGGTCATTTAGTCTATAAATATCCTACCTATAGTTTTAACGCTGGTAGTGTTTTCTGATGAGATCATTTAGTCTATAAATATCCTACCTATAGTTTTAACGCTGGTAGTGTTTTCTGATGAGGTCATTTAGACTCTAAATATCCTACCTATAGTTTAAAGGCTGGTAGTGTTTTCTGATGAGGTGCAACACTGGTGCATTTTCTTAGTACTAATTTGTGAATTCAGATGATGTCATTTTCCGCGCCAAAATTGCCAAAATAGTACTGCACATCAGTATTTTATTTTCTAAAGCTTATAACTTCAAATGTTGAGCTCTCAGATGATTAAAACCAGGTTCAAACTGTCCAGCTTGATTAGTGTAAAATTTCACTGTTCTTATTTTGTCCGTCCATGGTCTGTGTAGACTGCAAGCAGGGAAAATGAAAGTAGGTGAAATATAAGCATTTTGTTTTTACTTTGCCAGGTGAGTTTCAACACAAATGACATCAAAATCTATGAAAATGTGTTTCATTTAGTAAAGCTCAATTTGTGGAGAAGCTCCATATAGTTCTGTCTCCTCAGGAATAAGACTTTGGAGTTTAATTTCATTTACAGACATTATAAATGACCTTGCAGATTCACTTGTTGTACACATTACTTGATTTGTGAAAAGATTCACCAACAGATTTTGTGATATTTTATTGTTTATACAGATCTGTTTCCATTGCTGTACATACAAAATTGGGTTTTTCGATTTTTTGCCCAGTAATGCACATGTAAGGAGGTGAAAACAGGCTGGAATCGTTTGTCAGTCATCTACTAAAAAGATTTTGCACAAAAGGCTGAAAAAAATGTGGTTTTAACTTTGGAACATAATTTAATACATATACACTACAATAGTGTCAACAGAGTCAAACCCTCAAAATATTCAGCTTTTTATTGCCAAAACGTATTAATAAAGTACTGACTTATTAATAAAGGCATAAATACAGCTGTAAAATATTTCACAAATCAGGAAAGTTACTTTGTGTCTGCTGTTATGATCAGTTATAAAAATCATATGCATGAATGTTCTACAATTACTGTATTATTACACATGAAAATGTGAGAAGAACTACATGATCACTCAAATATACCAAGCTGTGTTTGAGTTTTCTCAAGCCAGGTAATAACCAACATTGCATGATTACTGGTAATGTACATGTATTAAATTGTGTTCCAATCTCTGAATCTCTGACCACAACTTTACTGTGGTAATTTAGAACAGCTCGTCAGAGCAGCCGCCATTTTAGTTTAGTTCAGCTTTCTCGTCTTCCTCATCTGACTGTCTGTTTGTGGCCTCCATTTCCGTTTAGACATTTGTTCATATTTCCCCTAACTTTACTACATGTATGCACCACACAGTGTTAAAGTTTCTGTATTGTTGTGAATCTTAAGTTAGCTGTGATTAATTAGACCTAATCTTTAGTTAGGTGTGATTAATTAAAGCTGAAATGCTATGGAGTTAATTTTGTGCCAGAATGTCTGAGAGAAGATCCTGATGTCTGAGAGAGGAATGTTCTGGTCTGAGAGGTCAGCGCTGCTCTGAGCGCAGCTACTGAATATGAACGCACTGGTCAGCACGACGTGCGCAGATGAACACCTTCGGATCTGCTCAACAAAACACTCTGGTTTCATTAGAACCTGAAAATCTGCTCAACAATGTTCTTCCCTCTCAGAACTCGAACCTGCACAACTGGAAAACCTGCTCAGTCGCGCTCTTCACCTTCAAAACTCGCACGTGCGCGCAGATCACTTCTGCTCTGAGCTCTGCAGCGCGCGCTCAACTTTCACACCTGCTCGCTGTAAAATGTCTGAACGTTTGTGTCAAAACTCCAGCCAATCAGAGCTGCCGAGGGGCGGGTCCTGCCAGCGCACCAATCATGGCGTCTTTTCTTAAGCAGCTTTATGCGGATTGGTCAAGGTCCGTTCGTGGCTGTGGTGTTGAGTCTGCTTGTAGCCTCGACGTTAGCTGGATGGTTTATAGCTTTCTGGTAGCAAACGAATAGAAACGATTGATCAGTAATGCTCATCATAAATAATAACGCATTAATATAACTAACATTGGTAGCTCGGCCATTTGTTCCCTACCAGAGGCTGAACGGTAGCTCACTTCAAATAGCTTAACATTAATCAACTCAGCTGACGTCAGCAACGTTTCTTTGACTGTAGCCCACAGTGTCTAACAGTGTTCTACTGAACTCTCCTATAGCGCTCGTCCTCAGAGGCTCATCTGGTCAATCCTGTATATTTATCTTCTATAGTGGCGTCATCAAAAACAATACTGATGCCGTGCAGTTTTACATGGACAAAAAAACTATTTTCAGTGAGTTCAGGGAGTAATATAGTTCACCCTACTTTGTTTACTAGACATAATACTGTTTTCTAAGGGCCATACATGTTGTTTCCTCTGTATGATGTTCACACATCAGTTACTGTAAATCATTGATTAAAAATATCAAGCACACAAACTGTAAATATAAGGGATATTTCTTCTCATTCTCAGCTCTTTGCTGCCATCTCTGGATTTCCACCATTCCCTTTGAATAATCAGTATACTCTAAAACGCAAACATAAAAAAACGGATGATTCTGAAACTCCCTGTTAAAAGACTTCATTGGCTGACTATCATCTGTTGTTAGCATTTCACAGCGTTAATGCAGTTAATATCCTGGACACTAAGTTTAGCTTATCATAACACACTGACGTTTGGCTTCAAACCATCCTACTGATGATGGTGCTAAATAACAATATGTATGGGCCTTAGAAAAGAACTACAGTATTATGTCTACTAAACAAAATAGGAGGAACTTTGTTACTCCCTGAATTTTTTTTTGTCCATGTAAAACTGCACGGCATCAGTATTGTTTTTGATGACGCCACTATAGAAGATAAATATACAGGATTGACCAGATGAGCCTCTGAGGACGAGCGCTATAGGAGAGTTCAGTAGAACACTGTTAGACACTGTGGGCTACAGTCAAAGAAACGTTGCTGACGTCAGCTGAGTTGATTAATGTTAAGCTATTTGAAGTGAGCTAAAGTTCAGCCTCTGGTAGGGAACAAATGGCCGAGCTACCAATGTTAGTTATATTAATGCGTTATTATTTATGATGAGCATTACTGATCAATCGTTTCTATTCGTTTGCTACCAGAAAGCTATAAACCATCCAGCTAACGTCGAGGCTACAAGCAGACTCAACACCACAGCCACGAACGGACCTTGACCAATCCGCATAAAGCTGCTTAAGAAAAGACGCCATGATTGGTGCGCTGGCAGGACCCGCCCCTCGGCAGCTCTGATTGGCTGGAGTTTTGACACAAACGTTCAGACATTTCACAGCGAGCAGGTGTGAAAGTTGAGCGCGCGCTGCAGAGCTGAGAGCAGAAATGATCTGCGCGCATGTGTGAGTGTTTAAGTTTTTAAGAGTATGATTGAGCAGGTTTTCCAGTTCTGAGTGAAACCGGAGTGTTTTGCAGGTTCGAGGGAAAAACATTGTTGAGCAGATTTTCAGGTTCTGAATGAAACCAGAGTGTTTTGTTGAGCAGATCCGAAGGTGTTTATCTGCGCACTTCGTGCTGACCAGTGCGTTCATATTCAGTAGCTGCGCTCAGAGCAGCGCTGACCTCTCAGACCGGACCATTCCTCTCTCAGACATCAGGATCTTCTCTCAGACATTCTGGCACAAAATTAACTTCATAAAATGCTGTCAGTCTCGTTATTACTCTGAATGTGCTATAATACTGAATAATTCAGAATAAATCCGTAAAGAATGGTCTTTTCAGATTATGTGAGAATTCTTATTGATTTATAATGTTCAGTGTAGTTTACTGCCCGAGTTCCAGTCAGCGGAGTTTACTGACGGTATTGTGTTTTACGTTTTCAGTGATGGCGCAGTAAGTTATTTCGCCCGAAAGTCCGGAAGAACTGGAACAAAGTAACGTTACTCACCTCCGAAAACAGACGCAAACAATCCAGACAGCAAGACCACACAGAGGGTCGTATGTACCCCCATCATCGGCTTTTCTCATTTAGTCCACCATAGAATGTCACTTTTTTCGTTAAAACCACCTTTATAAGCGATCCAGGAACACAGGAGACGAACGCTGCAGCCCGGACAACCAGTGGGCGAGGGGCTGCAGAACGAATAGACGGAGACACTGTCAATCATTTCTCGCATTGGCCAATCACAAGTGTGAATTGCCTGTCTCTCATTTTGTGCTAAATAGAAATACTTCGGTAAAGATACCTGAAATGTTACATTATTACATATATACAACATGTAACAATGTAACATTTCATAACTGTTTACTGAAGTCTTTCTATTTTGGGCGACTTTTTGTGCACATGCTTATATGTACATGCTTAGGTCTCTTTGGCAGGTAAAGCAGGACGGAGTTCATGCAAACACTGACTGACCATCACACATAAAGCATCAGTGAACTGATAGAACATATTCCTCCTGTCTTTGTCTGGACAAATGAACATGAACACAATATACTGTGACAATGTGACTGGTGTGTCTTTTTCTGAGTTTAACACACTGTTTCCTTTCATAGTAAATTTGTTTGACTAGTTTATGTTTATGAACAGAGACATGTCTAGAATATCGTAAAGGAAAACTCATTTGTGAACCTGAGATTAAAGCAAGTTTTTACTAAACTTAAACTTGTAACTAAGTTCTTTGTAACTTGTAACTAAAGGTTATTTCACAGCCACTTGGTTCCTAATGGAAACTTTGCCTTCAGTGTTTTGTGCTTATGATAATTTCAGGTCTCTGGCCTGCAGCAGTTCCCCTTCTCACTAAACTGGGTGTTAAACTAACCCAACAACATCTAGATCACACGGTAACGTTTGGCTGCTGCTGCTTAGCGATTTCATCACTTCATCCATTTTTCATCCATAACAGCTGGAGAGTTACTTTTACTGTACCTCCCTGTTGCAAAAAGTCATACAACGTGACTCATAGTCAAAGTTTCTGCTGGTTCCTGGTGGTTTTCAGTAGTCACTAATGGTCTTCTGTGTGTTCCTGATGGGTTGATATCACAGTGCAAAGGATTCAGATCATTTAATCAGGTGATCTGGGACTGATTCCACATTTGATCGTTTCCTAATGGCCTCTAACGGCAACCATCAAGCCCATTCCCGTTAGGAAGCCAAACCATCAGGTTTTATTCCTAACGGTTGTAATGGTCTTCAGCCTGGCTTTCATGAGTTTCACCATCCTGTTTTTTTTCTGCTAACAACCTCGACATTATGTCTGATTGTTGTGGTTTTATTTTGAAAGTTTCCATATTTAATTACCTTATTATCACTATGACAACGTTAATATACATTCAGTGTAGCTCTTCTTGCCCAGCAGTTCGTGTTTCGCTGTTTTCTTCATCAAACCGACAAAAACACTGTGGTGGCAGCGCAGCACTGACGTCATCAATAGGCTGGTGTTGCAGATCAGGCTGAGAGCGCAGGTCAGGCTGAGAGTGCAGGTCTGCAGACAGACCCTCAGACTGGCTAATGCAGAAAATGACAGACAGCTTGTTCCTATCTGCGGTTGGCCAATGCAAAATGTGATTGATGGCCAAGAGTAATTATTTAATTGGTTGATGTAAACAGTGATTGACAGAGTCCCGCCCCCCAGTTCCCTCCCCTTAGGTCTCCGGTCTGCAGTTTTTTGTGTCATTCTTCGCTGTCCTCTTCCTGCACTAGAATAACTGGGTGTTTGCCAAGCAGATTATAGGGGGCGGGGCCTGGAGTTGAGTGTGGAAGGAAATAGAAGAAGACCAGACAGCATCAGTTGCTTCTGGGCAGATACAGCTGCTGAAGGTTGAGCCTGAGTTAAAAACTGAACAAGAAAAAAATATTAAGAAAAGACAGTAACAGGAAATAACTGAAAGTAACTGAAAGCCCTCACCTAGAGCATTAACTTACAAGACAGGCTTAGAAAATTATTACTATTATTATTATTATTATTATTATTATTATTGCTGTGAAGTCAGTTCTGACCTCTGGGGGCCAAATGGATAGTGTTTCTCCAGAATGACACAGACCACGTTCAAATCTTGTGGAACTGTTTGCACTCGGCAAAGGCTGACTAGGACCCCTTCAGCCAAAAGCCCCATCAAACTACACATTAGATACACTGTATGTTTTGATGTTAAATAACCTGCTCCAAAATTAAACTTAATCAAGCAAAATTATTTCACTATTTTGGCAGATCATTGTGTTTGCTTCAAGCATAATTCTTCCAGCAAAAATTATCTGCCAATATAGTGAAATAACATAATTTAAAAACTGTCTGGAGATGAGTTAAAGGATCTGTGTCATGGAAAAGTAAGTGTCCTTGCTTTTTTTTAAATAAATATTTTTATCGTTCTATGTGAACTTTGTTACATTTTAAAATGTACCGTTCACTCTGCAGCTCACACAGTCCATATATGGAAACTGAGCTGCAATAACAACCTGTTTGAATTCACTGTTTTTGTGATGTCACAAGAACCAACACATTCATAATTATTTAAATCTACCTATCTAGCCTACATCGGTTTAGCCCCGCCCACTCACATTGACTTCAGGAGTGTTTCAGCCTGGACTGCTTTTAGAATTAGACAACCCCAATTCTTAACAGAGATAATTTACATATATCAGTCTTAAACACTCAGTAATAAAAACAGCCTGTTTCACTGTGAGGGGTAGAGAGGATGGAAAATGGTCATTAAAATAATTATGTGTTTGGTACATAAAACCACACAGATTTTAAAGATGGACTTCAGTAAGAAAAATAAAATACAAGAAAATGAAGAACTTGGGCCCTTTAAACGACCTTATAATATTCTTACAACAATTTAAAATGAGAAATATTACATCTATCGACTAGATTTAAGATGATTTCACTTGACAAGATATCATTTTTTTGTAGTGTAGCCAGTTGAACCCCAAGCCTTAACTCATTTAAGAATGAAATATGAAGTTAATAACAACGAGGGTTAAATCAGTTTCTTAATACAATATATACAGCACTGTGCAAACATTTGAGCAAATTCTTTAACAGCACTTATCTGGCCAGTAAGTGTGTTTTTGCCTGTACAAACACAAAATATCATTAGATTAAATGCAAACAAACATAAATACAATAAAAATTTCATGTTTTTAAAAAGTAGTTGATATCTTGTCAGCTGGTTAGAAGAACACAGGTTTGGTTCCAGATTGCTTCTCGCTGAACTCTAGCCATTTCCTAGATATGTTCAATTCCATCAGGAGCACCTAATTTTTTATATATAATTTTCTAAGGTGTCCTAGACTTTCGCACAGTGCTGTATACGTGCATACTGTACAAAAAGAATAAACAGACATATATAAACACAAAAAACTATAAAATACCAATAAACAACGCCATGACAGGCTTCTGTGATTGAGCAGATTGGCTCTCTCAAATAACCTCTGAAATCAGCTTTCAACTTTTAGTGCCTGCAATAAAAAGAGTAGGTTAATCAAAAAAGTTATTATTTATTAAGGTATTTTAATACTTTTTTAATACCAGCACCACACATGCTACCATGTCAGTGTAACTGCTGTGCTAAGAATGGGCCAACACCCAAATAATATTGGGATTTTTTAATTCATTGCACATCAGCCCTAGTGCCACTGCCAATCTTTATTCTAGAACTGCAGCACCTAAAATAAATTGCTCTCTGATGAAGACTGAATTAAAGAGTGTGAAAGATTCAATTTATTGATAAATTGTAAATCTGGTCTCTCTCCATGTTCAAAGTTGTTTGTGAGGGCAAACTGAGAGATGACCACAGTTGATTGTTCAGTCATTGTAGAGCCTAAGTTTTATTCAGGATGATATTTACAGTGAACTCCAGGATATATCAGTGCACAAATACTGTACAGTATGTAATGTAAAGAGAAATATTTGTATATATTTATATTTCAATTGGCTAGCTAGCTGTTTTTTTATTTACCCATTGAACAGGTCACCTTGGCTATCATCACAACAATTGCCCCCCCTGAGATATTTGGCAGGAGCCGCCACTGCTTGATGCCACATACAAGGGACTGACACAGTATGGATATGCACTTTATGTAGTTATGGTAAAGTCTGACCGAATTCCTGATGCATTCGTCATTATGAGTGAAGAATCAAGTGGAAACTAGTCACTGTGTTTGCAGAAGCCTCAGTCAGCAGCAGGTGCGTATCAACCAAGGTAAAGAAAGGCCACCCTATTTTTATGTCGTGTTATTGTCACGTTTCCAGGTTCTCGCCCCTTGCCTAACACGCTCTAGGACTCCATTTCCCAGAATCCCAATCCTCATGACATCATCCCTTCCACCAATCACAGGCCTCTGCCTCGTTCTCAATCACCCGACTACTAATTCAACACACCTGTATCCATTTGCCTTAGACTTTAAAAGGATCCTGGTTTGTTCTCCTCTTTGTGAGGTATTGCCACACTACTGGTTACTGAGTGGTTATCTTCGGATTTCTTGACCTGTGTACTGAACCCATTGCCTGTTTCTTGATTGTTTCTCTTTTGGATTTGCCCTTTTGCTCTGGTTGCATGTGTTTTTGTATTTTCCGTTTTTTTGACTTTTGCTTGTCTTTGGATTCTGGTTTTGGATTTGCCCTGACTTGGTTCTCTCATTAAACCAACTTTCGTTTTTAAGATAATCAATACAAATCAATACGGTACGTTATATGTTTTCTCTTGCTAAGGTGCTGCTTTGTTGGTTTCATGTACTCCAGGTAATATAGTTTTCATAATATTTGTAAAAACCTGTGTTGTAGTTATTTGGGAGACTTTTCCATGTTTTCATGTTGCCCTCAATGCAGTTCGTAGATGGATGTTACAGTAGAAGTACGTCTGTGAGAAATGAAGTTATACGCTCCATGGCTCCTGAAGAAATGTGTGAAAAAAAGGCGAAGATGTCACAGATAACCTCACCAAACCAACAGGAGGCACTGTCATCTCTAAATATCTGGTTTCAGTCTGCTGAAATGGGGGCAGGTTCTGGCAGAAGGGCATTCATCAAACCAGTGAGGCAAACAGTCTGATGGAGGGGTAAGCTGCATGACACATCTTAGAATTCATATTGTAGCAGTAATTTATACGGTTAAAAAAGAGGAGTTACTGGCTTGTGAAGATTTTTTACAGCAAGAAGTGCGAACAGATTGTGTGCGATCCTTTTTCAGTGCTTTTTGTACAAAATTATACATAGTTTTTATCTCTTATGCATTAGAAATAAAGCAGGTTCATTGAGGTGGATGAGGACAGTGTATGAACTGAAATGATTCATAAACTCATATTCACGATTATCTGTATTTATCTGGGCTGCTGAGTCGAATATTTAACAACAGAGACTTTACAGCGTCCTTAAATCAGCCTGTTCACACACACATTTCCACATAGTGTCAGTGCAGGAAAACAGCTGCTGCAGATCCAGAGTCTCCTTTTACACTGAGATGATCCGCCTTTAGTCGGAGGGGAGTGTTACCAGTGACTGAGAGTCAACAGATAAAACGTGAACAGTGCAGTGAGAGTTATGACGTATGATGGCTCTGAAGCTCCGTCCCGAATGTGATGCCTACTAATGTTCCTTTTCAGTAAAAATGCTGTCCAACAACAGAGCTGCCTTTGAAGGCAGTGACTCGTTAGGCAGCTGCCCTCGGATTGGGTCACACTAGTTATTTTTATTATTATTTATTATTAAATTTGTCTTTAAAAACAACCCATTATTGGCCTGTTTGTATTTGCCTGTAAAGTCAAGTTAAATAAAAATACCCACTGAATAACTCAAAACCCAATGAAAAAAACAATATTCCTCAAAATGACTGAGTTGCTATCTCAACAGCTCATTTTTCATTAGATTTTTTTCTGTTTTATTTAAGTTGTGTCATCTTTCATTAAGATGTGCAGTTGGGTTTTACTGTATAGTAACTGTATGAGTAATCAACTATACATCAGATATATTGAAATATCAGGAGCCTAGACTAGACAACTTAACCCTGAAATCAGTGGAATAAAAATGGCTCTCATGCTAAAATGGATTGTACATAAAATAAACTTTTAAATGATGGGCACTAATTAAAAACTTCATTTTACACTCCAGATTGTTAAAGTAGGCAAAGGTCCACATAAATATGCGCATACTAATGAATTACTACATTCATTTCAGTTTGTCTCTTTTTTAGAACATTCTTAATCAGACTCCAAACAAACCTGTGCTTTTCAAGTTAATTTAAGATTCCACATGTTAATCTCACTTTTCAAATAGAAAAAGACCATCAGAACCATTAGGATAAAAACCTGCTTTGCTTTTTAATGGTTACCATTAGAGACCACTAGTTTCCTGTAGGACGCTTTTAGATCCCATTAGAAAATCTTCTAAAATCAGAACACCTGTTAAACCATTACAGCCCTTTACACTGTGATATCAACCCATCAGGAACACACAATACCATTACTGATTACTGAACTCCACCAGGACCCCTTTTTAAGGTTGTCTTTTGTTTTGCACTTCCAATGCTTTCTTCATGTGTCCTGTATGTAGTTTTTTGTGTATCCGGTAGAAAACGGAAATAACACTTCCGCTGGAGTTCTCTTCTCTCCTTCATCTCTACTAAGCCAACATGGTTTAGTATTTTGACCAGTGAGTAAAGCTGCACACCATCGGTCAAGCTGCGTGGTCATTGTTTGTGATGAATATCACAGTTAGCCTAAATATAAATGCCATTGTGTTGTTGGTGTTTCTGTAAGGATTTTCACCACATCACTTTATTAATGCATCACCAGCATAGCTAAATACATTTAACTAAAACATCTCAAATCATTACTGTGATATATTACTAATATGGTTTCCAGTATTCATTTATTTATTTATTATTTACTTATTTACTTTATTTACTTACTTATCGAGCCTAACACATCACAGATGAGCAGCTCACATATGAGCTTGTGCAATTCCATCAAAAACTGGAGTGAAAACATTTGTTTAACTCCTGACCCAAAGTTTCTAAGCTCTTTGACACCACAATTTCAGTTTGTCCATTAATATGAGTATTTATATCATAGCGTCCATATTTATTAATCATTTTTTGTGTGTTAAAATGTACTCAAGTGCGCATAAGTTACTTTGTATGATATGTGATGTATATTATAAGAATGTACATTAATGTGTATTTAGGCCTACACATAATTAAATCTGATAAACATTAAATATCTAATAGTTTTCAAATATGTAATCATTGACATTAATATATTCCAAACTCAGTTCCAAAAAAGCTAGGACAGTGAAAGTTTTTTTGTGAGTGTGTTTTTAGTCTTAAATTGCTCCTGTCCCAAATTGTGGAACATGCTGCACGCATTATTTCAGAATGAACATACATTTCACTGCTGTCGGAAGAAAACCTCGTTTTTCAGTTTTTAACATAAACTGAAAATACCTGTTGCCCTTTACATTGTGTGTAAATTTTATGATGAATCAATCAAAAGAAATGGCCCAAAATGACTTGTAAAAAAGTCTGGTTCCATTGACTTACATTAAAAGTAAAGTATGTTTTTCCTTCCTCTGTAAAGTTACCATTTTGGGGATACAGGGTTTTCTTCCGACAACAGTAACATAAAATATTTAAAATATTGTCTTAATACAGTTTTATTCAAATACATCAAAGTAGATTTATGATTTACTGAATTTTGTTTTTATTTGCATTTCACACACTGTTCCAACCCAGTGTTTGGAATGAGGTTTAAAATAATAGATGCAACAGAACACTAAAACACGGAATTATACACTATATTGCCAAAAGTATTCACTCACCCATCCAAATCATTGAATTCAGGTGTTCCAATCACTTCCATGGCCACAGGTGTATAAAACCAAGCCCCTAGGCCTGCAGACTGCTTCTACAAACATTAGTGAAAGAATGAGTCGCTCTCAGGAGCTCAGTGAACTCCAGCGTGGTACCGTGATAGGATGCCACCTGTGCAACAAGTCCAGTCGTGAAATTATCTCGCTACTAAATATTCCACAGTCGACTGTCAGTGGTATTATAACAAAGTGGAAGCGATTGGGAACGACAGCGACTCAGGCACGAAGTGGTCGGCCACGGAAAATGACAGAGCTGGGTCAGCGGATGCCGAGGGGCATAGTGCGCAGAGGTCACCAACTTTCTGCAGAGTCAATCGCTAC
Source organism: Colossoma macropomum (assembly GCF_904425465.1). Classification (NCBI taxonomy): domain Eukaryota; kingdom Metazoa; phylum Chordata; class Actinopteri; order Characiformes; family Serrasalmidae; genus Colossoma; species Colossoma macropomum. Next base: position 403,957 of record NW_023495663.1, on the reverse strand, counting down.
AGACCTCCAAACTTCATGTGGCCTTCAGATCAGCTCAAGAACAGCGTAGAGAGCTTCATGGAATGGGTTTCCATGGCCGAGCAGCTGCATCCAAGCCTTACATCACCAAGCGCAATGCAAAGCGTCGAATGCAGTGGTGTAAAGCACCGCCACTGGACTCTAGAGTGACCAATGACGCTTCTCCGTCTCCGTTGTTTTTCAGGAGTTGGGCTCGGCCCCTTAGTTCCGGTGAAAGGAACCCTTAATGCTTCTGCAGACCAAGAGATTTTGGACAATTTCATGCTCCCAACTTTGTGGGAACAGTTTGGGGAGTTTGGCCCCTTCCTGTTCCAACATGACTGCGCACCAGTGCACAAAACAAGGTCCATAAAGACATGGATGAGCGAGTTTGGTGTGGAAGAACTTGACTGGCCTGCACAGAGTCCTGACCTCAACCCGATAGAACACCTTTGGGATGAATTAGAGCGGAGACTGTGAGCCAGGCCTTCTCGTCCAACATCAGTATCTGACCTCACAAATGCACTTCTGGAAGAATGGTCAAAAATTCCCATAAACACACTCCTAACTGGGAGTTCCTTTTCCTGTGGAAAGCCTTCCCAGAAGAGTTGAAGCTGTTATAGCTGCAAAGGGTGGGCTGACATCATATATACCATCATCCATAGGTAAATGTATCAAAAAAAGTGTATATATACACTGACCAGCCACTTTATTAAGTCCACCTTCTTGTTTCTACACTCATTGTCCATTTTATCAGCTTCACTGACCATATAATTTCATTCTGTAGTTCTACAGTTACAGACTGTAGTCCATCTGTTTTTCTGCCTATTTTGTTACCCTGTTCTTCAGTGGTCAGGACCCTCACAGGACCCCCACAGAGCAGGTACCATTTGGGTGGAAATCCACTGATTTTTTTCACTCACCTAGTACAAAACGTGTGATCTATTTTTCTATTTTTTAGCAAAACAGTATCTCTCAGACACGCAGTTGTGAATGGGGGAGTAGCTAAGCAGCAGGCTACTTTTTGTAGTTAGCTACAAAATATTGTAGCTAGTAGCTGCTACAATTTTATGAAATGTAGCTAATGGCTTTAGCATCTTCAAATTGTTGTAGGCATATGTTAAGAAGAGCTGTTGTATCCTTTCAACAAAAATCAAACCACCTTGGGAGCCACAACATTTTATATCAATTTTACCATCTTGGCTGCAAGTATATCTTAGTGTGTGCTTATAGTTCAGGCTAAAATATAGCAAACACAAACACAGACTTACTTTGCTCTGCTTTAAGCTTTAGCTCAGCTATAGCTGCTTTTCTCTAACCTCAGTCAGGAAACTTCTCAGTGAGTTTCTTGTAAATTTTCTCTCAATGTTCGACTTTTTTTACGAGGCTGAAGCTTCTCATCCTCCAGCTTCTCCTCCAAATTATCCCGTTCCACCTTTAATTTTGACTGAGGCGCCAGATTGTACAGTTGCGCCATTTAAGGTGAGACAGAAAAATTTGAACGAGAAGTATGAGAATGAAAAACTGACTTTAGCTTTGCAAGATGTTGCAGATTGAATCAGGAAACCAACTGAGGGCTTATAAATGTAAATAAGTCAGTTCATCTCCATGTGATGTACAGTTTCAATCCGTAATATTACAGATAGAAATAGCAACATGGAAACAGGTTTATTAATTACAAAAACTGCAGTGTATGGTTACAAACTGTCATGTTACAGATAGAAACTTTGATGCAGAAACATGAATATGTCTATTATCAGTATTAATGCAAAAAGTAATTACAAACAATTTTGGCACAGATGTGACTCTATTAGTACCACATGAAAAGAAAACACAAACCATTAATACAATTCTTGCCAAAAGTAAGTAAAATGGACAACAGTAACTGTGCTGGTGTAAAATATTTCATCCAAGGTACACATTTGATTCAAGTAAATTCAAAGCAACACTTTAGTGTACATAACCTTATTGGAATACTTAAACATGATATATTCTACACAGGAAAAAAGGCTATTGAAACAGAGGAGTCAAGAGGTGAGACGATGAAAACTATTACTCACTCAATTACACATGTAGAATATAATAAAGATAGCAATGAATGCTTTTTTTTAATCTGTGAAAAATTTTTTAATTCTTGCAAAAGGAAAAGCAGACAAGATGGCATGTATTGTAAAGCTGTTTGATATTCACTGTCATAGTCAAAAGCAAACTGTAATATACTTGTAACCAACATTACATCATTACAGTTTAAGTCTGACATAAAAATCTTTTGGAATAACATAATTAGGGCAACCAGTAAATCCAATAGTCTTGTCTTGTTCTGTCCTCAGAATTATTCAACTATTGATAAATGAGATGATGAGGAGATGAAGTCTCCTTCAAAGGGGAAGAAAGCAAGATCAACAAAGCAAGATCATCTGGGGCGCACTCAGAGTAATAACTATTACTGATTATGATATTATTTTGTAGTGGTTCTATGGTGTGTCTGCATTCAAGTATTTCTTTTGCATTACTTCTTTTCTATAGCAAAAACTGTTTGTGGAGTTATATTGCATTACAAACGTGACCTACAAGCCTTTACCCAAGGTGGTACGATAAAGAGTGCTTTCCAAAAAACTGTAATGCCATATTCAGGACATCAACAATTGCATCCTCAGGTAGTGTGCAGATAATGGTAGACAATGCAATATCCTCCATGACATAAATTAATGTGTAGATAATGGTAGACAGTTTTATTTCCTCCATCAGGTAATGAAGGTGTAGATAATGGTAGACAGTCCTATATCCTCCATCAGGTAATGTGCACTTTTTATCCAGGTATCTGTTTCTCACAGTATTTTAGATCAAAAGTATCTTTATCTCTAAATGCACTATATTTCTGACTGGACACACATATGACATAGAAATACATGTAAAGTATATTTATCAAATATTTTTGTAACAATGTATGAAAATAGTCAAAACTGTAGTTTTGTATTTTTGATACATGCTTTCTGTCACGTATCCCTCAGATCTCGATTCACACAAGGACTCCATTTCCCTGAACTCATGGGAGATCATGTGACTGAACTTCCTCGTTCAACCAATCATCACTCTAATTCTCCTGAGTACTGATTCTCTACACCTGTGTTCTATGACCTGTATGTATGACCTGTTTAGTTTAGTTTATAAGCCTGGGCTTTAGCTTAGCCAAATTGCGAGGTATTGTTTCTCCTGCAGAACTACTGAGCATTTCCACTGTGTTCTCAGTTGCCCTTTGGTTTATTGGACTCTCTTCTGGATCCTTCATTGTTGTCTTTTGTCTCTGCCCTACTGGTTATGATTGCTCTGTTTTGCCTTCTTGCTATTTTAGATTTGACCCACGCCTATACCACGACTACAATTCTTGCCAATCCCTTTTGTATCAAAGCCTCTTCTCTTGGATTTTTCCATGAGTGTCTTACTGGGTCTGTCACATTACACATTTTTCACCAATCTGCTCTGTTTCTCTCACTGTGTCTCTCTCTTTCTCTCTCTCTCTCTCTGGGTAGATGTTATTCTATCTCACACAGACGCACTGAGGAGTCATTGTCATTATAAACCCAGAATCCAGCGTACAGCGGTTCAGTGAATGTAGTGTAGAGTGTGTGTAGGTGGGTCAGCATTTCTGTGTTCGGTGAGATGGTGTAGAAGGACAGAGTGCCAGATTCCCAGTCCAGATACACTCCTATTCTTTTGGAGGGGGAGGGAGTGCCGGGTAGGACAGTTTCATGTTTATTGTGTCTGACAGTGTATCTGTTATCAGAGCAGATCAGACCCCAGGACTGCTTATTGAAGCCAAACACATGGTCATTACTGCCTCCTTTCCTCCTGATTCCTCTGTATGACACTGATATAACAGCCCCACTCCCACTCCACTGAACCTCCCAGTAACAGCGTCCAGTCAGACTCTCCACACTCAGAACCTGATAACAGTCATCAAACCTGTCTGGATGATCTGGATAACACTGATCCTCCATCACACGCTCCACCTTTCTGTTCCTCTCGGACAGAGAGAGAAAGGTGTTTGCTGTGTTTGAATCCAGAGTGAGATCACACACATCTGTACACACACACACACACACACACACACACATTAGAGGAGACACAAACAAAGAGAACTTAATAATTGTGTATACATGTGTATGTGTGAGTGTGTGTGTATGATATGTGTGTATAGTGTTGTGTGCACATGTTTGTGTATAGCGTGTGTACATGTGTACATCTTACATTTCTTCAGTCCTGGTTTCATCCTGATCTTCCCTCCATGATTCACCCTGAAGAACAAAACACACATATGTACATTCATTGAAGGGGACATATTATGAAAAACTCACTTTTTCAGTGCTTGTGCTCACACATTTGGGTACCAACCACAAACTGTGAAACAGGACAACACAATCATTTTTTTGTGGCCTCCTAGGTCAGAAAGCATGAGAGTCAACAAGCCATTCAGATTTGTCTCCCTGTCTTACTTCAAATGCAGGCTTACTCCACACATGGCTTGAGAACTACTTTTGCCAACATGCACCATTTTTTTCTCGCAAGCACCAGAATAAGAGCTAAGCATGAGAACTGCTCTGTTGTTGGCTGCACCTGAGTGGATAAAGTTGTTTTTAATGGCACATCCCAACTTGAGTCAGTAAAAAGCTGTACTTGTGTGCTAACCACTCTTTGTATACAGCCAAACGTACCTGCTGGTTTCTAATTGGTTAACAGTTTACATTAAGGGTACATGACCTGCCAGTAATTAAGGCATTTACTAATTAATAATTAATCAGAAAATAATGAGTCATTGATCAGGAACAAATGAATAAGTCATATATTAACAATCATAAGATTTCATTACTCAGTATTAACCAATGTATGTACTAATGAATGAAGGTAATAAAGGCTTTCTTCAACATCTGGATTTATCAGGAATTCATGTGTTAATTAAGCATGCAAAAAGAATGTTAGTACACTTTGGTGTACTGCTAGAAGCTCTGTTGGTTTCATCCTATTCTTTCAATTTATATGATTACCTATGTCACACTGCAATGTCATACTGTTACAACATAAATTTAAACTGTTGTGCAAATTTAGTTTATTTACTGGCAATATGACTTTCATTTAATTAAACCTGTAAATTATCTTAATATATGACACCATTATTATGAAAAATATATACCATTTTCGAAAAATAAAAATGTGTTTCCCATTATAAATCTGTTATTCTTTTCAAAAATGTGTAAAACATGCAGCTGTTGTCTGAAACAGAACAGATTTGCAGTTGCTGTTATTACTGAATTCGTTGTAAAGTAGCTATATGAAATATTTGGTTTGGTGCTTACTTATTTACAGTAAACCTTTGTTTTAAGGGTAAAGGAGTTTGTGGTTTGTGGTTTCACAAGCATTGGGATTCTATTAATATGTGGTGTCAGACATGCCTATTCTGTTTGGTTAAAAATTTGAAAAGTGTACATGCTGATTTTATGCTTTTTGGTTCATTGTTATTCCTCCTTTTACAGGGACCCTGGTTTTGTGTATTGTGTAAAAGTCATAAGATGACAATGAAATATTTTTTATTTCTATGAATTTTGCCAATGTCCTGTTTTTATATGAATATCATTCATCACTGTTATGTTGAGGGCAAACATGTCATTTTGGTAAGTAATGTTAACCCCAGCTATTTTATTAGCTTTCATTCAGTAATAAAATGTGACTGGTCCATCACCTCTTTAGGGGGCACAAACATTATGAATTCACTGTGAGTTATCAGTAATCATTGCTTTCTTTGTAATGAATTTAGAATTGACTCTGCATAGTGTTGTATTTTCCTTACTCTGACATACCTCAACCAGCACAACAGGAGCTTGTAAATTAGCAGTTGAATCAGGTGTACTACGTGAGGGAAAGCACAAAAACGTGCATAGAATTAAGGATTGCAAGGATAGAAAAGGACTGCACTTTTCCCAACCCATTATTAACTAATTTCCGAGTTCAGTGGTAACTGTAGGATAAACTGTTCCCTCATGAGGCACTATGTAACAATATAGGAGTTAAAACATGTCATATTATTAACACGACAGATGAAATAAAATTATGGCAACTGTCACAAATGATGACTAGTTGCAAAAACATGTCAGTGTAAATTTTTGATTTTTTTTAAATAAACAGACACTAGGTGGGTAGAAACAGACAAAATAACATAAGAAATCAAAAACTATAAACTCAGATGAAAACAGGCAAATACAAGGGCTGCTTACTCAGCATGATGAAGCAGAAGGACAAACATGTGACAAACATTAATTAACACATGAATTCCTGATAAATTCAGATGTTGCCTTTATTAGCTTCATTTTCATACATTAGTACATGTGTTAGTAATTTAATCTTGTGGTTGTTCATACATAACATTCATACATAAATTGTTCATTAGTAAATGCCTTAATTACTGGCAGATCATGTACCCTTAATATAAAATGTTACCTTTAATTGTAATACAAGACACTGTGCCATCAATATGCTAGTTAACAGTGAACTTTCTCAGTAGTATTATGAGTAAGTAACACAACAACTTTTAACTAACGTTAACATTAATTTGATCATTTATATAGCTATCAATGGAGCTGCATATTTTAACATCTCAAGGAGTCAGAGTCACTCTGGGTAGCATTAGCATCTTGTACTGAGGTAAACATAGGATGCAGTTAGGTCTATGACCAAACATTTTTTGAGGACAGCTGAGAACCAGTCACTGTTAATTGGGTCTTATCTCTGTTTCACATTGAATCTCATAAAACCCTTCCAAACCATCTCTGAACCTCAGTGTCCTCATGGTAGTTCCAGTCATGTTTGGAACAACAATTCAGTACCTCACTATAAATAACAATTCACCACCTCACCATAAAGGCAAACACATCTACAAACACATCTATCAGTAATGTGTAAAATATATATAATTATAATCAGTCTGTTTACAGAGAAAGTAAGTCAGTAACTCACTGTAGTTTCTCCAGTGCGCAGTGTGGGTCTTCCAGTAGATCAGAGAGCAGCTTCACTCCAGACTCTCCTGGGTGATTATAGGTCAGATCAAGTTCTCTCAGGTGGAAGGGATTTGATTTCAGAGCTGATGCCAAAGAAGAACAGCCTTTATCTGTAATCATACAACCAGTCAATCTGCAGAAAGGAAAGAAAAAGAGGAACAGGTATTGCTTACATGCAGCAAAAATCAGCTGCAGTACAAACACAGCAAGCTCCAAATTATGCAAAAGATACATCAGGTCTGTCAAACAGGATGTAACAAAAAGCACAACAACCAAACTGATACATCATGCTACTAACTACAATACTTTAAAATCATCATTCTGATTCTGAGATTCAGCAGATACAATTATGACAAAAAGGAGACTTTAGAAGAAATGACATGAACATCATCAAAGAAAATGGAATTTGAATGAATATCAACTAAAATTAAAGTCTGTTAAAGTTCAAAAGGATTTGTAAAGTATAAAAGAAGAACATAAGAAACCAACCAGAATAGCTTCTCCTTCAGTGGCACCAATAGAAATTAGCTATATACTAGGAACCAGGGCAGCCAACATCAGTGGGAATGAGTGACTGAGGGAATTAGTAAAGCTGTGAACAATTTATAGGTTTTCTACAAAGTTATTCATGCAGGTAGTAATGCTGCTTGTCTGTGGCAGTCAGAAATAACTAAAAAGTAATAAGGGGTGCAGATTATCCCAGATTGTGTCTTATGCCATAATGCACTTTGGCCCTATCTTTCAATGTGGTGCCAAAATCTACAGCAAGTTATGGTTGCTAAACTGCCGATTGTCCAATTGCTGCTCAGAAAACAATGTGAGTTTTGTAGACAGTTGGTCTTCTTTTAAGGGCATGCCTGGTCTTTTGAGCCAGGATGGTATACATCCCTCACATGCTGCTCTCATTTCTTGTAGCATAGCATGTAGTCTCTTAGATAGCTGTCAGTGCTGGACAGTCAGTCAGTCACTGCCACATAGGTTCCACTTGATTGAGACTGTGTCTGTTCCTCAAATCAAACAGATAACCTCAGTTGGTTCAATTGATCTAATCAACTAGTTCAATGATTCTACAAGGTCAGCACCTTTAGTTCTAATAGTCCTAATTTAAACAGCCAAGGATGAGGCATAGCAACTCTTATTACAGATGCTTTAGGCATTAATGAGTAGCACGCATTCTGCTACACAAAGGAGGTGAGGCATCAGATAAATATAGACTAAATTCTAAATCTCTAAATTGTCATGCTTAGCCAAAATCTTAGAAGCCCAAGTGAATTATCAACTCAACTCAATCCCTTATACAAACGTTGCTATTAATCTGTTTTTAGAGAAAGATCACAAAAGACATTTTACTGCCATAGACAGAAAGAAGCACTGTGTAGCCCTTTTTATTGATTTCCCCAAAGCTTTTGACACAGTTGATCACGCCGTACTTTTAAAAAGCCTATAAAACATTTGTTTTGATGATAAAGCTACATGCTGGTCCAGAATTACCTTTCGATAGGCACCAATGTGTAACCCTGGTTCACGATAAACCTTATTCACTGCCATAACTAAAGGTGTTCCACAAGGCTCCATACTCGGCAAGATGGCATTTGGCAAGACACGTGAGGGAAGGAAAAGAAAGGCAGACACAGACAGAAACAAAGAAAGACAAGGGCAGGGCACAGATTTCACAGAAGCCCCCTCTAATGTGCAGCTTCCAAAGCACAGAACAGAGCACATCTGGGGAGCTGGCCCAGATGAGAGGTTGGAAACAAGACTACAAAATTAGACAAGAGACTGGATGGTGAACTGAACAGGGGACTGAACATGGGAACAGAGAGGGGACTGGACAGGGGATGACACACTAGACTGGACAGGGGATTGGACAGAAGGCTGGACATGAGACCAGACAGGGTGAACAGGCGAATAGACAGGAAACTGGATAAAAACTTGGGTGGGAGGTGGGACAGTGGAAACATGGGATAAGACAGGAGACGGGATGGGAATTTGAACATGTGACTGAATGAAGGGCCGAACAAGTTAATAGACAAGTACAGATATTGGGACTGGGACAGGTAAGGTTACTGTGATAGGGATGAAAACATTGACAGGAACTGGAACAGAGACAGCAACTGAGATAGAGACTGCAAGACTGACAGAGTCAGGCACAGTGACCTAGACTGAAAGAAAACTAAAGAGTGAAGACTGGCCAGACACAGGAGGAACAAACTGAGGACCTAGCAGTGCTGAAAAATTGGGGTTAAAATTTTTGTCAATTTTGGTTTCACGAAAGAAGCTAATCTTAAGCCCCAGTCAGTTACCATGACAGCATATGCTTTTGGACAAACCTGCTCCATACCATGCTAAAGTTTAGGCTTAGCATAGCTCAATCAATGTTATTGAACAATCCATGTAACAACATAGGTTTACCGGGTTAAGACAACTCTAGAACAACGTTCCGCCTCAATAATGTCCAACATACTGCTGCATCTAGAGCAAATGATGTTCATTATTTTATTAACAACATAATGTAGGTCCTAATAAGATTTGACATTAAGGATATAATTAAGAAAAAGCCAAATATAAATAAATAATAATAAAAATTCTAAACTAATATGGAGAAGATATCAAAAGTTTTACTGCATAAAAGGTATTTAAATCAGAGGTTTATGCATGGAAAGGATTCTACAGGCCCCCTAAATATTAGTTACAATTGCTTGCTTAACTGTATTGCTTATGTTGCATTTATATTTTCTGGTCTGGTCTAACTAAAGCAGTTAAAGATCACAAGGATGGTGGTGCTGTGAGGAACATTAATGTGCTCCTTGAAATTAGTGTGCAAATATTTTTAAAGCATTTTTTTTATTAAAAAGAGGAAATCATAAAAAAAACTTTTTATTAGTGATTTTGTTCAGTCTGTGGGGGGAATAAATCTTTAGTTAAATTCTGAATAAAATTAGCATATTAAAATAGCTGTACTTTACTGTCACACATCTATCCAGATCAGTTCTGTTTGAGAACTCTAACTCCCAGAACTCCCTTGGGGATCAAGTGACTGCTGACTCTCATTCCACAACCTATCATCGTTCTGCTTCACCAGAATACTGATATGTTTCACCTGTCTTCCTTGTTCATGTGACCAATAATAGTATTTGAAGCCTGGGCTTTAGTTAGATCTTCACGAGGTATTGCTTTCTTGCGAGCTACTGAGCGGTTTTTCTTGTATTGCCTGCATGTTTTTCTGACTGTTTTTCTGGGTTTTCAACCCTGCCTTTTGGATTTTGTCTGCTTTCTGGTTATGTGTGTCTTTTTGTGTTTTTGGGCTGTTTTGGATCTGACCATTGCCTGTGTTTTGACTATGAGTTTGGAAAGTGTTTTGATCAGTAAAGCCTCTTTTTCTAATTTCATCTGTGAGCATCTGATCAGTTCTGGAGTTACATTTACACTAATTTACACATCCTTCTCAACTTGTTTCTAAATTTCCAGCTCTAACTTTCTAATGTTCATTTACACTTTTTTTTTCTTTTTTTTTATTTAGCAGATATTTTCTGAAGTCATGTGAACATCTGCTTCCTCTTGCTGGTCCCGCATGCTCCTGCATAATCAGAAGATAACTAGCACTGCTGAACATTACAGGCTTTCTGTGGAACATCATCACAGCCATACAGTTTTTTGACAATTACATCATTTACAGACTCTCGGTATCAGGAGAGTCAGGAGAGTATCAGGGAGAATGTGGAGAGTCAGGACATTTCCTGCAATTGGAAGATTTTTTTTGTCTCTGGGGAGAGTAATCTCTGAAGATGTTTCTGAAATGATGGGGCACTGGTCCAGAGCTGCTGTTGTAACAAGTCAGAACAAATCAGACACGCACAGTTATAAACCAGTTTTGAGGTTTTAATGAAAAAAAGATCCAAACTTGCAATGGTTAACCATGCCAAGGTCAAAACTAAGACAGAGCGAACAAAAGCCAAAAGGGACATCCAGAGAAAGGTAAAAAAACATCAGGTCAAAAACATGATAGGACAGGCAGAAAACACTACTGAGTGTTCTCAGTGAAACTGGGGCAATACTTTGCAAAGAAGTAGGGGCAAACGGACAATATATATGACTAGACACAGGTGAGGAGAGTGAGTAATTGGGTGAAGCTGATCTAGGATAGGCATGAGATCCTCCTCTGAATTCTGAGAGTCAGAGTTGGAGCACAAGAGTCTGTAAAGTAGCACTGTGAAGTAGCAGAGTTGGAGGGAGGTGTGATACAGGTCCATTACTGGAGCCACCCACCCCTCAAGAGACATTAACAGGAACCACTTTTTTCTTTTTGGTTAGGTGTAATGGATTGTAATATGTAATACAGTATTAATTTCGTTTCTATACATATTGATTCATTTTTAATACAAGAACATTATCTAGATTTACACTGTACAATTTTAGAGTTATCTTTATATTTCACCTTCACCTGCTGCCATGTATATTTTACACATGCTGTTTCTAACAATGTTTCAATGGAACAATGAATAAAAGTTATTCTAATATTAAATATTGCAAATTTAATTTATTAGTCTACTTAAAAATTATTTTTCCAATTTGGTGAGATGAAGAAAGCACACCCAAGACAGTAGAAAGTATTTTACACTGCTATAAAAAATACATAAAAACTATAAAACATTGTTTACGTGTTAAGTAGGTATTATTTGTATTAAGTATTGTTTGCTTGCCTAAAACAAAATAAATATCTGTAAATGTTTTAAATAATATTTTCTTTTCTTTTTTTGTTTTCAGCATATCTATTACTGCATCTGCATCTTGACTCTCTGGGCAGCTTAAATATTGTGCGCATGCTCATGAGCCTTGATTACTGAATCGTGGCTGTAATGCCCTGCAATCTTGATGTTCCAGCATAAGCCTTTACAAGCTTCAGCTAGTCCAGAACACTGCACCCAGAGTCCTCACAAGAACTAAAAACTTACTTGTTTAGTCAAGCCTTTGGTAACTAGTTTCTTCCCATTAGATAACAGGTGGCGATCTGGGGGTTCACTGACATAGAGTACTATGGTAAACTGAGAATGTCTGTGCTGTTGTCCTGCTGCTCTCATGCATTCACTCAAGTTTGTTGACAGTCGAGCAAATGGGTGCTGACATGTGAGGAAGCTCTCATGCCTTGTTACCTTCCCTTTTTAGTTAGTCTGTAGACCTGCTGGAGTCTCTGCTACACTCTGTTAACATTGTATACAATAATCAGCCTCTCTAAACAGAACTAACTGTATTTATGTTTCTTTGCTAAGCTGAACAACTGCTCATCATGTGTGGACTGATGCTATTGCTTTATATCTGCCTTGATCTGGTGCCCCTGCTCTCCTGCCTTCTGGACCAGTTTAACCACCATGGAGCTTCCTGCATTCCAGTGCTGTGCTCTGCTCTTTGGGGCTTGAACCTGAATTTTCTATAAAGCCATTTTGTGAAAAGCTATTCAAATAAACTTTGATTTGACTTTGACTTGAATTGACTATACTTAACATTAGTGCTCAATTCCAAGGTCCTGGTCCAAAATCTTCTAAATCTTCTAATAGGAACTCACCTTCACTAGGCAAGGCAAAGCAAGTTTTTTTATATATAGCACATTTTATACACAAAGGCAATTAAATGTGTTTTACATAAACAAAAGCAAAAATAAAATTAAAAGAAAAAGTAAAGGCAAACGATGGGGTATGTTTTTGTCTTATGGGTCAACTAATTAGACAGACATAGCAGTGTGAGGGGTACTACCACTAAGTAGTGGGAGGGGAGCAACAACAGAGTACTCAATACTATACCAAGAAGGAGCTCTTTCAGGGGGAAGTGACCAGTGTGCCAGGTGTCTTAGGTACATGCATAATAATAAAACAATAGTTATGGTAAACCTAAACCCCCTTTATCAACAGGCTCCTGTCATTTGCCCAAACAATGGTGAGTGTGTTTCCCATTCCAAAAGAAAGAACTAGTTATCTTATCAAATTTCTTAAAGTATGTCAAAGGAATTTCCATCAGGATTGATTGTAATAAATAATTATTTTTTTAATTCCAATTCATTTTCAAAACATTTACCTATCCCATCATAGACAAGTACAGTGAAGACCACCTGTCCACATCACAGGATATTCTTTGCAATGTTAGGTCAAAATTTATTCTAACTAGATCCTTTAACCGTGGGGGAAATAGAATGCCAAGATATTGAACGCCTCGTTTGGGCCACTGGAAAGGCCCAGATTGAAATACAGATCTTTGGCAATAAGTAGTCAGATGAAGACCCTCTGATTTTGTCCAATTAATCTCATATCCTGAAAATGTAGAAAATTACTTAATGGTTCTAAGTAAGCTAGGGACTGATCTACCTGAATCCGATACAAACAAAAGAATATCTTCTGCAAATAGCATCAATTTATGTATTGACCCACTGTTGAGATCCTAGGAAAATCCTAATCCCTTTTTATAGTGTAACCCACATTTCATGTGGTTAACATAGTTTACGCTTAAAACCTTCTGGCAACCGAAGGGTTAAGCTTGCTGAGAGCTGCTTTGCCAGTAGCAACCAATCATAATGGAGAGTTTGGCTTTATCCCGCCCAGCGGCTACTGAAAGATTGTGATTAGTACAACTCCGCTTTCTTATTGGAGCAAACAGCTGTTCTGCTAGCTGTAGCGAATCGTAGTTGAGGATTTAGTTGTCCCGCCTCCGCCACTGAGCAGTCTAATTGAGCCCCCCTTCCTCTTCCTTTCCTCTTCTTCTCTCGTGCTGAGAAGCGACGAGACACAGATGCAGCTTAGAGGTCAAACGCTGTGAGGAAACTTGAAAAGTAGCTCAAAAGAAGCAATAAGAGTCAATGAAAGTTAGGTGTCTTAGTGAAAAAAGAGACCTAAAACCCTAAACTCCCAGTAATGTGTCTAAAATCCCACAGTATTAGCTGTAACAAGATGATAAATGCCATTACTGGTTAGAGCTGGTTGAGGCAATCCAGCAGACATTCTAGAACATTCCAGAGGTCAGGTTTTTTTTGAGGATCATCAAAACCTTGGAATCAGAGCCTGGTTGGATCTTCCGAGTAGTTGATGGCAAGCCACCCACGAATAGAACGGTTTTCTATGACATCTGTCTTCACTACGGACTGGTGAACTAACAAAGACACAAGACTAAAAGACTCTTTATTCTCTATTTCTTTTTGTGAGCAAGCACCAGTATTTCAGTTACTTGTTTTGTTATTTATTTGTTTTTGGGTTTGTATTGTTTTTCTCTGCTGATAAACAGTGTTATTTAAGTTATTAGGGTGAAAACAAAGGGTTGAAATCTGTCTAAACTATCCATCCATCCATCCATCCATCATCTAAACCGCTTATCCTTCTGGGTCGCGGTGGGGTGCTGGAGCCTATCCCAGCTGTCATTGGGCGGAAGGCAGGATACACCCTGGACAGGTCGCCAGTCCATCGCAGGGCAGACAGACAGACATACACATTCACACACTCACTCACACCTAGGGGCAATTCAGCATGTCCAATTGGCCTGACAGCATGTCTTTGGACTGTGGGAGGAAACCGGAGTACCCGGAGGAAACCCACACAGACACGGGGAGAACACGCAAACTCCACACAGAAATGACCCTGGTTGCCCGGCTGGGAATCGAACCCAGGCCATTCTTGCTGTGAGGCGACAGCGCTACCCACTGCGCCCCTGTCTAAACTATATCAAACTAAATTAGAGAAATAATTCTAGCTAAGCTTCATACCAAAGTAACAATAAATCCTAAACAATAATAATCCAACTAAACTAAACAGATAATTTAACACTAACCCCAAAGTCTTAAGCCTTAACTAAGTCAAAGATAACTAAACCTTAAACACTTTAAACTAGAATACAAATAGGACCAAATTAATTTAAGTGCTTAAGAAGATCAACTTGAACTTGTATATACTTTTGTCATTCAGTAAAGTGACTCTTTTTTATTTATAACACTACTCCTGTCTCCTGTGTATGCTGTCACACACCTCCTCCACTTCCTACCTCCTCAACGAACCTGGTTGTACTGGTCCATAGCCTTATTGCAGCTTCAGCTTTTGCATCTAGTTTTCAGTGTTGCTGCTGTAGTTCATTAGTGGGCTAAAAGGGGTTACAATAGCATCAGCCAGTGGCTCCAAAGCCAAACAGAACAGTAGGGGGATAAAAAACCTTGCTGTGTTCCTCTACCAAAATAAAAATGAGCAGAGATTAGTCTGTTGGTTTGAATAGCTGCCTCAGGTTAATTATATAATAACTTAATCCACCTTTTAAATTCGAAGGGGTCTTTGTCTATTTTAGGAACAAGAGCAACCAACGCTTGTGTGAGAGTCGGGGAAGTTCACCCCTCTTGAAAGTCTCCACACACATATCAAGCATGATAGGACCCAGTTCTGTGGTCATATGTTAACACTATTACCCAAAGATTAATATTTTAGAGGTTTTGTATTACTTCAAAAGATAAGCCCACAATATATACATGCCATCAGGCAGTAACTCTGTGATCTTCCTCACTTATGGTGCTGGAACTGTTAACCTAGTTTTAATAAACTCTCCTGGAGTTTAAATGCTAACACTGTTATTCTATGTATTGACTGATATCTTACAAGTGGTGATCTTCCTCAGTGTGTGGAAAAAAAAGTCAATTAGTACTGCCAGTTTTACTTTGCACATTGTATTGCCTAGGTGTATGAAATGTGCTGTATAAAAAAACTTGCCTTGCCTATGCCAGCTCTGCTGATATATTGAGTAAAGCCATCTAATACAGATTAAGCACAATTAATTAAAACAGATAGCAAAGAAATTTTCATGGAAATACTGAAGACAGAAAACATATGTTATATAATAAAACCAACTTACTGCTGACCAAACAAACTCTTTTCAAAGCTGATTTGCCACATTAATGTTAGCAAAAGTTAGGCTAATAGCTAGTTAAATTGTAGAATTTCATGCAGCAACACATACGAATTACAAAAAGTTTACATACAGTTGTTCTAAGATCACACAATATGAAGCACCAGGGTAGAAGAGTACATACTTAAAATATCTTTGTGAAAACACTGCAGATCGTTTTTCTGATTTTATGTTAATAAAATACTGTGTCCATAGTTTGGCTGAATATAAAACTGTGAACTGATGCTGGGTAAGGGGGATTATAGGATTATTCTTCAGAATTCTTGGCAGCACCTAACAAATTGGTAATCAGTGGGTAATGACATAAAAATATTATTGTGAGAAGTTGCATAAACCTAACAAAATACGTATTACTTCTAAAGCTGTTATTAAACAATAAATAGGTAATTGTAACCATAAATGTCAGTAGTAAAATGGTAAAATAATGGTAACAAGTGGTACTAAAAAAATAATTTGTTAGTAGGTAGCATAAAAGGTAACATGTCATGTTGGTATAGTTACCTCATCTATTAATGGGTAAAACCCATATCTAATCTATTAATGGGTAAAACCCATATATATATATATATATATATATATATAAAATTGCAGTAATTGTGAAAACAAGACTGAAAGAAGCAATTTTGCCAATACCATTTATTTTCACTGTAATTACAGCCTGTACATCAACTGCACATAACAGCTAAAAAAGCAGAAAAGAGTGAAGTAGTATTTTACAGCACTAACATCACATCATTTCAGCAACTACTTCACTGTTTTGGGTTAATAACTCTAATATCATAAAACTGTATATTGATTTTAAAGTATTGGGTGATATGGTTATTAAGAAGATATGCTGTAAGAGAATAAAGTTTTACAAAATTTTACTGTAGTAATTACTGAATTATTATTTTGCTTTAACTGGAAAATGAAAATATATGGGTAATTATAGTTTTTTACCATTATTTTTCTATTTTATTACCAAATAGTTATTGCCATAATTACTAACTTATTAGTTATACAGAACTAGAAAATTAGCATGTAATTAGTTTAGTACAACTTACCATGATGTTAATATAATAATTGTCCATTTATTATCAAAATAAAACAGCAACTAATTCTCTCTACTGGGTGCAAAGCAATTCTAAATTAGAAAGTCTCCAAATCTACATAATTCATGTGAAAAGCATATAGTTAATCTGACAAGGAGGAGAAATTACAACAGACAATATACTAAAACAAGGAATAGAATACAAGAAGTACAAGAAGCTGTCTATAAAACAAATTCTAAAACCAATCAAAGAAATTATTACATTAATATTACTTGAGTTATAGTGTTTCTTACCTTATTTTCCATTCAGAACTGAATTCACAGAAAACTAACCTGAGTGTCTCCAGTTTACAGTGTGAACTCTTCAGTCCAGCAGAAAGCAGCTCCACTCCTGAATCCTGCAAGTCATTGTTACTGAGGTCCAGATTTTTCAGGGAGGCGTTTACTGATTGTAGAGCTGATGATAGTTTTTCACATGATGTTGCGGTGAGATTACAGCCAGCTAGTCTGTAAAATCAGAATGAACACAGCACATGATACATTTAGATCAGGAGAATTAAAATGAAGTAAAATAATTCTCCATGTGTTCCTTCACCAATTTATCTAGAAAGAAGTACACCATATTTTAATCTGATATTTCTTTCTCACACTCAACTTTGCTTTACAATTACAAGTCATTGCAAAAAAATTACATTAGTCACATTGCTGATAGATTATTAATGTGATCTGGGCAGAGCCCTAGTGAGAATAAAATATATAAAATATTAGAGGTTAATCTTTATTATTAAAGATCTAATTTGCAGAAGGTTCACCTGAGTATCTCCAGTTTACAGTGTGAACTCTTCAGTCCAGCAGAAAGCAGCTCCACTCCTGAATCCTGCAGGTCATTGTTACTGAGGTCCAGATCTTTCAGGGACGAGTTTACTGATTCTAGAAATGATTGTAGTTTTTCACAAGATGCTGTTGTGAGATTACAGCCAGCTAGTCTGTATAGGCAGAGAAAATACATCATGTATTTAATAGCTAAATAAGTAATACCTACAAGTAATTTCCTGGCATGGTTTCCACATACTTAGTAACTGTATGAAAAGTATCGAGTCTGTACAACAGCACTTATTCAGAATTTAATGGTAAATGAGTAGTACTAATAGGCAATACTTAATTCACACTTCATATGTTAAGTCTATGAGTTCAGAATGACTAATGTAGTGAATAATGCAAGAAATGTCAGCTTTATTTCAGCTTTTAATGATTTAGCATTCCTGTAAATGTATGCTTACATAAGAAAGGAATACTAAGTACTTATATTTCAGTACAGTAACTCTTTCCATATTACTTGGTACATGATGCATACAAGTTACGTTTCTGTAATATGGACTGCAAAATAAAGTGTAATTTTATACATAACAATTAAATAGTAACCACATGTTCTCTTATCATCATATGCAGAAATTAACCATCTATCAGGTATATGCTAGTAAGATCGTTTGTAATATGATAGAAGCAGCACTGTAAAATAAAGTGTAACTTTCTATATTGTATTTACTAGTAATGGATCAATTTTCATAACAATTTTCATAACAAATTATCATTAATAATTTGATTTTACATGACATACATTAGCTAGTTATTGCCACATTAGTTACCATGTATTGGGGTCCTATGCAGTGGAGAAGAGTGAGAGCAAAAGCAAAGAGAGAAACTGAGCAGTGCTGCTAACACTGCACTGAAGTATTGTCTAAATTTCAATGTGAAATATGGATGAATGAAGCAAAAACAACCCATGATTACTGCAAAAATGTAAATGGTCCTTGATTACCAAACACACATACACACACACACACACACACACACACACACAAACACACACACACACACACACCTACAGCCACAGTCACTCCCAGAGAGACAAACTTGGTATAGACAGAATATCTACGAAACAGTGAAGAATCCAAAAGGGCAGAGCAAACAGCACAGGGGAGACACAAACATAAACTAAGCTACATAGAGTCCAGCTGCAGAAGTTAACAGGCCAGTTAATGCTTCTCAAACAGTCTTGTGTGCTGCAATGAAAAGTGAGAAAGCCTGGAAGAAGTGAACTGGAGCACTGCCTCAGCTGTGACTGATGAATTGCAACTGAGTATAGTTCAAGATTTTTTGCAAGTACCTTCACTGCATGTAATGCCATCACTGTAGGACAGATAGGAGTTTTAGTTCTGTGTATGCTCGCTCATTAGATTCTGTTCTGATCTCTGTGTTTGACTCGTTACTGAGTTCTGCTTTTTGCATTAGTAGCTTAATCATTTGTCATGTTCTTGTATTATTAAGTTGTTTTACTGTTAGCTTGTATTAATATAACACATTTCATCCTTATTTAACAGTACAGTACACACACCACTTACTTTTTGTCATTGTTTTTAAACTAGATCCAGTCCATAACATTATGTATGAACACTGTGTATTGTTACAAATACCACACATACAAATCACAAGTAGTTGCTGTGTAAAGACTACGTACAAAGTTACACTTTATTTTACATCCAGTTTCCATCATATTACAGATGACTGTACCAATATGAAACTGAATTATTTAACTTGAAAGAGGTACTGAGTACACAGTGGTAAGTACTCTGCCATTTTTACACCTTTGTCACCTGTATCTGTCACCCTACTCTTCTTTATCACATAAGCATGTATTTCCTATCGCAGTTTGAAAGTACTTGCCATTAACATGTAACTTCTTAGCATTAAAAATTGAAACATACCCTGCAATACTCACAGTACTTCTGTATTTATATATTATACTTTCAAACTGTGTACCGAGTATTTATTGCTTTTAAAAATCTTATGTTTACTGTTAAATTCTGCCTATGTAAGTGCACACCTGGTACTTAATATGCATGTGCAAAGTACGTAGCAGAAAATTGCTTGTACTTCATATTTATTTATTAAATTGTTGTTAGATACCATACCATAAAAATACCATACGCTCAGCAGCTGATACCTAATCTATTTAAATATACCTGGATTGGCTGTGATCCTGATTTTGTTGAGAGGCAGCAGGGGCCAGGATGCATTCTGGTAACACTTTATAATAACAGAATTTAATATTATGTAAATATTTGTAAATTAATGTTAATATATATTACTGGATATATATATATATATATATATATATATATATATATATATATATATATATACATATTGGTTTTACTTGTGCATTAATATATGCTACCATTATAATTATTAACTATTTAATTAGTTAGTTTTAACTAAAGCACTATAAATGTACTGGATTTAAATGTGTAGTATGATATATGTTTATTAAAGCTGCAGCATGTAACTCATATAAAAATAACTGTCATAATTGCTAAAACTATGTCCTGACGCTAGATGAGACAGATGCTCTGATAAAAAAACTAGTGCTCCTAATGCCACTTGCAATAACCCATAGTGCTCAAATAAAAACAACTAATTAGAGCCAGGAGCAGTGTCTGACGGAGTGTCAATCACTGCTTGAATACATGCTGCTGGCAGCCCCCCTCCCCTGTGCACCATCTCTGCCCGTGCATGCTTTCAATCAGTCAAGCACAATATCTTCAGTGAGCAGTTTTAGGAAACACAATGTCAGATAAACAACAATCAGCAAGTACAAACTTGCCCCTCCCTCCTTTACCAACAACAGCATACATGACAAAGACTGTTTGCTGCTTTGAAGTTTTATTGCAGCAGTTACATTGATTAAATGATTAAAGTTCCTTTTTGCATAAAGGTGAAAAGTGAACAGACTCACAAAAGCAGGCTACAAGAAAATGCTGAACTTGAACTGTCCCACAATTGGTAGTCCCTTCACCTTATGCATTGATTGGGGGTGCCATTATAGTATTCTTGTACTATGATTGTATTATATTTATCCACAGTTCCTGTTGATATGTTCACATTCCTCCGCAAAACATGAAATACTTTTCTTTAGACAGTAAGACATCATTCAAACTCCTCACTTCCTTGTCAGTGTAAACCCCAAGTCAGCGTCCATGCGGTTGCAAACATGACAATGAGGCAAATCTAAGATGATAAGCAGAGATGGTGGAAACAGTTAGGTGTTGAGCATAGCTCGTGCAGTACAACATTTGTAAATGAAAATACTCACACAACTTTTCTGGATTCTTTGACCACTTGCAGGAGCCTCAGAAAACATTCCTCTGATAGATCATATTTCCTCAGGTCAAACTCATCCAGCTCTTCTTCAGAGTTCAGCAACAGAAATGCCACAGCTGACCACTGAGTGGGAGAGAGCTTAGCTCCGCTGACACCACTGGAACCTCCTCTGTTCAGGTATGTTTGAACTTCTTGCACTAGAGAATGATCATTCAGTTCATTCAGACAGTGGAACAGAGTGACTGTTTTCTCTGGAGAGGGATTCTCCCTGATCTTCTCCTTGATGTACTGGACCTCTTTTCTGTGAGAGCTGCTTCTTGTCTGTGTCAGTAGGCCTCGTAAGAGAGTCTGATTGGACTCCAGGGAGAGGCCCATAAGGAAGCGGAGGTAAAGGTCCAGGTGTCCATTTTCACTCTGTAAGGCCTTGTCCACAGAGGACTTGAGGAAGTCAGATATTGTTGACTTTCTGAAGAATTCAGAAAGTTCAGTTTGCAGAACATTTCTGTTGTTGGAGATGAAGTAAATAAATGCATATAAAGCAGCCAGAAACTCCTGAACACTCAGGTGCACAAAGCTGAACACCTTCCCCAGGTGCTGCCCAAACTCCTCTCTGAAGATCTGGGTGCAAACTCCTGAGTACACTGACAATTCTCTGACATCAACGCCACACTCTGTCAGGTCTTCCTCATAGAAGATCAGGTTGCCCTTTTTCAGCTGTTGAAACGCCAGTTTTCCCAGTGCCCGAATAATCTTTCTAGTCCGGTTCTGATCAATGTCACTTTTGCTCTGGTACTTCTGGCTGCTGTGCTTGATCTGAAAGATCAGAAAATGTGAGAACATTTGAGTCAGAGTCTTGGGGATCTCTCCACTCTCTGCTTCACACAACACTCTCTCTAGCACAGTGGATGCAATCCAGCAGAAGACTGGGATGTGGCACATGATGTAGAGGCTTCTTGACGACTTAATGTGTGTAATGATTCTTTCAGCAAGGCTCTGATCACTGATTCTTTTCCAGAAGTATTCCTCTTTCTGTGGGTCACTGAACCCTCGTACCTCTGTTACCTGGTCAATACAGTCAGGAGGGATCTGATTGGCTGCTGCTGGTCGAGTGGTTATCCATAGAAGAGCAGAGGGAAGTAGATTCCCTTTGATGAGGTTTGTCAGCAGCACATCTACTGAGGCTGACTGTGTCATATCAAATATGCTCTCATTGTTCTGGAAATCTAGAGAAAGTCGACACTCATCCAGACCATCAAAGATGAGCATGGTTTTGTAGTAATAATAGTCTCTTGGTTTTAATTCTTTAGTGTCTGGGAAAAATTGATGAAGAAGAGCCATCATACTGAGCTTTTTCTTCTTCATCAAGTTCAGCTCTCTAAAAGGAAGTGGAAATATGAAAAGGATGTCCTGATTTGATTTTCCTTCAGCCCAGTCCAGAACAAACTTCTGCACAGAGACTGTTTTCCCAATTCCAGCAACTCCTTTGGTCAGCACAGTTCTGATTAGTTTGTCTTTGAAGAGGTTGTTACATTTGATTGGTTTCTCCAGTGCTACTGGTCTCCTGGATCTTGTCTCAATCTGTCTGACCTCATGTTCATTATTGACCCCTCCACTCCCTCCCTCTGTGATGTACAGCTCTGTGTAGATCTCATTCAGAAGGGCTGAGATTCCAGTATTTGAGATTCCTTCGTTAATTTTCTGAAATTTTTCCGTCAGTGTTGATTTCAGGTTTCGATGACATGAAGGAGCCAGTTCTAATGAAAGAGGGAACAATGAAAATACATGTTTACATTAACATTTACTTTCAGTATTGTCATAAACATGCTATGACATATTACAGTGAAATCAAACTGTTCAAGTCAAGGCAATTTTTATATAACACTTTTTACAACAGGCATTGTCCCAAAGCAGCTTTACAGAAAAGCTTGGTCTAAACTTCAATGATCATTGCCAAGGGCAACAGTGGCAAGAAAAACTCCCTAAGACAAAGAAAAGAAACTTCAAAAGGTGTCACGCCTCAGGAGGACTCAGACTACATTTCCCACAATACATTAGTAGATCATGTGACTGAGCAACTTCCCTCTGACGCAGAGTCCAGAAGGGACTCCATTGCCCACAACCCCTCAGGAGATCATATGACTTTGGATGGTTGTGCACGCACCTATCAGCGCTCACATTCACCGGAGTACTAAATATATTCACCTGTGTTTATCACCTTTAGTTTATAAGCCCGGGCTTTAGTCTTAGTCGTTGCGAGGTATTGTTTCTTCTTGAACTTACTGAGCGTTTCTATTATCTGTTTGCGACTACCTGTTATGACCTATGTTTTGTTTCACTGACCTTGATTTTTGCCTGTCCCTTCTTGTACTTTTGCTGACTGTTTTTGGATACGTGTTTTGACTTTTTGGTCTGTTTTTTTGAGTACGATATCGGATCAGTCCCTTGGTTTTGTTTGCTTTGGTTATGATCACTTCGGTGATATTGTACTGCTTTCTGGTTACGACCCACGCATGTTTTTTGACCTCTTCTTTATCGCACTCGAATAAAGCCTGGTGTACATTTTTTATCCGCAAGCGTCTAAATTCTGTTGCATCGTCACAAAAGGAACCAAGATTAAAAAAGAGGAACCCATCCTCCTCTGGTCAACACTGAATATCATAACAAAACAATACAAACTGAGACTAAGATTATACAATTAATATACCCTATTGAATACAGAGTAAAAGAAAAATGAAACCAGCCTGTCGTTGGACAGAACTATTTGGATTAATCAGTGATAACCAATGACAACTGTTAGAGGCCTATCAGAATAACTGTAAGAAATACATCTATGAAAATCAGTCACTGTTAGTCACTCTAATGGAGTGACTAACAGTGTATATTGGAGTGTATTACAGTGATAATGAGAGTTAAATCTATAAATGTCAATGACCACTATTAGAAGCCTACAATTATGTTCTGTTAGTACGAATATGAGAAAACCTCAGAGAATAGTGAGACAAGTGAAACAATGTCTATGATTAAATAGTTTGAGTCTCAACTAAACAAGTAGGTTTTTAGCCTAGACTTAAAGACTGAGGCTGTGTCTGAGTCACAAACCCTGACTGAATGGTTATTCCAAAGATGTAACTTTATTAATTCTAGGCACTAATAGTGAGCAGCACCTTATGATCTAGGTAGATGTTATAGTTTCTAATAAATGACATGTTTACCAAGATAATGAGGAGTCAAATGAACTTTGTCAGTAGCAGTAATATTGGTTATACGTGCACTGGAGGAAAAAAATCAATCAAGTCTAATAGTTCTGTGACAATTGTTATTACATTATCATGCTCATTCAAACTCTGTAAATTAATTTATATGGAGAGTAATCTCATGACTCATGTCTTACTGCTTTGTAGTGTGTTAGCGAGGTCAGTCTGGTTCATGTTTCTCAGGACGGTCAGTGTGATCTTCAGCGCCCCCTCTCTGACACTGTTCTCAGCCTCATCCACCTCTTTTTCAGAGCCTTCTGGGTTATCCAGACTCAGCAGCTTCACAAACCTCTTGAGCTGATTCTTCACCAGAGAGATGACTTTATGCTCCAGCTCCTGATTAAGGATAAAAAGTAATAGAAACACTGTGATCACTGTGATCAAAGTTATACATTTATATTTTAGAGTTCAGGTAAACTTTAAAGTTTTTGTGGGTGGGAGGAATGAATGAATAAAGAGATCATTAGTATAAAACACTTTTGGAGAATGAGTTATGGTCATAAATTAATTTAAATAATAATTAAAATATAAATCATTAATTTATATTTTATCAGATTATATGAGAACACACACCTTGAATATGATCTCCATGTTTCTCCTGGTAATATTTAAGTTCTCCTTCTGGACTCTGTCAGAAAACATATCATTATCAATAGCGTCATGTGGACAATCTGAATAACTCAGTAAACACACTTTCACATATTACAACATATTGTTTTAGTTTAATTAAATACGTTATTATAATATTTTATGTGAGAGTAAGTGAACACAATTTAAAAACATACAAAATACATTTGTGCTACAGCCCAATTTTATTTTTCCCCAATATGTTAAATTTAGTAAATAAACAGTAATTGTACATTAAAATGTGCAGAAGTGTGTTTTCTGTATAGAATGTGTTCCCTTTTTTTCACTTCGAAAACAAGACAAGACATGGCAGCTGCAGCACAGAATGTGCCTTGATGAGACCACACTGTGTTCACGATGCAGCTGAAATTAATGCTAAGTTTACCAATACTGCAGCTTATTATACAAACTGTGCGCAGTCCTGCCCAAGAAATGCACACTTGTGAAGGTTTAGAAGTTGCAGTGAAATGCTGAAGCCATCAACAAACTCAAAACAAATGAAAAACTGGAAGTTTAGTGATGGAGAGAGCAGTGTTAATAAGTTTTATAACCAGAAAGTTCTACAGTAATGATATTTTACTTCACCTATGAAAACAGTGTTTGTGAAACACAGACTTTATGGCATATTTAGCACCCCTTCTTCCACACACATACATCTGGGGTCTGTTTCAGGAATTTTGCCATTTTGCCAGAGATCCACAAGATGCTATGGTTTTCTTTTCTGTTTTTTGAGCATTTCACAAAGAAATCACAAACCCAGACAATAAGCAGAGTTTAACTGCATTCTTGTAGCTACTAATTTACGCAGACATTTGATGTTTGAGACCATATAACTGGTCTATATGTAAAAATACTTAATAAGAGTTTTCAATACGCTATTCAGGCCTTTAGATTTTCAGTTAGTAATGAAATGGCCTATAGTGGTTCTTAATCTTAGAGCTGCGACCCCCCCTGGGACCACATAGCCACCGCTAAGGGGATCCTGGCTTCAAAATTAAGAGAGCTAGTGGGGGCACTTTGGCGAAAGACAGGGCAGCAAAATATTTTTTTGAGCCATAAAAGGGTCGCACTGCACAAAAGTTAACAACCCCTGGTCTATAACAGTCAGGTTTAGTGTAGAACAGTTAAATTAAATATATATAGCGTTTACTGCTATTAAAGAAGACACAGCTTTTGCAAAAGTTGTGCTTTATTAATCAGCTGTTGTTGGTCATACACAAGCAGAATTTTCCCAGTTTACTCTAGCCTTTATTCGTCGTCTCTCTTAGGCGTCGGCACTACATTGACTCACTGATTTTAAAAAACACAGAAAAAGCTACTTGACTTAATTCATATTGCCTGACCGACATATTTCATTTCATATATGACAAACTTCAGGCTCAGACATGGAAAGTAGATTCTTCAATAAGTGTCAATTAAGTAACAATTAAGTAACATGTAGTAACAAGTATCAATTAAGTAACATGAAGTTTAATTTGATTTAAAGTCATATAATTTTCAGATTTTGTCTTCATACCCACTTATACAACTGCATTTAAATGGCAGTTAAACTGCATATTGAAGAGGCAATTTAGAAGCTGGAATTGGGAAAATAAATCAATTTTAATATTATGTTAATAGTAATTAAAAATATATTAATAGTGGGTAGTACTGCCACCTGTCACGCATTGTACTAGCTCTCAGATGGAAACGGACTTCATTTCCCAATCTCCTTTGGGAAGATCATGTGACTTCGAACTTCCCTTGTGAATCGGAGTCTCAAGTGGACTCCATTACCCACAAGTCAAGCGGGGATCATATGACTTCTGACAAGCACTCACACACCTATCAGCGCTCCCAATCTCCTGAGTATTGACTGGCTTCACCTGTGTGTCTATGTCATATGATCCGGTTAGAGTAGTATATAAGCCCGGGCTTTAGTTAGTATCAGTGCGAGGTATTGCTTCCCTGAGAACTTACTACATGATCCTGTTTTTTTGACCATTGCTTTGTTTTTGACTCTGCCTTTTGCCTGTTCCCTTTTGTACTGTTGCCTGGTATTTTGGATTTGTGTTTTGACTATTTTGCCTGCCTTTTTGACCTCGTCTTTTGTCTTGGCCCATTGTTTTGTTTGCTTCGTGATATGATCACTTTCGTGATCTTTTTGCACTTCTCAGTTTTGACCCACGCCTGTGTTTTGACTATGTTTTTGCCTAGTGTTAATAAAACCAATCTTGTTAGTTTTATCCGCATGCGTCTGGATTCTGCTGAATGGTTACACCACCTCACAGCAAGAAGGGCCTGGGTTCGATTCCTGGCCAGCTGACCAAGGTCCTTTCTGTGTAGCATGTTCTCCCTGTCTCTGCATTGGTTTCCTCCCACAGTCCAAAGACATGCAGTGATAAATTGTGAATGTGCTAAATTGCCCTTAGGTGTGTGAGTGAATGTATATGTCTTTGTGTCCTGCGATGGACATGTTCCAAGAAAGTTGGGACGGGGCAACAAAAAGCTAGTATATTTGTGTAATGCTAAAAAAACAGCTGGTGGTTAATTGGCAATCAGGTCAGTAACATGATTGGTTATAAAAGAGCATCTCAGAGAGGTGGAGTCTTTCAGAAGTAAAGATGAGGAGGGGTTCACCACTCTGTAAAAGACTGCACGATCAAATAGTGCAACAATTCAAGAATAACGTTTCTCAACATAAAATAGCAAAGAACTTTTGATTTTCATCATCTACGGTACATAATAACATTAAAAGATTCAGAGAATCTGGAGAAATCTCTGTATGTAAGGGACATGGCTGAAAACCAGTATTTGCTGGCCGTGATCTTTGGGCCCTCAGACAGCACTGCATTAAAAACAGACATGATCTTATAGTAGAAATCACTGTATGGGCTCAAAAAACACTTTTCAAAACCACTGTCTGTGAAAACAGTTCATTACTGCATCCATAAATGCAAATTAAAACTCTAAAACACAAAGAAAAAAACAGATATAAACAGGATCCAGAAATGCTGCCATCTTCTCTGGGCCTGAGCTCATTTAAAATAGACTGAGGGGAAGTGGAAAAGTGTCCTGTGGACGAATCAACATTTGAAATTATTTTTGGAAATCATGGACACTGTGTCCTCCGGGCTAAAAACCACTCAGCTTGTTATCGGTGCACAGTTCAAAAGCCAGTATTCATGATGGTTTAGGGGTGCACTAGTGCACATGGCATGGGTTACGTGCACACCTGTAATCATAGGCTTGTGTGTAGCTGCTCAGCCATGGAAACCCATTTCATGAATCTCCTAACACACATTCCTTTTGCTGATGTTGCTTCAAGAGCCAAGTTGGAACTCTTGAGTGATTCAACAGAGGGTAGGCACGGTGTGCTTCAGCATTTGGCAGCCCACTCTGTGAGTTTGTGTGGTCTACTGCTTCATGGCTAAGCTGTTGTTGCTCCTAGATACTTACATTTCACAGTAATGGCACTTACAGTTGTCTGAGGTAGATCTAGCATGACAGAAATTTCACAAACTGACTTGTGACAGAGGTGACATCCTATGACAGTGCCATGTTTAAAGTCATTGTGCTCATCAGTGTGACCCATGCTACTGCCAATTTTTGTCTATGGAGACTGCAAAGATTAATGTACTTAATTTTATCCACCTGTTAGCAATGGGTGTGGCTGAAAAACCTGAACTCAATAATTAGGAGGGGTGTCCCAATACTTTTGTCCATATAGTTTATCTTCATGTAATTTCAGCTACATTGTTGAGAAAAGATCAAGTTGAGAGTTGCTTGTATAAACATTACAATTTAACTTTTAATGATTTGCCAAAAACAATGATCTGTGAGGAAACATCAGATTAGTAAAACCTGATCATGAGTTTAAATAGTTTTTTGGTGGTGAATTTTCTCACATCTCCCTCCACATTGTGTCCATTTTAAGCAACATGTCTGTTGAGACTCTCATGCACATTTACACCTGATTTCAAAAGATGGATGCCACTGGGAGCTGCTCAGACTTTTGTATTTTGAGTTATTAAATACTGGGGCACTGCCACCAACTTAGAGTTTGGGCTGAGTGGGCGAGAAGAGAGAAGCACTAGTGGACTCCCAGAATGCCATGCACCTTTCCGGAGCCTTTGTTTAGTTCAATTTTATGTATGAGGTGTTGTTGTTTAATATTGAAATATGTGTTACATTTTGGTTGTGGTAAAAGTCTTTTTCAGCTAATTTGCATGTTGGAAGTGTTTACTATCGCCACATTTTATTTGCTTTTTGATGATCTGTCCCTCATTTCCCCTGTGAGTTTAGTTCCCTTTTCTGTCTGTTGTTTCAACAAAGAGCTTTTTCCTAACATAAATAATGGCAGACTGGTCTTCTTCTGCGCTGGCATCACATTGGTATCAGAAGTGGGATGCAGCTGCTGAATTTGAAGAAATCAAGCAGCGTATCAATGAACAGCAAAGGAAACTGCATGGCTAGGCTCAGCAGCCCAGCTGGAGCTTGGCGAGAGAGATATGGTGCATATCCACCATGCTACAGTGATGAGGGCACCGGACAGCCATCCTCTGAACAGCTGCAAATGGTTGCCCACATCACTGCTGGACAGCAGCTGTCAACACAACACAGCTGTGTTTGGCCCTGGAAGGGAAAGCACTACAGGTGCTTGTGGATTTGCTGCTGGAAAAATGACAACTTAGGAGCATTGACAATGATCCTCCAGCAGGCATAAGTGATGTCGTTGGCCAGGTGGCTGCTCCCAGAAGGCAGAGGCTAAAGGAAAGTAGATAAGCATGCTGGCTGCTTAGTACAATGGTTCGACAGGCATACCTGGAGTTAGAGAAGGCTGTATAGGAAGAGTTCATACTAGATCACTTCCTGAACATCTGCCACTGCCGGAAGAGCTGAGACGGTACATGCAGTTCATTGCAGCAACCAGCATTCAAGCAGTGGCCACCGAGGCAGTAAGGGCAGAACTCCTCCTTGGTGTAGAGATGCCATGGCGAGCAACACAGTGCTACGTGATGTAGGAGTTGAAGAAGGAGATAAAGTGCTGAGCAGCCCCTAAAATGAGTGGCAGTGGATCGTCTAGTGTGCTGGCTGTACAGGAAGAGGGGACACCATACCAAGCAAGGCCAGTAGTCTTTGGGTTAAGTGCAAAATAGACAGGAAACAGCTCACTGCCCTCATTGACACCAGATCAGTTGCTGCTATGTGCAGGTGTGCTCCCTCACACACAAGCAACAACTATTCAACTCACGCACACTTGAGAACTAGGAAGCCACAACTGTCCAACTCATCAGCAGGTGAGATTAAGTGCTTGATCTCAAGAAGGAAATGCTGGGCTTGGAGATCTCCTGTGGGGGGAAGAATTGAACATGTGTGGGGGGAAGAGTTGAACATGCAGTGTGAGAGCCAATTCATGTATCTCCAGGGGCAGGGTGTGCTGTAGGCAGCGCACACAAGCATCGCCCTTGTCAGCATCGATAACACAGTGGACAATGGAGAAAGTGGAAAGCAGCTGAGAGGAGTGCAACTGCTACTGTCATTGCCCCCAGAAGCACTAGACTTGATGCTTTGAGCTGTAAGGAGTTCGGCCGCACCCAGGAGGAGGACGCAGAGCTCTCTTGAGCATGGGAATGGCTCCAGAAGGGACAGAAACTGGATTGGGAACTGTCATTATGTTTGCATTTTGTCTGTTCCAACAAAGATTATCTTACTAACAGAAAATGACAGACTTGTTGTATTCTCCACCAATGCTACAATATGTAATCAGCCACATTTTCAACATCGCCAACCTTTTTTTGCTCAATCTGTGTTTTTCCATGTGCCCCGCCCCAAAATTGCATGTTTAGACTCACAGATATGCTATATTGCCAAAAGTATTCACTTGTCTGCCTTCACACACATATGAAATTGAGTGAGATCCCATTCTTAATCCATAGGGTTTAATATGATGTCGGCCCACCCTTTGCAGCTATAACAGCTTCAACTCTTCTGGAAAGGCTTTCCACAAGGTTTAGGAGTGTGTTTATGGGAATTTTTGACCATTCTTCCAGAAGCGCATTTGTGAGGTCAGACACTGATGTTGGACGAGAAGGCCTGGCTCGCAGTCTCCGCTTTAATTCATCCCAAAGGTGTTCTATCGGGTTGAGGTCAGGACTCTGTGCAGGCCAGTCAAGTTCTTCCACACCAAACTCGCTCATCCATGTCTTTATGGACCTTGCTTTGTGCACTGGTGTGCAGTCATGTTGGAACAGGAAGGGGCCATCCCCGAAATGTTCCCACAAAGTTGGGAGCATGAAATTGTTCAAAATCTCTTGGTCTGCTGAAGCATTAAGAGTTCCTTTCACCGGAACTAAGGGGCCGAGCCCAACTCCTGAAAAACAACCCCACACCATAATCCCCCCTCCACCAAACTTTACACTTGGCACAATGCAGTCAGACAATTACTGTTCTCCTGGCAACCGCCAAACCCAGACTCGTCCATCGGATTACCAGACGGAGAAACATGATTGGTCACTCCAGAGAACACGTCTCACTGCTCTAGAGTCCAGTGGCGGCGCTTTACACCACTGCATTCGACGCTTTGCATTGCGCTTGGTGATGTAAGGCTTGGATGCAGCTGCTCGGCCATGGAAACCCATTCCATGAAGCTCTCTATGCTGTTCTTCAGCTAATCTGAAGGCCACATGAAGTTTGGAGGTCTGTAGCGATTAACTCTGCAGAAAGTTGGCGACCTCTGCGCACTATGTGCCACAGCATCTGTCGTTTTACATGGCCGACCACTTTGTGGCTGAGTTGCTGTCATTCCCAATTGCTTCCACTTTGTTGTAATACCACTGACAGTTGACTGTGGAATATTTAGTAGTGAGGAAATTTTCACGACTGGACTTGTTCCACAGGTGGCATCCTATCTTATCTCATCCTATATGAATACTTTTGGAAATATAGTGTATGCAACACAGAGGGCAGAAGCATGCGAACTGCATCTTAAACTGGCACAAAAAGGCGGAGTACAATCAAGTCCTCTGCATTCAAGCCTCAACCTAAAAAAATTATCTTCATGACAAAACAAAAACAGGCTATATAGGAAATATTTGCATGTAATTGATCCCAATATTGGTAACAAAAATCACATTTAGATATTTTTACCTGATCACAGTTTTGTTGCCTAATGCATATGTGACATTCAGCCTTGTAAAAACTTGTGATATCAGACACATTTTACACAAATTTTCTGTGTGTATTTAATTTTGTTAATTTTGTTTGAGGGACAAGAATCCGCTCTTACAGAAATACCTTGGTGCAAAGGGCATAAAAACACTTAACATACATGGCCTGGGTTTCCAAGATATATAAATATAAATATAAATACTTTAAATGTATTGCTATCCATAATTTTGGAATCTTAACATTTGTTTCTTTAGGTAAAGGTTAATCAAAATCAATAAGTTAAGTAAACTTGTTTAGAAAAAAAGACTTTGGTAAAATGGCAAGGACAGACATTAGTTATGTGTTTAACCAAAAATTGGAACTAAATTATCAACCGCATGAGATCCTGCTTTCCAGTACTATCTCACTTTCAAACTCTGTGAGTTTGCATGCAGGTTGTACAACCTCATTATACACGTACCTAGCATTAACACAGTAATACAGATTGCTTACCATAACATGAGAGGAAAGTTAGAAGTAGCATACTGAATAAAAATAAACCTACTAAAATTAGGTGTTGCGTTTCATTTTGCAAAAACAGAATAAAGACATCTGTGGATTGTCTAGAACATTACCATACTGACCAGCAAAGAGATGTTCAGTAAATGTGCTGTTTTGTGCTATGATCTTGCCCGCGTCTAGCTATTTTTTTTTACAATGAGCTGTCCCACATTACTTGAAATATATTTTCTCTCACTGGATCCTCAAGACACACTTGGAAAAAACATAGTTCAGCCGACAAAGAAATTTAAGTATCAACTTGGCAGACCACAAGCTTTTTTTTTGCTCTGCGTGCAATATATTTAGCTATTTCTCTTTCTCTGTCAATAGTGACAGTAGCATTACTATCATCCTTTGTGAAAAGTGTAAATGTTTGCTTGACAGAAAAGATTATACATTTCATCTGAAAATTATAAAAAGCAGGGCTAGTAAGCAGGGCTCAGACTTGCTGTTAGAAACTACAGGTGTCTTAGGGAGAGTTAGCAAGCTCTTGACTCTGCCAGCAGAGCCCTATAGTGAAGTGAATGAGTGGTGTCTCAGCAGCACTGTCACAAAGCCAAAGTTAATGCTAAGGCTTCCCCACGCAAGCACCAATCCTCTCCCTTTCATGTGTCCAACAGCTTCCCGAACTCAGTGAGACACCCACAGAGATGCCTTTTGAAAGAGCTCTGGTAATAGGTGATTTTATTTTACGGCACATGAAAATAACATCTCATTTAGGGCAGGGTCTGCAACAGGCAGCTGAACTGGCTGAACATCAGCAACTTGAGTAGTCAAACTCAAAGTAATAAACAAATGATAAAGAAGCAGATTGTTGATTGTCATGATGGTAATCCAAAATGAGTGGAATGTGATCCGGCTATATTAAATAAACCACAAAAACTCTCTAAACTAAAGAGACATCTCGAGACCAATTACTCTTGTGGGAAAGCCAGTGGAATATTTTCAGTGAAAACCCAATGGACTGCAGCTTCTAATCACAGTCCACGTCTACTTTGTACGTTTCTATTCTTTTTTTCTTTCTTCTCCCATCATAAGCATCACTGCGAACACATTTTTTACATTTAAATTTAATTTTTTTTTTACATTTTAATTTAATTATTTTTTTACATTTTAATTTGATTACTTTTTATCATAACTACAAATATTGGTTTCTGTGATTCAACCGAAATGCACCACCTATTCTTTTTAAGGCCCTAATTCTCAGGTTTTCAGTGTCAGCATTTATAAAAAGAAAAAAAAAATATTAAAGTTTATTTTAGTTTTCCTGTGGGCATCTATGCTTTGTAGTTATAAATAAGTGGGACTTGGGGTGGAAAAGAATGAGAATTCCTGCACCAGCAGCAGTTAGCTGTATGTCGGGAGCCAGGGCGTGGAATTTTGTGTAGTGTGGTGTGAACCTGAAGCAGTTAGCTAACCATATTTTTAGGATAGTTATTTAAGTAGATAGTAATGCCATTTTTTTCTGAGACAGTCAGAAATAACTAAAAACAATGGGAAAGAATTTAATGTAAATTAGCTCAGACAAAGTCTGATGCTGTAATGTGCTCCGGGCCTATACCAGTTCAATGTGGCAACAAAATTTACAGCAGGTTATGAACAACCAGAAAACAATACGGGCATTGTTGACATTTAGTATACTTTTGAGGGCAAGCTGGCCTTCTGAGTCATGGTTGTTATCCACTCCTCACAGGAGGGTGATCCTTTCTTTTCTTGTGGCGTAACACACAGTCCGTGAATTAGATAGCTGTCAGTCAGTATAGGACAGTCAGTCACTAACAAACCAAGCAGCAGACAGACAGGTTAAACAGATAGGTCGACTATCTGCTTGCTGCCTTGAGACACCATATATGTTCCAAACAATCCATGCCTGTTTTTTCAGAAAACCTTGAAAAGTTTGCAATGATAGACCATTTGGTCTAAAACTAGGACTGCATAAAATAAGACCTCTTACATCTAGGGCAGTTTTTTAAGAAACCATTACTGATCATGAATTTGATGTGCCTCACAGAAATGTCAATTGGACCTGAAGAATGTTTTGCTTTAAATGAAGCCACCCCACAGGCTGTAATTGTGTACACAGTTATGGAGTTAATTTTGTGCCAAAAGTTTCACATAAAATAATAAAATCCACAAACAAAAAATTAAGTATAAAAATGTCCAAAATACTTTGCAAATACAAATAATGAGAGTTAAATCAGACTTAGCTTTTCAAAAAGATTACTACTCATTTTCACTCACTCTAATATGAATTTATTACTCATTTTGCCAGTTTTTGCTTTAATTTTTGTCTATTTGCTGATTCTGCTGATACATTCTTTGCTTCTCAAATCGCTCTTTTGCTTCTGAAATCTTTCTTTCACTTCTGACTTTTGGAACTTTTTAACACGGGGTGGGTCTTAGAAAAGAGGACTGTGTTGGCTCCATTCCTGTTCAACCTGTACACCTCTTACTTCAGGTACAACACAGAGTCGTGTGCAGAAATTCTCGGATGACAGGGCCATTGTGGGGTGCATGAGGAATGGACAGGAGGAGGAATACAGGAAGCTGGTGATGGACTTTGTTGACTGGTGTAAGCTGAACCAGCCACAGTTAAACATCAGTAAGACTAAGGAGATGGTGCTGGACTTTAGGAAGTCCAAACCTGCCTTGTCACCAGTCACCATTGATGGAGTTGATGTGGAGGTGGTAGGACCTACAAATATGTGGGTGCGGGAGAACCTGGCAAGGAGCTATCTCTGCTCTTCAGGACTGTTTTGAGCACACTGACTGGGAGATGTTCAGAGAAGCAGCAACCTCCGGTGACTCCATCAATCTGGAGGAGTATAAAGAATCAGTGACTGGCTACATCAGCAAGTGCATTGATGATGTTACTGTCTTCAAACTCATCACAACTCACCCCAACCAGAAACCATGGATGACTGCAGAGGTGCGCATGCTACTGAGAACCCGTGACAAGGCTTTCAAGTCAAGGGACAGAGCAAGCCTCAGGATAGCAAGAGCCATCAAAGAGGCTAAGCGTGCCTACTCAAAGAAAATCCATGAACATTTTCAAAACACTGCCGACACACGGCACATGTGGCAGGGCATCCAGGCCATCCAAGGGATGCTTCCCTTCTAGACGCGCTAAACAACTTCTATGCTCAGTTTGAAGCACAGAACGGCACGACAGCGAGGAAAACCACTCCTCCTCCAAGTGAACAAGTACTGTGTCTGTCCACAGCTGATGTGCAGAGAACTCTACACAGAGTCAACCCACGGAAAGCTCCAGGATCCGACAGCATACCGGGCAGAGTGCTCAGAGAATGCACTGAACAGCTGGCTGATGTTCTCACAGACATATTCAACATCTCTCTGAGCACTGCAGTTGTTCCAACGTGCTTCAAGTCCACCACCATCATCCCTGTGCCGAAGAAGTCTCCAGTGTCCTGCCTCAATGACTACTGTCCCATTGCACTCATTCCAATCATCATGAAGTGCTTTGAGAGGCTTGTCATGAGGCACATTAAAGACTAGCTTCCACCTTCACTGGTCCCACTGCAATTTGCATATTGCCCCAACCACTCAATAGATGATGCCATCTCCACCACACTCCACCTGGCTCTCACCCACTTGGACAATAAAGACACTTATGTCAGAATGCTGTTCATAGACTTCAGTTCAGCATTCAACACCATCATCCCTCAGCAGCTGATTGGAAAACTGAGCCTGCTGGGCCTGAACGCCTCCCTCTGTAACTGGGTCCTGGACTTCCTGACTAAGAGACCTCAGTTAATCAGGATAGGTAATAACATCTCCAGCATCACCATACTGAGCACTGGCGTCTCTCAGGGCTGTGTGCTCAGTCCGCTGCTGTTTACCCTGCTGACTCATGACTGTACTGCAAAGCACAGCTCAAAACACATCATCAAGTTTGCTGATGACATGACTGTGGTGGGTCTGATCAGCAAGAATGATGAGTCAGTGTACAGAGAGGAGGTGCAGCGGCTAACAGACCAACAACCTGTCTCTGAATGTACACAAAACTAAGGAGATGGTTGTTGACTTCCGAAGAGTGCGGGGTGACCACGCCCCTCTGAACATCACTGGCTCTGCTGTGGAAATCGTCCAGAGCACCAAGTTCCTCGGCATCCACATCACAGAGAACCTCACCTGGTCCTTCAACAACAACTTCATAGCCAAGAGAGCCCAGCAGCACCTCTACTGCCTATGGAGACTGAAGAAAGTTCTGAGCAGCTGCATCATCGCCTTGTTTGGGAATTGCACCGCCTCCGACCGCAAGACCCTACAGTGCATCGTGAGGACAGCTGAGAAGATCATTGGGGTCTCTCTCCCCTCCATCATGGACATCTACACCACACGCTTACCTGACAAATTGCTTTCAGTTGAATGCAAATGGTGGACTAGGACTGTTTTAGAACACTGGCATGCCAAATGTCATGGGACAGGAACTAATATCGTGTAGGACCCCCACTATCCCAGCGAAGTGAAGCAACTCAACATGGCATCGATTCCACAAGTGGATGGAAGACGTCTGGAGAGGTGTTGGGCCATGCCGCCTGGATAGCCACCCACAGCTCCATGGTTTTTGTAGGTGTAAGATCTCAGGTCCAAATGGACCTCTCTAACACATCTATAAATGCTCCATTGGGCTCATGTCGGGCAAACATGCAGGCCACACCATTCGTCGAAACTCTCCAGAATGCTTCGGTGCATTATCTTGCTGGAATATTCCATTATTGTGGGGTACATGAAGTCCATGAAGGGCTGCGCATGGTCACCAAGCAGAGAAATGTAGTGGTCTCTGGTCAATTATGTGTTTAGGCAGACTAGTGGACCCAACCCATGCCATGAGAACACATCCCACACCAGACCAGTGGAATCAACACCAGCCTACACGGTGCCTTGTTGACAACTGGGGTCCATGGCTTCATGGGGTCTGCACCACACATGAACCCTATCATCAGCCTGAAACATTTGGTACTGTGACTCATTGGACCATGCCACATGTTGCCAGTCCTCTATGGCCCACTTAGCAACCTCACGAGCCCTGTTGAGGTGATGTGTCCAGGGTTGTGGTGTCAATAGAGGCCCTTCAGTGGGTCTTCTGCTCCCATATTCAATGGAAGTTAATGAACGCTGCACTGACCTGTGGCATATGTGTGTGGGGCCTCCTGCATTGAATATGGATGTGATTTCTGTGAGAGGCACTTGTCTGTTCGCACATCACAGCAAGTGATCATTAAGCACCCACAGGCGGTACATATGTGACACTGTGGATCAAGGAATATTAAATGCCCACATAACCACATAATGGGAAATTAAATGTCCCATCCATCTGGCACCCACTATCAAATGTTGAAAATGAGAAATTTTATTGTTTTTTGAAAAATGTGTGCCCATTTTGAATTTGATGCCAACAACACGTTCCAAAAAAGTTGGGATGGGGGCATGTTTACCATTGTGTTTCATCAACTCTTCTTTTAACAACACTGTAAGCATTTGGGAACTGAAGAGACACTGCTGAAGTTTAGAAAGTAAAATGTTTTCCTGTTCTTGTTTGATACAGGATTTCAGCTGCTCATTAGTTCAGGGTCTCCTTTGTCACATTTTTCATTTCATAATGTGCCAAATGTTTTCAGTGGTGACAGGCGTGAACTGCAGGCAGGTCAGTTTGGCACCCAGATTCTTTTAATACGGAGCAATGCTGCTGTAATACATGCAGAATGTGGTTTGACATTGTCTTGCTGGAATAATCAAGGCCTTCCCTGAAAAAGATGCAGTCTGGATGGCAGCATATGTTGCCAAAACATGTATATATCATTCAGCATAAATGGGGCCTTCACAGATGTGCACATCACCCATGCCAAGTGCACTAATGGACCTCCATACCATCATGAATACTGGCTTTTGAACTGTGCACCGATAACAAGCTGAGTGGTTTTTAGCCCGGAGGACACAGTGTCCATAATTTCCAAAAAGAATTTCAAATGTTGATTTGTCGGACCACAGGACACTTTTCCACCTCCCCTCAGTCCATTTTAAATGAGCTCAGGCCCAGAGAAGATGGCAGCATTTCTGGATCCTGTTTTTATATGTTTTTTCTTTGTGTTTTAGAGTATTGGATGTAGTGATGAACTGTGTTCACAGACAGTGATGAACTGTGTTTGCAGACAGTGTTTTTCAGAAGTGTTTCTGAGCCCATACAGTGATTTCCACTGCAGGATCACATCGGTTTTTAATGCAGTGACACTTGAGGGCCCAAAGATTTGGGCCAGCAAATACTGTTTTTTGGCCTTGTCCTTTGCATACAGAGATTTCTCTAGATTCTCTGAATATTTTAGATGATGAAAAGCAAAAGTTCTTTGCTATTTTATGTTGAGAAATGTTATTCTTGAATTGTTGCACAGTCTTTGACAGAGTGGTGAACCCCTCCTTATCTTTACTTCTGAAATGCTCAGCCTCTCTGGGATGCTTGTTTATACCCAATCATGTTACTGACCTGTTGCCAATTAACCACCAGGTGTTTTTTTTAGCATTACACAAATTTACCAGCCTTTTGTTGCCCCTGTCCCAACTTTTTTGGAACGTGCTGTTACCCATTAATTTAGAAGGGCAGATCTGAGGATTCATGGACATAGAGTATTATGGTAAACTGAGCATGTCAATGCTGTTGTCCTGCCACTCTCATACTACCATGCATCCCTCTGACACAAAGGTTTCCATGGAC
Organism: Colossoma macropomum; assembly: GCF_904425465.1. NCBI lineage: Eukaryota > Metazoa > Chordata > Actinopteri > Characiformes > Serrasalmidae > Colossoma > Colossoma macropomum. The sequence continues at coordinate 364,504 of NW_023495663.1, read as the reverse complement.
TCCATCTCCTAGAATCCTCTGAGAGATCACATGACTCCTGACCCTCCAGCACACTCCAGTCACAGATCTCTCTCCTGAATACTAATCTGTAACACCTGTTGACCTGAGCTTTTAGAATAGATCAGTGTGAGGTATTGCTTATTTCTTGAACTACTGAGCATTTATGTCCTGTACTGTTTTTGCCTGACTCTTTTGGATTGTTTTTGCCTGTTGTTTATGTTTATGTGTGTCTTTTACTTGCTGCCCTCACTGGATTTGACCTGTGTCTGTTTCCTGACAACGACTTTGGTTGACGATTCAAATAGTAAATAAATAGTGGTTCTGTCATGTTACACATGCACTCACACAGGTTTGCTGATGGTGGAGCAGAGGGGCACTGACATCTTAGGGTCCACTCATGTCTCTGTTACCTTCTGGCTCTTGTTTTTAGTTAGAATGTAATAGACCTTGACCTGGTGGAGTCACTGCTGTATGTATAGTATTCAGTCACACCAGAATGACCTATCTGTATTTTTCTTTGCCAAGCTAAACAACTGCCCATCCTGTGTGGTCTGATGCGGTCATTTACCTCCCTTCTGAACTAGCTCAACCAGCATGAAGCTTCCTGCTCTACAGTGCTGTACAGAAAGCCTCACCTGTTTGCCACTCATTCTCCTGATGATACTGGTGCATGCACAGACTCAAACTATTTAATCATAGACATTGCTTCAGCTGCTTTACAATAAGCTCTTCTTATATCCATAATAACAGATCATCATTACGTACTTTTAACAGTAGTCATTGATGTTTATGGATTTAACTTTTATTTTCACTACAGTACGCTCCTTACAGTACTCAGTGGTTTTCACTGGTAACAGTGGCTGATTTTCATAGATATAGATATTCTGATAGGCCTCTAATAGTAAGCACCAGATATCATTGGTTAATCTAAATACTTCTGTCCAATGACAGGGTGGTTTCTTTGTTGTCACTGTTTGCTAGCTGCTGACAACCAGAGGTGGATGAGTTGACCTTTTGGGTCTTGGTTCCTTTCTTCCTTTTGCTTTGAGGGAGTTTTTCTTGACCCTGTTACTTTTCGCAATGCTTACTGGGGCTTGTACCCAGATTTCTGTAAAGCTACTTTGTGTCAGTGCCTGCTATGAAAAAGGGCTATATGAATGAGATTTGACTCAAGATGACTTTCAGCTTGCTAAGAGCTGGTCCAAGGAGTCACTGGTGGATCCTGAATCCAGCTGATGCATTCCTTCATGTGGATATTCATGTTCAATTATATTTGTTTGAGGCCAAGTTGAAAAGAAAATGTGGTTCTCAAATTCAGAATCATGCACTATATTAATTTTCTTATTACACTTACTGAGCTTCTCTACCTACTTTTAAATGAAACTGTTGTTTTGTGGTGTGTCTGTGCTGTGAAGCCCCATCTTTCGTTGTCATACTTGGAAAGAATTAAGACCTGGATGTGGTCTAAATGTCTTAGGGATGTAATTGTGGATGTGATTTGTGAGACTATTTATTTCTAGTTTTAGTTTGTAAGGTCTCGTAGGTCCAGTTCAAAACAAAGGAAGCAACATTTGGACACTAAGCATGGCTTGGCTGATCAACTGCATTTGAGGTGAGTTGAAAATCATGAAGAAAAAAAAATCTATATACATGTACACATTTTATATACCCAAAACTCACGGGATAGCAGTAGCACAATGTTGTGTAAGCATTAAATATTCCTTGACCCACAATGTCACGTGTGTCTTAGAAATACGTCATAGATGGAATTATCAGCCACAGTGGACAGCTGTCCATGTGAACAGACAAGCGCCTCTGGCAGAAATCACATCCACATTCAGTGCAGGAGGCCCCACAAGCATAACTCACAGGTCAGTGCAGCTTCTTTAGCTTCCATGGGATATGAGAGCAGCAGACCCACTAATGTACCCCACAATGATGGGATTTTCCAGCAGGATAATCCACCATGCCATTGGGCCCAAGGTGTCCTAGAATTGGTTCGAGGAGCATTCTGGAGAGTTCAGACAAATGATGTGATGATGGCTCAACATCCCTCCAGATGTCTTCTGTCCACCTTTGGAATCAATGCCGTGTCAAGTTGCTGCACTTCGCCGGGATAGAGGAGGTCCTACCCCATACTAGTTCAGGTCCCATGACTTTTGGCATGTCAGAGTATAATATGAACATGCTGCTATTCTACATGGGTGTGGTGGGTTCTATAAGACAGTATTTTCTTAAATTATTTTCCAAACATTTGCTGTGCTTGCCTATATTTATTTTTGCTCTAATATGGGATGAGAAAAGGCATGAAAATGTAACAATTAACATCGAAAGTGTGATTTGCTCACACAGGTTACTCTCTATGTAATGCAAGAACATGAACTCACTCTTGCAGAGGTATTTTGCTACAATGGGCATTAAAATGTAACATTCAACATTCACGGTGTGATTTGCTAAGACAGGATACTCTGTATGTATTGCAATCCATAGATCTGGCAGTGAATTTTTATTAAATTCAAATTGATAAGTGGAGCGCAGGAGTGTCTGGGGAAGCTGCTGTGTAATTCAGTGTCCAGCTAATAAAATTCACTGAAATTTAATGGAGTGTAAATATAAAATTGTTTGATGTATCCACAGCGTCATGGCTGTACCCCTGAGGATAAGTGTACTCCAACTTGTGAACAGGAGCTCTACACTGTTCTACACTGTTGAAGCTGTCTTTACCTCAGCCCAGCCGAACTGTCCTCCACTCTGAACCTAAGTGGATGGTCCATTGACTCATCACTCTTCATGGACACACAGCTGGGTTCAGGTGAGTCTGGTCTCTTCCTCTGAATCAGACTAAAACATACCAATAGGGGAAAATCATGTTACAGTCATACATGCAGAGAACAAATTGTGGAATTTGAACATTTTTAAGGTAAAGCTTTATGAACACAGATAAGCTAAATGAACTTGTTCAGAAAAAAGAATTTGGAAAAATAGTGTGGACAGTCCTTAGTTACACGTTTCAGCTAAAATTGGAACTACATTATCATTTGCATAACATGCTGTTTTCCAGGACTATAGCATCTCCAAACTCTGTGAGACTGGAACTCAGGGGTGTGTTATACAGAGCCAATACGCAGCTACACAGCATTAGCACAGTAGTACCTAAGGCTTGCTTACTGTGAGAGAGATAGAAGTTGTGTATTGAACAGTGAATAACTTGTAAAAATCACTTGCTGCGTCCCATTTTGCAGAAACAGAATGAAGAAATCTGCGTCCAGTCTAGAACATTACCATCTATTTCCTACTGATGCAGACACATTCAAACTGTGGCTTTTGGCAACCAACCACAAACTAACGCCAGCGATGGTCAGTAAATGTGCAAAATCTCTGTGTATGTGGTGACCGTTTTTGACCGGACAATTACTGAAAGCGTCCAGGGTGGGCTATTTGAGAATCTAAAGCTGTACCAAGTACCTTTCAACAGATGAATCATCAAAGAGGTGTATCTGAGGTAAGCGCTGTTTACCTTTTCTCTTTCCTTGCTGTGCTCACGGTCATGTTACGTGTTGCTAAAGCCTATAGCGTAGGGGCCCCTGATCACCTTAATCTGCCACTGGCTATCCATAAATCTGACAGTGGATTTTTATTAAACTCAATAGTCAAAGACCCGCTCATAGATACGGAAATGAGGTTCTCCTGCTCAGGAGTTGGGGAGTGGAGCGCAGGGGAGTGGAGCGCAGGGGTGTCTGGGGAAGCTGCTGTGTAATCGAGTGTCCAGCTAATAAAATTCACTGAAATTAAATGGAGTGTAAATATGAAATTGTTTGATGTATCCACAACGTCACTGGCTGTACCCCTGAGGATAAGTGTACTCCAACTTGTGAACAGGAGCTCTACACTGTTCTACACTGTTGAAGCTATCTTTACCTCAGCCCAGCCGAACTGTCCTTTACTCTGAAGTTAAGTGGACGGTCCATTGACTCATCACTCTTCATGGACACACGGCTGGGTTCAGGTGAGTCTGGTCTCTTCCTCTGAATCAGACTAAAACATACCAATAGGGGAAAATCATGTTAGAGTCATAAATGCAGAGAACAAATTGTGGAGTTTGGATCTTTAGTTTTTTTTGGATAAAGTTTAATGAACATTGATAACCTAAATAAACATAAATAAAAAAGGGAATCTGTTAAAATGGCATGGACAGACCTAATTTGCACATTTAAGCTAAAACTGGAACTACTTTATCATCCACATAACATCCTGTCTTACGCTACTATAGTGCAGTGCTGCTTTGTACGTAGTGTTACCTCAGTAATACTTAACTTTTAAACTGGATATACAAGGTTAACCTACTGTCAGAGAGTTAGAACATGCACTAATCCAATAGCGATAATCCTCATAATCAGACACTGTACTGATTTCCTGAATAAACTCGCTGAGCTTCTCTACCCACGTTGCTCTGTGGTGCTTCTGTGCTGAGAAGCCCTGTCTTTGGTAATCTTGTGTGGAATTATACCAGACAGTGGTCAGGAAAGAAGTGATTCCAGTTATCCTGCACAGCTGCCCGTTCTTTTAGCTACTCAGAGACGTCTGATTCATTTTGTAGTTCATAGTGAGTCAAACCTAATTCTAAACACATCAACTTATCTGCATGACCTGAATTAAGACCTGCATGCAGGTTGAGAGATGTTTTGGAGATGTCTTTGTGAAAATGGTTTGAGAGAAGATTTATTTCTGGTGTTTGTTAGCAAAATTAACCTTGTATGTCCAGTTTAAAAGTAAAGAAGCAATATTTGGACACCACACATGTCTTGACTGATCACATCTGCATTTGGGGTGAGTGGAAAACCATGACGAAAAAAAAATGATTTTCTCCTTTAATTCTATATTCTTACTCTGTATAATATACTAGGAACATGCTGCTATTCTACATGTGTGTGGTGTGTGCACACAAGTCCATAATGTTGGGTTCTACTGGAGAGTTTTATCTTGAATCATTTCCCACACAGTTTCTGTATTTGCTTATATTCTATTTTGTTCCAATACGGAACATGAACTCACTCTTGCAGAGGTATTTTGCTGCAAAGGGCATTAAAATGTAATATTCAACATTCACGGTGTGATTTGCTAAGACAGGATACTCTGTATGTATTGCAATCCATAGATCTGGCAGTGAATTTTTATTAAATTCAAATTGATAAGTGGAGCACAGGGGTGTCTGGGGAAGCTGCTGTGTAATTGAGTGTCCAGCTAATAAAATTCACTGAAATTTAATGGAGTGTAAATATGAAATTGTCTGATGTATCCACAACGTCATTGGCTGTACCCCTGAGGATAAGGGTACTCCACCTTGTGAACAGGAGCTCTACACTGTTCTACACTGTTGAAGCTATCTTTACCTCAGCCCAGCCGAACTGGCCTTTACTCTGAAGTTAAGTGGATTCTGCATTGACTCATCACTCTTCATGGACACACAGCTGGGTTCAGGTGAGTCTGGTCTCTTCCTCTGAATCAGACTAAAACACACCAGTAGGGGAAAATCATGTTAGAGTCATAAATGCAGAGGACAAATTGTGGAATTTGAACATTTTTAAGGTAAAGCTTTATGAACACAGATAAGCTAAATGAACTTGTTCAGAAAAAAGAATTTGGAAAAATAGTGTGGACAGTCCTTAGTTACACGTTTCAGCTAAAATTGGAACTACATTATCATTTGCATAACATGCTGTTTTCCAGGACTATAGCATCTCCAAACTCTGTGAGACTGGAACTCAGGGGTGTGTTATACAGAGCCAATACGCAGCTACACAGCATTAGCACAGTAGTACCTAAGGCTTGCTTACTGTGAGAGAGATAGAAGTTGTGTATTGAACAGTGAATAACTTGTAAAAATCACTTGCTGCGTCCCATTTTGCAGAAACAGAATGAAGAAATCTGCGTCCAGTCTAGAACATTACCATCGATTTCCTACTGATGCAGACACATTCAAACTGTGGCTTTTGGCAACCAACCACAAACTAACGCCAGCGATGGTCAGTAAATGTGCAAAATCTCTGTGTATGTGGTGACCGTTTTTGACCGGACAATTACTGAAAGCGTCCAGGGTGGGCTATTTGAGAATCTAAAGCTGTACCAAGTACCTTTCAACAGATGAATCATCAAAGAGGTGTATCTGAGGTAAGCGCTGTTTACCTTTTCTCTTTCCTTGCTGTGCTCACGGTCATGTTACGTGTTGCTAAAGCCTATAGCGTAGGGGCCCCTGATCACCTTAATCTGCCACTGGCTATCCATAAATCTGACAGTGGATTTTTATTAAACTCAATAGTCAAAGACCCGCTCATAGATACGGAAATGAGGTTCTCCTGCTCAGGAGTTGGGGAGTGGAGCGTTGGGGAGTGGAGCGCAGGGGTGTCTGGGGAAGCTGCTGTGTAATTCAGTGTCCAGCTAATAAAATTCACTGAAATTAAATGGAGTGTAAATATGAAATTGTTTGATGTATCCACAACGTCATGGCTGTACCCCTGAGGATAAGTGTACTCCAACTTGTGAACAGGAGCTCTACACTGTTCTACACTGTTGAAGCTATCTTTACCTCAGCCCAGCAGAACTGTCCTCTGCTCTGAACATAGTTGGACATTCCATTGACTGGTCACTCTTCATGGACACACAGCTGGGTTCACGTGAGTCTGGTCTCTTCCTCTGAATCAGACTAAAACACACCAATAGGGGACAATCAAGTTAGAGTCATAAATGCAGAGAACAAATTGTGGAATTTGGATCTTTAGTTTTTTTGGGTAAAGTTTAATGAACATTGATAACCTAAATAAACATAAATAAAAAGGGAATCTGTTAAAATGGCATGGACAGACCTAATTTGCACATTTAAGATAAAACTGGAGCTACTTTATCATCCACATAACATCCTGCTTTATGCTACTATAGTGCAGGGCTGCTTTGTATGTAGTGTTACCTCAGTAATACTTAAGGCTTACTTACTGTAAGAGAGTTAGAACATGCACTAATCCAATAGTGATAATCCTCATAATCAGACACTGTACTGATTTCCTGAGTAAACTTGCTGAGCTTCTCTACCCACGTTGCTCTGTGGTGCTTCTGTGCTGTGAAGCCCTGTCTTTGGTCATCTTGTGTGGAATTATACCAAACCGTGGTCAGGAAAGAAGTGATTCCAGTTACCCTGCACAGCTGCCTGTTCTTTTAGCTACTCAGAGAAGTCTGATTCATTTTATAGTTCATAGTGAGTCAAACCTAATTCTAAACACATCACTTTATCTGCAAGACCTGAATTAAGACCTGCATGCAGGTTGAGAGATGTTTTGGAGATGTCTTTGTGAAAATGGTTTGAGAGATGATTTATTTCTGGTGTTTGTTAGCAAAATTAACCTTGTATATCCAGGTTAAAAGGAAAGGAGCAATATTTGGACACCACACATGTCTTGACTGATCACATCTGCATTTGGGGTGAGTGGAAAACCATGACGAAAAAAATGAGATTTTCTCCTTTAATTCTATATTCTTACTCTGTATAATATACTAGGAACATGCTGCTATTCTACATGTGTGTGGTGTGTGCACACAAGTCCATAATGTTGGGTTCTACTGGAGAGTTTTATCTTGAATCATTTCCCACACAGTTTCTGTATTTGCTTATATTCTATTTTGTTCCAATACGGAACATGAACTCACTCTTGCAGAGGTATTTTGCTGCAAAGGGCATTAAAATGTAACATTCAACATTCACGGTGTGATTTGCTAAGACAGGATACTCTGTATGTATTGCAATCCATAGATCTGGCATTGGATTTTTATTCAATTCAAATTGATAAGTGGAGCGCAGGAGTGTCTGGGGAAGCTGCTGTGTAATTGAGCGTCCAGCTAATAAAACTCGCTGAAATTAAATGGAGTGTAAATATAAAATTGTTTGATGTATCCACAGCGTCATGGCTGTACCCCTGAGGATAAGGGTACTCCAACTTGTGAACAGGAGCTCTACACTGTTCTACACTGTTGAAGCTGTCTTTACCTCAGCCCAGCAGAACTGTCCTCTGCTCTGAACATAATTGGATGGTCCATTGACTTGTCACTCTTCATGGACACACAGCTGGGTTCAGGTGAGTCTGGTCTCTTCCTCTGAATCAGACTAAAACACACCAGTAGGGGAAAATCATGTTAGAGTCATAAATGCAGAGGACAAATTGTGGAATTTGAACATTTTTAAGGTAAAGCTTTATGAACACAGATAAGCTAAATGAACTTGTTTAGAAAAAAGAATTTGGAAAAATAGTGTGGACAGTCCTTAGTTACACGTTTCAGCTAAAATTGGAACTACATTATCATTTGCATAACATGCTGTTTTCCGGTACTACAGCATCTCCAAACTCTGTGAGACTGGAACTCAGGGGTGTGTTGTACAGAGCCAATACGCAGCTACCCAGCATTAGCACAGTAGTACCTAAGGCTTGTTTACTGTAAGAGAGATAGAAGTTGTGTATTGAACAGTGAATAACTTGTAAAAATCACTTGCTGCATCCCATTTTGCAGAAACAGAATGAAGAAATCTGCGTCCAGTCTAGAACATTACCATCGATTTCTTAATCTGCCACTGGCTATCCATAAATCTGACAGTAGGTTTTTATTAAACTCAATAGTCAAAGACCCGCTCATAGATACGGAAATGAGGTTCTCCTGCTCAGGAGTTGGGGAGTGGAGCGCAGGGGAGTGGAGCGCAGGGGTGTCTGGGGAAGCTGCTGTGTAATTGAGCGTCCAGCTAATAAAACTCACTGAAATTAAATGGAGTGTAAGTATAAAATTGTTTGATGTATCCACAACGTCATGGCTGTACCCCTGAGGATAAGGGTACTCCACCTTGTGAACAGGAGCTCTACACTGTTCTACACTGTTAAAGCTATCTTTACCTCAGCCCAGCAGAACTGTCCTTTACTCTGAAGTTAAGTGGATCCTGCATTGACTTGTCACTCTTCATGGACACACAGCTGGGTTCAGGTGGGTCTGGTCTCTTCCTCTGAATCAGACTAAAACATACCAATAGGGGAAAATCAAGTTAGAGTCATACATGCAGAGAACAAACTGTGGAATTTGGATCTTTAGTTTTTTTGGGTAAAGTTTAATGAACATTGATAACCTAAATAAACATAAATAAAAAGGGAATCTGTTAAATTGGCATGGACAGACCTAATTTGCACATTTAAGATAAAACTGGAGCTACTTTATCATCCACATAACATCCTGCTTTATGCTACTATAGTGCAGGGCTGCTTTGTATGTAGTGTTACCTCAGTAATACTTAAGGCTTACTTACTGTAAGAGAGTTAGAACATGCACTAATCCAATAATGATAATGATAATCCTTATAATCGATGAGCGGAAAATCACATAAATTAGATTGTATTCCAAACTATTCTTCTCATTCTGTATATTTGTAATGTATAATACAATATGTAAATGCCTTTATTCTGCTTCATTAGAGAGAATAAAAAACTATATGCAGTAAAGAATCTTTCTGTGCTTTCCTTGCTTATTTTGTAAGCTCTCAAAAATTTCAACTCCCACTCATTTCATTCTTCAGTGACACATCATCCTTACTTACAGTACAACCATTATCATCTCTGAAGGCTAAATTGTAGTGTTGGCGTTGAAGAACAGCCAGAAGAAGCCATTGTTTCTGCTCAAGGAAAATGCTCTTTTTTTAAACAAAGCAAAAAAAGGCCACTGAATAATAGCTAGAAAAGCTTCTAGCCATACAACTTCACTGTACAATGTAATACTAAACTCATGCTTAATAACCCACGGCTTAACACAGTAAAACACAGCCAAGGCATACACACATCTTAAACTAACAAACAACAACATCAACGACAACAAATATGACAGTAACAAATGCTCTTCCAGCAAAGGGACGGAGGCATCATGCATGGTTTTAAAAGGGGGAGAGGTGGCTGGGGTGGCCAGTGTCCTCCTAAAATTTGACTGGCCATCCTAGATTCCACTCCAAAATTTCTTTCAGAACATTGGCTTCCACTTCACTGTGGGGAGGGTGTTTGTGCCTTTAACTGCATTATTGTGCTGGCAGTGGAACAAATCTCCAGCAACTAACAACTCCTCGCCCAACACCCCCTCCCAATTTCCCATGTTAACACTGCCAGTACATCTGGTCTATCCCGCTTTTGCCATTAAGAGTACAGTTGAGTGGCTATCAGCAGAGCAACTCTCCAACCAGTGGTATTTCCTGGCCTGGGCTTCCAGGGCCATAGCCCAAAATATTTTTAACCAGCCTGAACCTTGTAACGTTAACACTTCACACATTTCAGCCTAGCTCATTTGTACATCATTCTCGTCATTCAGGGGCACATTCACTGACTTTTCAAATGCAGAGAGAGAGAGAGAGAGACAGAATGTGCAGAAAGAGCAACAATAAGATACTGCATATGCACGAGAGAGAGAGAGAGCAAGCGAGAAAATACAAGAGTGCCTAAAATTTTTGTTAAATAAAGCAAATCTATGCCTCTGTAAAACATTAGTCATTTTATCTTAGAAATGTGAGTAAACTGTCTGTTTGAAAATACACTCAACATGTAACAGTTAGTTAACAGAATGAAGTGTGTTACATTCTGATCTCATTATGTAAAGTACAATAAAAGACTATTTTTGGCAGCCAGATTAATGGCTTTAAGTTAAAACTCTAAATGAGTTTTTAGAGTCTACATAAAAATATACTAATTTGAAAACCAGCCACTGAACTTAATGATGTATGTGAACATTGTTACCCAATATTTTATTGGTTTGTCTGACTGGAGACATCTAACAATGTTTATCAGGGCACTGAATGACCCAGATTGAATGCTTTATTTTAGCCTAATCTTTTACATTTAAAAATTAGTGTTCCTTGTTTGTTTTTTGGCAAGAAGAGTTTTAATGAATGACTATTTAATATTTTACATATATAAAGACTGTAGATAAAATGTTTCTCTGTTAGCAGGACATTGAAGAGGAGACGTGTGAAATGTGCAGAGGACTTTAATAATGGCATTAATCAAGGAACAGCCCTGACACTTTTTCATTTTCTGTTATAGTTATTTCTTCTTTTGTTTGATTTTTTAATCAATTTTGTTCATAATATACAATAAACTGCTCAATCACTGCACGTTTTGTTGATGTGTAAATCCACATATTAAATAAAAAAGTAGCAACTAAACATTTTATATGTTCCCAAAGCAACTCTGCAATGAACTGCACTGAGCCCGGACCCTTACATGCCCAGCCAACGTCCCTCTCTCCAACCTCTCTTAACCCCCACCTCCCACCTCGGTGTCACGTTAACATTACATGTGTAGTATGTCTATTGGTGGAACAACTCATAAACCTCTATCCACCCCCCTATTTCGCCAGAGTTCCCGATTCCCAAGGACATTTTGTCAGAACAGCTGGAATCGCTGCAGAGGCGCTGAAGAGGGTAAGAGAGACCGTCTGTAAAGAGCAGTTACTCTTCAAAAACGGAAAACATTCACAGAGATGAGGTTGATGTTATTTTAAAGGCTTGAGACCTACTGAGATGCAGAGATGATGTGAAATAACAATAACTAACATGAACAAGTTAATATTTTTAGCAGTTCAGGCAGTCTAAATATGCATTTAGTGCTCCTGCATATTGTCTTGTCACAACCCTACAGCACATTCTAGATTTGAAAAGACTTGGTGAACATGACTTGGTGAAATTGAATCATGCTTTATTAATCTGTTATTAAAAATACTGCTATTTTGATGAAATTGTGTGGGAAAAAAAACACAAGATATACAGTGGAAAGAAAATCAACCATAACATAATATAACTGGTAACACTTCCTTTGAAGGGTGTCTACATGACACATTCATATCACCTTACATAAACACTTCATAACATGTTCATGAATGCTTAAATCAACATTCATAAACTATACATGTTTTACATGATATTAATATGGACTACTATGTCATTTTACCGAAAGATGTTTTTCAAAATAAAAGTCCTCATTTTATTTATTATTTTCAGTGAAACTCCTCGTTTCTGGACTGTCAGCATAAAATGACCTGGCTTTATCCCTTTGGACAGAAAGTGTTTTCACACTTTTTGCCTAGACTTCCAACTCTCAAGCATTTGTATTTTGCAATATGCTATTCTTTCTGCTTTTTACACTAATTATTCATACATAAAATGTACTGTTCATTCCACACTCTATACATAATTGTGGAAAATGTTACTTAAACTAAGTTTAACTTTTTTGGGGTAAATGCTAACATTGTTATCCCAATTACTGTGGAGGTTTTATTTTTAGTGATGTTCTTCCTCACTTATGGTTTTGGAGAAGGCACAAGTATAACTGTGCATTGATTATCCTGTGTAACTGAGGTTAAATGTGACAAGCACTGTTATCACAAGGAATGATTCCTTTTTTGGCATTACTTCAAAGTACAATCGAGTGGTGGCTCTTTGACTTTCCTCACTCAGGGTTCTGATGATTTTGTAAGAAATGTCCTTTATAAATTTACCCTGCTTTGCCTTCACCATAAAAGTGATGGAAGCCACGTTATCCTCAGTAAAGTTCATGTTACATGAATGGATGGATCTTGAATGGAATGGATAAGTATTATGGGCCTGTCCCACCACCACACACAGTTTGAGACTTTAAGTTGATTGACTGTTCATAGCATATTTATGAGTAATTCACTGTCCATATAGTAAAGTGACATGTAAGACACCATTCATAAGTGATTCATAGCATTTTAAGGAGCTGTTAATATACCTTATAGTAAAGTGACATTCAAAGCAGCATTCATAAGTGATTCACAGCATTTTAAGAGATGTTAATATACCATATAGTAAAGTGACATGCAAAGCAACATTCATAAGTGATTCATAGCATTTTTAAGAGATGTTTACAGACCATGTGTATAAATAGTGATAGGGATTTACAATTAAATATCTACAATTATTTTCCCTACCTTTGCAGCAAGACCCAATGACTGTGAAAAGGAGTCAATAAACACCACAAGTAGGAAGGTCCTTTAACAAGACCACTGTTCAGAACAGGCACTTAAACATGCTGCTCAAAATCAAATCAGGAAACTACAAACTCTTCTGAACATGGAACTGCAAAATAGGCAAAAATAAAATAATCCTCCTTTACAGTAAAATAAAGCTCTGCTGATCGTTCAACACAGTTTAACAATAAACGGTCTTAAACACTGGAGTTAATATAGCCTATATCTGCTAATTCACCCTTTAACCCTGCAGGTGTGCAGACTTCTGGTCACAGCAGGACAGTCAACAGTCTTGCCCAGCTAGTTAGTAAGTTAGCTAACAAAAAAGCGAAGGGAAAAAGTTAAGACAAACGTCGGTAATTTGGATACGAATGCACTTATATGAATTCATTATCACTCCAGTTGGTTTCCCGATATCTGTAACGATAATCTGTAACGAGAAACTATCAAATACTAAAAAGTCGCGAGGCTGAAATCAGCTTCTCGTTCGCCAGCTTGTTTTTCGAATTTACCCGTTCCACCTTAAATGCTGCAGCAGTTACATTCTGGCACCTCAGGCGCCATTTAAGGTGGAACGGGTAAATTTCAGCCTTGTAAAAAACGAACTTTGAGAGACATTTTACAAGAATTACTTTACTTTTTTACAAGATTATTTTACTTTTTGGCAAAGTTTCGTGGTGGAGATGCGAGACACGGCTATAGCTGAGCTAAAGGTTAAAGCAGAGCAAAGTAAGTCTTTCGTTTATATACTTTTAGCCTATACTACCACACTAGCACATACTGAGACACATTACAGCCAGGATAGTAAAATGATTTTTGTTGACACTTCGCCGACGTTAGCGAGTGTTTTAAGTGGACCTTGCATTTGGGACTAGCTTGTTTAACGTATCACTCCGCATCCCTGCTGTGCATCATAAGTAATGCTCATTTAGGCCCACTAACTACTTCAGCTCGACTGGCACGGTTACAGAACAGTGCACAAGTTAAATCAGTATCAGTTATTTAAGTTCGAAAAAAAAGAATGTTGTTAAGAAGAGCTGCATAAGGTCTGTTAATCTTTGGGCCTTAACTGAATCATGTAACTTAGCTAATTAGGTGACGTTAACATTAGCCTGATGCATTTTAATAGCTAATGTAAGGTAGCGTTAGCCTGCTAGCTAGTTAGCAAAGTTTCTTGGCTACAGTCACTGATCATAAGCAAAGTAGCTAATTTGACTGCTATACTGCTAACAGTTAGTTATATATCATACCTCTGCTGTGACAGTCTATCTAGCCCACTAACATAACGTTCATGCGCTTACAGTATAAATAGGCTGATCCTGTACGTGTAGAGTTCCACTCATCTGACTGCTCCTGTTTGATCTTTTTATAGCCAGAAGAGGACAGACAACCAGCAGCAGTGCCAGTATCATGATATCTTCAGACTCTTACAGTGACTTGTGCCATTTTGTTTATTTTCTTCATATTTTTGTTTTGTTTTTCAGAGAATTTAAAATAATTTCAGTCTAAGAAGAAAAGGAGCTAAGTGAAGGCATTACCCCTTAAGTAATGGCCACGTGAGGTGGTGTGTTTTTATTTTCGTTTTAGAAAAGAGTTGAAGATTTTATTGAACACATCTGTATTTTGCAGTTCCATGTTCAGAAGAGTTTGTAGGTTCCTGATTTGGGTTTGAGCAGCATGTTTAAGTGCCTGTTGGTCTTGCCAATAAAAAAGGACCTTCCTACTTGTGGTGCTTATTGACTCATTTTCACAGTCATTATGTCTTGCTGCAAAGGTAAGGAAAATAATTGTAGATATTTAATTGTAAATCACTATCACTATTTATACACATGGTCTGTAAACATCTCTTAAAAATGCTATGAATCACTTATGAATGTTGCTTTGCATGTCACTTTACTATATGGTATATTAACAGCTCCTTAAAATGTTATGAATCACTTATGAATGCTGCTTTGCATGTCACTTTACTATATGGTATATTAACAGCTCCTTAAAATGCTATGAATCACTTATGAATGCTGCTTTGAATGTCACTTTACTATAAGGTATATTAACAGCTCCTTAAAATGCTATGAATCACTTATGAATGTTGTCTTGCATGTCACTTTACTATAAAGTATATTAATAGCTCCTTAAAATGCTATGAATCACTTATGAATGGTGTCTTGCATGTCACTTTACTATATGGACAGTGAATTACTCATAAATATGCTATGAACAGTCAATCAACTTAAAGTCTCAAACTGTGTGTGGTGGTGGGACAGGTCCATAATACTTATCCATTCCATTCAAGATCCATCCATTCATGTAACATGAACTTTACTGAGGATAACGTGACTTCCATCACTTTTATGGTGAAGGCAAAGCAAGGCAAAATTATCAGCTCCCTGAGTGAGGAAAGTCAAAGAGCCACCACTCGATTGTACTTTGAAGTAATGCCAAAAAAGGAATCATTCCTTGTGATAACAGTGCTTGTCACATTTAACCTCAGTTACACAGGATAATCAATGCACAGTTATACTTGTGCCTTCTCCAAAACCGTAAGTGAGGAAGAACATCACTAAAACTAAAACCTCCAAAGTAATTGGGATAACAATGTTAGCATTTACCCCAAGAAAGTTAAACTTAGTTTAAGTAACATTTTCCACAATTATGTATAGAGTGTTGAATGAACAGTACATTTTATGTATGAATAATTAGTGTAAAAAGCAGAAAGAATAGCATATTGCAAAATACAAATGCTTGAGAAAAAAAAAAAAGTTGAAAGTCTAGGCAAAAAGTGTGAAAACACTTTCCATCCAAAGGGATAAAACCAGGTCATTTTATGCTGACAGTCCAGAAACGAGGAGTTTCACTGAAAATAATAAATAAAATGAGGACTTTTATTTTGAAAAACATCTTTCGGTAAAATGACATAGTAGTCCATATTAATATCATGTAAAACATGTATAGTTGATTTAAGCATTCATGAACATGTTATGAAGTGTTTATGTAAGGTGATATGAATGTGTCATGTAGACACCCTTCAAAGAAAGTGTTACCACTGATGGTCTCAAATACATTAAGCAGACAAACAATTTCGTAAATTAACTCTTGACACGACACAGCTGTTAACTAAATTAATTAACAGCTGTTCATTGAAACCGTTCCAGGTGACGACTGATTGTGTTCAGGTGACTAACTCATGAAGCTGACTGAGAGAATGCCAAGTGTGTGCAAAACTGTCATTAAAGCAAGAGGTGGCTACTTTGAAGAATCTAAAGTATAAAACATATTCTGGTTTGTTTAACACTTTTTGGTTTACTACATAATTCCATATGTGATTCCATATATTAATCTACAACATAGAAAAACATTGAATGAGAATTGTCCAAACTTTTGACTGGTACTCTATATGGTTGAGTTTTAGTGTTTTTTTCTAAAAATAAATTGCAACTGTAACACATCTATATGACATCTGATCTAAAATCACTTGTTGTGTACAGAGACATCTGACGAACACACCACAACCTTTAGTTTGATACGATTTACCTTGGCTGAATGTTAGTTTTCTTAAATTATTAATTAAATTGCTACAGTGACACAATATCTAGTTTAAAAAAATGAATTGTGTTGTATTTTGAGGATATTTCTTAGATATGTAATAAATATTACAATATGAACGTTAGCCCTACGTGTGGTGGAACTAAAGCTGGCAGGGTGTTTTTGTGCACGTCTGTGACTCTCCAGACATGCTGGCAGTTGAGATGTCAATGCATCACCGATTGCAGTTGTGGACGTCACCACAGCTCTGTTGACAGCTGTTCCTTTCCGGGACTGCTTCAATGCTGACTCCCTGTGTTGCTCTGTTGGTCTGATTAATTTACATAAAGTACTGTGCAAACGTTTTAGCCACCTTAGCAAATTATATTTAGAAAGTTATTTAATTGCACTCAAAGCATTTATTTGCTCAAAACAAAACATTAGAATAATATAAATAATATGAATACAATACATAGTGAATATATGTATGCCAGTGTGTTCTCTTATCAATTTCCAAACCTCTCCTTGTGGAAGCCCAGTGTTACTTGTAGTTTGCATCCAACACTGGATTTGGCTAATCAGTCCCTGATTAAGCTAAACAGGAGTGCTGGTTGGTAGTTTTAAACGACTCCATTTTACTGTATTAATATATTTATTTTAATATTATATGGTCATGGTTACAACCTAGATAAAATCTTTTAAACCACTTGCTTAATTGTCTAAGGCTTTTCCACAGTGTTATATACTTATGTGTAGGTCTTTTGAATTGTGATGTCTTGCATGACATCTCATTTTTGACCCTGTTTCTGTTAACCTGTGTACTGAGTCTGGGCTCTGATGACCATATGTGTTGGACTAGGCCTAATAAAGCTGATCAGTGCATGTATCCAGCCTAATAAAGCTGCCACACTGCCCCATTTGATGCACAGACAAATATTACAAACCTACAACAACTTCTGGTTAAAAAAAATGTTAAATTGTTAAAATTAAATGATTTTCATTATAATAAATAATAAATTGGTATGGTGACAAACCCATTTGACATACAGATCTAAAATGTTGTGTATAGAGATATACTCATAAAATTATAGTTTTATAATTTGAAAAAAAATGTAACTTAGTAAACAATACGTGATTTTAGACATGTATGCCATACGGATGTCACAGTTGAAATTTGTTTACAGAAAAGTCACTACAAATTGAACCAAGGCATATCTTATCAAACTAAAGGTTGTAGTATGTTTGTCAGAAGGCTCTGTACACTGCAAGTGATTTTAGCTCTGTACATCATACATCATATGGATATCTCACAATAGCACCTTTATTATTATTATTATTTTTTTTTTTTACGTTTGTGTGCTGTGTCTCAGTAAAGTTATATTAGGTTATGGTTGAGTTTCTTTCCACTGTATATCTTGTGTTATTTTTTCCACACAATTTCGTCAAAGTAGCAGTAATTTTTAATAACAGATTAATAAAGCATGATACAGTTCCACCAAGCTATGTAGGTAACATTTTTTAAAACTAGAATGTGCTGTAAGGTTGTAAGACGACAGTCTGCAAGAGAACTGCTAAAAATATGAACTTGTTCATGTTCGTTATTGTTATTTCACATCATGTGTAGGTTTCAAGTCTTTACAATAACACCAACCTCTGTGAATGTTTTCCGTTTTTGAACAGGAACAGCTCTTTACAGACGGTGCCTCTTACCCTCTTCAGCTCCGCTGCAGCGATTCCAGCTGTTCTGACCAAATGTACTCGGCGAAATTGAAAGATCGGGAAAATTGATGACTGCAGTTTATACGACTTTATACGACTTCGAAAATGTAATTTCGGAGATTTTAGAAGGTTGTTTGAGAGCGATAGGAGGGGACAAACCCGAATATCCCCTGAATAATAAGTATCAAGCGAAGTACGGAGCTACAACCATGCTGGTATAGATCACAACATGCGCACTTTACACCAAATCACATTATTCTCTCACCTCTCAGCTTTCTGTGGGTCCTGCTCCACAGAGAAACTCATTTTGGAGGTCATCTCTCCTCCTTCAGATTACACCCAACCCTGGAATTAGTAAAGTCTACATGTTAACTAATCTAAAAGCTGCTATCATAACTATTACAGTCAGAAAGTAAAGTCTAGATGTTAAACTTCAGTAATTACCTCAGTTCTTTCTCTTCAAACGTTCTGCATGATGTTCGCTTCACAAACAAGACCCTGCTGAAGATTTCCCTTTCACTTCAAACCAGTTTGGACTGGATTAGCTCCCTATGGTAAGAAATGATGAAGGGTTTTTTTTCCAGGGTGGGACCGTACAAAGCCAGTCTGTCCTCTGAAAAGGAAACGCAGCTTGTAAGTCTGAGATTGTATACATATTCGCTTCTGAGACCCCGCCTCTCTAAAAATGCTCTTTTGCTCACGTGGGTTAGTTACAAATTTCTCCTCCAGCTGTTTTTTATTAGTACCACTTACTTGTCCAGCCTTTTGTTGCCCCTGTCCAACTTTTTTCAGACGCGTTGCTGCCAACAAGCTCTAAATGAGTTAGTGTTTTTCATGAAATGGTAAAATGTCTCATTTTCAACATCTGATGTGTGTTCTTTGTTCTATTGTGAGTAAAATATGGGTCTATGAGATTTACAAATCATTGCATTCTGTCTTTATTTACCTTTATTTACATTTTACACAGCGTCCCAACTTTTTGGAATCGGGGTTGTAAATTACTAAACTAATCAGGAACAGACTGATACCAATAAAGTCTATTACTGCGTTCAGACAATAGACGATAATCGTCTCTATGTTTTATTATTATGGTGGAGATTGTGAGAGTAACAGAACACTTGCTTCCCCGCAAAATTGGCACGAACTTTAGAAAATGAAGTGGGTTTGAAAACAGCCTGATGTTCAGCAGAGATGGCAGAGGCGGCAGAGTCAAAACAAGCACTGACATTGTTCATGTCCGTTTATAGAGACGTGTTTTAAGCACAGTAAAGGTAGTTTAGTCAGTGGACTAATTGCATTAATGTCACTCAGCCGTTTTTTGAAACAATAAGCTGTGCCTCACCGTTTTTGGAGCAGTGACCCCACCCCTGATGAGAACACATTTCTTTCAAAAACACATACAGTATTACAGCAACACGTGAAACAAGAGACGTTATTTACTTTTTTCTGCATTCATATTCAAACAGGGCTCCTGCGCTAAGGCTGGATGGTGCTCTGATTGGTGGACTGTTGAGCATAAACTCCTCACCAATCCTAGCACAGGAAACGTGATCTTACTAGCCAATCAAAGCGCGTAAGGCGGAATACGGGTGGGAAAACTATAATACAGTATCTACCCAAATCGGCTCATCAGAGAGCGAGAAAAATCGACTTTTCTCAACAAACAGATCGTCAAAGTGACTCTTGTGATCGTCTAAGGCGACGATGGGGGTGTCTACAGTAGTCTGTGCTGTTTTACTGTGTGGAGGGTTTGTTTCTACTTTCGGAGGTGAGTCGTCCTTTTCTGTGTTTCTGCGCCTTGAGCGAAAAAGAACGGTAAAAAGTGATTTCCAGCAATAATCTCACGAGGCTGAAGTACTGCTGTGTTCGGGGCTCATCGGAAGGCTGTATATCCCAGATAGTTAGCTAGTAATCACGACTGAACTCTGTTCTGGTGCTCGTTAATGACACCACCCGGAGAAATAGAACATGGTGGTCCGGAGAACACAGCCCTTCTCTTTTCTGTGTTATAAAACACACGGATCTAATAGAAGCGCATCAGGGTTTTTTTTCAAATTCACTGCAAGTTTAGCATTTTTCACTCATGTAAGAGGTGAAGGTCGCGTCAGATTTCGTAAACTCGTGTATTATCTAGAACCCTGAGTTTACACGTTCTAAATACGACTTTGTCGGTCGAGGGTTTCGCTCCTCAGACAACCTCCTAGAACCTCCGAAATGACATGTTCTAAGTCGTGGTGAAACAGATTAACCTGCAGTCATCGATTGTCGTCACAGTTCCTGATCTTTCCATTTCGCCGAGTACATTTGGTCAGAACAGCTGGAATCGCTGCAGCGGTCTCGGATTTCTTTCTTCAATAGCTTTGGAACGGGGCGTGTAAGATGGTTAAAACACGCAAATTATCGATGTTGACATCCAAGATAAGCGGCTACAACTCCGTTTAGGTGGGAAAGGTTTGCCTTTTGAAAATCACCAGAACACGTTGATTTCTATGCGCTGCCGCGAGCTCCACTAGAGCTAAGGGATACAATTACATTAAACAATAAAAAAAGGACGTGAAGACCGGCGGGCAAAGCACTTCAGACATTATTATAAGAAAATTCAGCCTTATGAGCTTCAGTACTCTTTTTTTCAGAAGATGACAAATGATGAGAAGTAAAAGGTTTAAGAAAAGACTTGTATTTGTATTTATGGCTCAACAACAACAAAAACAAAACACTCAAATATATGGCATCAGTTGTAATTACAGTGGTTGGATTCAACGGACTGAATTATTTGAAAGTCTTTAGGTTTTTCCATATTACACACAAAAAAGAATTCTGAATACGTGCTATACAGTTAGGTATCAAAGGCAACCCACATGACAGACCACACCTTTCATATCAATAACATTAACCTCTGCAGGCCTGCGGCCACAGGTTTTTATGAAATAATTTCAATAACTTTTGAACATTTGATGATATCACTCCAAAACAAGTTGTATTTGCTCAAGTGCAACCCACATGACATAATACACTTCTTATATAGTTAAGTTAAACCTCTGCTGAAGTTTGGTGATAGGTTTTCATTAATTAATTTCAATAGCTTTTGAACATTTGACAATATCACTCCAAGACAAGTTGTATGTGATCAACTGCAACCCACATGACATGCTACACCTCTTATATCAGTACTTTTAACCTCTGCTGAATTTGCCTGTTTTTGTTCATATTGAAATGATAGCTAGCTGTCACATTAATAGTAAATAATGAATAGATGGACTTTTTAATGTAAAAGAAATTAAATAAAATAGAACACAAATAGAAAAAAATAACTGGTAATGGTTAAAGGAATGGTTAATATATGTTTTATTTTTATTGGAGAGGCAGTTATGACACCTTTATACCTTAGGAACAGGAAGCAGTCCATTCAGAAACACCCTTCCAAGAACACAATGTGAAGCCCCACAAAAAGTGTGCCTAGTGTTCTCTGGCCTTCAGAAAAATGTAGTTTTAACTCCTGCCAAAGCAACTCCTCTCCCCTCAATTATGGGCAGTACTTCAAAATGTGGCACAATAGGCATGGAAGAGATTAATTAATAATTTAATTTTAGTGAGAGTCCTGCTGCCCATCAGCTCCCTGGACTCTGCCTTACGTTAACAGGTGTGAAACTCTACAGACAGTAAACACATTCACAGCCTTCACACTGTATATTCTCACTGATACCTGTTCTACCATTAAAATCAGCAGCTTTGATTTTTACTGCAATATATGTCACTAATCATGCTGATCACTTCATACAGAACCAGACATTATTAGTGCATTTCACAGTTAAACAGCTACACAGCCTATCACAGTGCACTTTCTCAGGTTACGCTATTCTATTTTTATTTATTTTATTTTGTGTTGTATGAATAAAGGTCCAAGTGCATTTTGAAGGAAACATGACTGTTCAGCAGTGAGTATGCATAATAAAAGTAAGTCTTGTGTTGAGTGAACTTGCATTTCAGAATTTCTTTAAATACAAGTTGATAAACAAATATTAGTGCCTGATAATGTTTGACTCATGTACGTGTTGTTCAGAGTATATATTTAGTTATTACCCAGTTGGGAGGGAGGGCTGTGTCCATTTATTTGAAAGGGCAACATTTGGCTCCACAGCAGCATAGCTTGACATATAATGAGAACAGTTTTGTTTTGTTCACAATATCTCAAAATTTGGAGGCAGATACCATGAAATTTAGCAAACATGTTCAAAATTTCTAGACTTTGAACCCTGTCAATTTAGATTCTTATGACCAAAATGTTGCCTTAATTTTTAAGCAGATCAATCATATTTTTTTCAGTGCAGTGGAAAAAGACTACAAAAATTTAATATAACTTTACTGAGACACACCGCACAAATCTACTGCAAAATAAAATCACTGGTACTTTATTAAAGCACATCATATAAATAAACTACAAGCTTTAGTTTGATAAGATAATCATTAATTGAATTTAAATGAATTAAAAAAATATATTGTGAGACATCTATATGACATACAGATCTAAAGTCACTTGTACTGTACAGAGACCCATCAGACAAACACACTGCAACCTTAAGTTTGGTCAGATATGCCTTGGTTGATTTTTTTTTTCTAAAAATAAATGGCTATTGTGAGACATTGATATGATGCACTGATTTAAAATCAGTTGTAGTGTACAGGAACCCATCTGACAAACACATTGTATCCTTTAATTTTGGTAAGATATACCTTGGTATATTAATTAATTTTTATAGATTTTAAATTACTATTGTGGCACATTCATATGACATACAGATCTAAAATAACTTGAATCACATCAGGTTTTCGAAGTAATAAGTTACTACTGCAACACATTTATATGACATACGTATTGAAAAACACTTACCGAGACCCATGCCATAAACCCACTACAGACTTTAGTTTGTTAACACCTACATCTGTTGAATTTTAATTCAATTTTATTTGAAAAAAATTGATTTCACATCCATATGACATACAGATCTACTATATATTTTGGTAAAGTATGTCTTTATTGAATTATCAGAAAATATTTAATTAAAATTCAATCAAGCTAAAGCTTTTTGAGTGTGTTTCTGTACACTAATTCTTTTTGAAATCTGTATGTTTAATAGGTTTGTCAGTAACTTCAACATTGTAATTATTTTTTACCCAAAGGTTGTTGTAGGTTTGTGATATTTGTCTGTGCATCAAATGGATCACTGTGGCAGGATACATGTACTAAACAGCTTTATTAGGCGCAATCCAACACTCATAGTCATTATAGCCCAGGGTCAGTACATAGGTAAGCAGCGACAACAAAATACAAAAAAGGTCAAAACATAAGATATTACAGAACAAGAAGAAGGAACATGGCTAAATAAATGCACTAAGGAAACTGTCTTAGAAAGACTAAACACACAGGTATACAGTAATGTGCAAAAGCCATAGACACTTAGGCAAACGGTTTAAAATCATTTATCTTGTGTGTTTTTGCTTGTGGAAACAGCATATAACTAAAGAACACATACTTTAACACAGTAAAATGTAGCTAGAATTTATTATATTTGAAAATAGTGGTGTGAAAAAGTGTTTGCCCCCTTCCTGATTTATTACTCTTTTGCATGTTTGTCACACTTAAATGTTTCAGATCACTAAACAAATTTAAATATCACACAAAGATAACACAAGTAAACCCAAAATGCAGTTTATAAATGAAGGTCTTTATTATTAAGAGAACAGGAAATCCAAACCTACAGGGCCCTGTGTGAAAAAGTGAAGTAGACCAAAAGATCCTCAAAAGCTAGACATCATGCTGCGATCTAAAGAAATTCAGGAACAAATGAGAAACAAAGTAATTGAGGTCTATCAGTCTGGAAAAAGATATAAAGCCGTTTCTAAAGCTTTGGGACTCCAGTGAACCACAGTGAGAGCCATTAACCACAAATGGCGAAAACATGGAACAGTGGTGAACATTCCCAGGAGTGACTCATCCAAGAGGTCACAAAAGACCGCACAACAACATCCAAAGAACTGCAGGCCTCAGTTAAGGTCAGTGTTCATGACTCCACCATAAGAAAGAGACTGGGCAAAAATGGCCTGCATGACAGAGTTCCAAGATGAAAACCACTGCTGAGCAAAAAGAACATAAAGGCTCGTCTCAGTTTTGCCAGAAAACATCTTGATGATCCCCAAGACTTTTGGGAGAATACTCTGTGGACTGACAAGACAAAAGTTGAACTTTTTGGAAGGTGTATGTCCCATTACATCTGGCGTGGAAGTAACACAGCTTTTAAGAAAAGGAACATGATACAAACAGTAAAATATGGTGGTGGTAGTGTGATGGTCTGGGGCTGTTTTGCTGCTTCAGGACCTGGAAGATTTGCTGTGGTAAATGGAATCGTGAATTCTGCTGTCTACCAAAACATCCTGAAGGAGAATGTCAAGCCATCTGTTTGTGACCTCAAGCTGAAGCGCACTTGGGTTCTGCAGCAGGACAATGATCCAAAACACACCAGCAAGTCCACCTCTGAATGGCTTAAGAAAAACAAAATTAACACTTTGGAGTGGCCGAGTCAAAGTCCTGACCTGAATCTGATTGAGATGCTGTGGCATGACCTTAAAAAGACGGTTCGTGCTTGGAAACTCTCCAATGTGACTGAATTACAACAATTCTGCAAAGATGAGTGGCCAAAATTCCTCCACAGCGCTGTAAAAGACTCATTGCCAGTTATCGCAAACGCTTGATTGCAGTTGTTGCTGCTAAGGGTGGCCCAACCAGTTATTAGGTTTAGGGGGCAATCACTTTTTCACACAGGGCCCTGTAGGTTTGGATTTCTTTTTCCCTTAATAATAAAGATCTTCATTTATAAACTGCATTTTGTGTTTACTTGTGTTATCTTTGTCTAATATTTAAATTTGGTGATCTGAAACATTTAAGTGTGACAAACATGCAAAAGAATAAGAAATCAGGAAGGGGGCAAACACTTTTTCACACCACTGTATGTAGTTGAGATATTGTGAGCTGGTTAGAAGAACAAAGTTAGCTTCCCAAATTCTCAATGCCTGCAAACATTGCTTGGATTTGTTCAAAGCCACCAACCAGCATTCCTGATTTAACTTGATAAGGGATTGCTTAACCATCCACAAGGATAAGTTTGGACGTGCTTAAGAGAACTCACTGGCATATGTAAAATATATGGTGTGATAATTGTAGTATTGTGTATTAATTGTATTAATATAGTTTGTATTTATTCTAATGTCAGTGTTTTTTCTGAGCAAATAAATACTTTTTTTATAAGCTTTATAATATAATATAATATCATTTTCTCAATGGACTAAAACTGTTGTTAAGTATTTTATGTTTGTTAATCAGTCTGATGCCAGCTAGGCTGTAGTGACATCTTCCTATGCCAGCAAGGCTGTGGTGACGTCCTTAACTGTCAATGGGACCAGCATGTTGTCCTCTGACACAAACAGGACTGCACTCTTGAGGAACATGAAAGGCATTATATCTTTATCATTACATCGGGTGAAATTCAGTGATCAAGAAGCAAATTAATGAGTAATTTAAAGCTTTCAATATCCCATATAGAAATAAAGCCAAACCATTTTGCCTTAACATTTATATCACAGAAGTACTCTAATACACTCCTAGAGGTCTACTGTCCTGCAGGGTTTAGTTCCACTACATTTGGGTCTAGTTTTCATATTGGAATATTTACTGAAAAATATTCTCAGAATTCGTTTTTTTTTTTCCAAACCAGATATTGTAGTAGGTTTGTGAAATGTGCCTTAAAAATTACAGGTAATGTTGGATCAGTATGTCAAATGAGTGTGTTACTGTAGTGTGTTAAGAAAAAAATCATTCAAATTCAAGGCCTGTATTATCAAACTAAAGGTTGTAGTGAGTAAGTCAGATGTCTATGTACATTACAAATGATTTCAGATCTGTATGTTATATGGACGTCTCACAGTAGGTATTTATTACAAAGAAAACCCTATTAAAATAAAAAGGGCATTTCCTACCAAACTAAAGGTTTGTAGTATGTTTGTCTGACGGGGTTCTTTAAGTGATTTTAGATCAGTAAATCAAAGAGATGTATTTAAACAGTAGCCGACAGACGCTCCCTCTTAAGGCCTCAGCATACCGAGGCCGACTAGGCGAGCCGCAGACGCCGCTCGCGCTCTACACCGAGACTGACTAGGGGAGCCGCGGACGACGCTCGCGCTCTACACCGAGACTGACTAGGGGAGCCGCGGACGACGCTCGCGCTCTACACCGAGACTGACTAGGCGAGCCGCGGACGACGCTCGCGCTCTACACCGAGACTGACTAGGGGAGCCGCGGACGCCGCTCGCGCTCTACACCGAGACTGACTAGGGGAGCCGCGGACGCCGCTCGTGCTCTACACCGAGGCCGATTAGAGGAGCCGCGGACGACGCTCGCGCTCTACACCGAGGCAAACTAGGGGATCCGCGGACGCCGCTTGTGCACTATATACTGCACGAACTGTTAGTCATGCCCAAAGTAGGGGGAACGGCAGGTGAGGAAAATGTCTCACTCCAGCAAGTGAGAGAACTGTTACAACAGCAAAAAGAGTGTTATGTACAGCTGATAAAACAACAAGAAAGCAACTTTACAGTTGCTTTACAACTGGCCAGACCACGTTCTGTGGTGGTAAAGTTTCTCAGGTTCAAAGATAAAACAACCATCTTAACTAACTCCAAACCCCCGAAGGGAAGCAGCATCTACATTAGTGAGGACTACACAGCTGTACGCCAAAAGAGGAAAGAACTTATTCCAGCAGTGAGAGCTGCAAGAGAAAGGGGCTAAGTAGCACACATCAAGTATGACAAACTAGCAGTCCACCCTCCCTCAAAAAAGAAAAGAATGAAAAGGATGTACAGAGAACAAGAGGTGTGAGTCTAGCTGTACGTACACGAATCAGAACACATGTACAGACAGATAATGTAAAAAAAAAGCACAGTAATATGAGGTGTAACAAAAACTGACAGGGACTGACCTATCAAATGTCATCCTTAAACAAACTGCCAAAGAAGGGGCTGAACATAGCACACCTTAATATATGTAATCTGAGAAATAAAGTTTAAGAAATATCAGAAATATGAAATTCATGTTTTAGCAGTCTCAGAAACACACCTAGACTCTACCTTTGATAATGATGCAATTAAGATACAAGGTTTTAATGTTTTTAGAAAGGACAGGAACAGTTATGGTGGTGGCATAGCGATCTACATTAAGTCAGACATTGCAGTAAAGATCAGAGCTGACTTGATCTTCAATGATATTGAAGCCTTATGGTTGCAAGTTCATCTACCGTATGTGAAACCAGCCGTTATTTAGAACTGATGGTAGAAATGTTGGATAAAGTGTCAGATGGTAAGAGAGAAGCGTACTTTTTAGGTGACGTAAACATTGACTGGCTATCAACTTCTTGTCCGTTTAATAACAAATAGATAAATATCTTAAACACCTGCAACATAAAACAAGTTGTAACTGAACCTACAAGAACTGTGACAAACAAAGCAGGTCTAAAAACATCAGCATGTATTGATCATATTTATACAAACGTACCTGATCTTTGCTTTACTGTGTGTTTTTTCTTTCTTTCCTTTGCCGAGTTGAACAGCTGCCCATCCTGATGCTGATGCTGCCTCTGCTGCCTTGATCGGGTGCCATTGCTCACCGTGCAAACCTCACCCCCACAACCTGACCCCACTGATGCTGCTGCTGCAGCATGAACTAAACTATTCAAATTAATTGTTTCCTTCACCTTTACCCCGTTTTTGTACTATAATACTTTATACTAACAATGTTTACTATCCGGTGTTGACCAGAGGAGGATGGGTTCCCCTTCTGAGTCTTGGTTCCTCTCAAGGTTTCTTCCTGTTTATCTTAGGGAGTTTTTCCTTGCCACTGTTGCCACTGGCGACACTCATGGGGGCTTGGACCCGGACTTCTTTTTGTAATGCTCATTTCCTTGTAAAGCTGCTTTGTGACAACACCTGTTGTAAAAAGCGCTATATAAATAAACTTTACTTACTTACTTTACTTACAACTCTTAGGTGTTACAATTGACAACAGATTATCACGGTCAAAACATATTGAGAACATAGTTAAAATATGGGAAAAGTCTTATCAGTAATAAGGCGATGTGCAACATTTTTAACACCGAGGTCACTAAAACTAGTGTCAGAATCACTGGTACTATGTAATTGTGTAACATTAATAAAATGCCTCATAAACTTGAATGGTTAAAGGTTGAAGACAGGTGGAAGATGATTCTTACTCGACGTATTAAAAATACCTAAAAAAAATATCCAGCAGATCAACTGGAGCAAGTAAAAGGTAGAGAAAGTAATATAACAAGATATACGACAAAAAATTATTTCAAATTACCCAGAGCAGAAACTAACTATATGTGTTGAACAGTAATTTATAGAGCCATAAAGGAGTGGAATTCCTTACCAGTCTCACTGCTTAAAATTGAGGGTAAAATTATGTTTAAAAAACTGATAAACACTATTTAACAAATTTAGAGATCAGTTAAGTAGGTAGGTCCTTGACAGTTGGAACAACACTATGCTGAAGTGGGCAGGAATGTAGATATTGTAGAATAGAATAGTCTAAACTAAAGTTTTTTGTAAATATACACGATATTTTCTTTCAGTGTGATTTTTCAGTTCTCAACCATGTTTCTTACATGACATCCATCCATTCATCATCTAAACCGCTTATCCTTCTGGGCTTACATGACATGTTTACTTTTTATTTTTCAATTTCCTTTTTTTCTTTTCTCTTTCTTTTTTTTTTGTTGTTTTTCTTGATTTTTTACTCTTGTGTTTTGTATGACTTGTTTTGTTAATTGTTACCTAAAGAATAGTCGTTATCACATTAACAGCTAATGGGGATCCTAAAAATAAACAAATAAACAAAAATACTTCCGAAAGCGCCTTTGTGAGTTTACAAACTCGCATAATTTCTGTGGTTTCGTGTCGCCTGTTGCAGATGCTCACTGTGATGCTATGACATTGTATGATAAGTTTCATGGCTGCTGGAAAATTACTTTTTCACTGTTTTAACTATGGTGACGTTTGAGTTCAGAATACTGCCACCA
Source organism: Colossoma macropomum (assembly GCF_904425465.1). NCBI lineage: Eukaryota > Metazoa > Chordata > Actinopteri > Characiformes > Serrasalmidae > Colossoma > Colossoma macropomum. Next base: position 335,078 of record NW_023495663.1, on the reverse strand, counting down.
TTTAAGGTGGAACGGAGAAATTCAAACAAGAAGCTGGTGAATAGAAAGCCAACCTCAGCCTCGTTCTCTTGTGAACCTAAATATAAGATAACCTGTATGTTTTCGTGCTTAGTACTAGTTATTATGAGTAATAGACTTTAATTTAGGAAGTATTCATTGTTTATTTAACAAATACGCGTTTCACAGTGAAATATTAGTATGTCTACCAAAGCCGAAGCTCCTCAAAGTTGTCTGTCTTTGTTTAGTGGCACGCCTCTTTTTTACCGACCAATCAGAGGCTTTGTCACGTGGCATCTTCGTCCACTGAGTTCGCTCAGCTGTTGCATGCGCAACACGGCGAACGAGTGTGAAAACGGTGGTTGTTCATTTTCTCTGCAATTACGTCATATTGTTCGCTGAAGCCAGGCAAATGTCATCTCCGCAAGGCGTCTGCTGAGGCCTTAAACCTCTTCAGCGCCGCTGCAGCGATTCCAGCTATTCCAGCTATTCTGATCAAATGTACTCAGTGAAATGGAAAAATCGGGAACTGTGACGAAATATGATGATTGTAGCTTGTTCTCTGTTGCACTACGACTTAGAAAATGTAATTTCAGAGATTTTAGGGGGTAACCCAGATATCCTCTGAATATCCAATATCAACCTAACTTTGCCGATGTGGAAAAGTGGTATTTCCAAGTTTCCAACAGCGCTTAAAAAGCAGCATTGCCAACTTCCAATTCGCTTGGCTCCTTATTTGCCGCCTGAAGTTAGCTCCTTATTCGTGGCTTCTTAACAGCAGTTAAGTTGGTAAAGTTGGCTTGTGGTTAGCGGTTCAGATTTCTATTGGCTATAACTCTGTAAGGCAGTAACGCGCACCCACAAATAACGGCGCGTTTTGTTAGTCCCGGTTTGTGAATTCAGATGACGTCATCCACGCCCAAATCCATGAATAAGGGAGTTATTTCTAAAGTTTATAACTTGAAAAGTTGACCACACAGATGAATGAAAGCAGGTTCAGACTGATTAGAGAAAAAACTTTACAGTCCTGATTTGGTGTGATAATTGTAGTATTGTGTGATAAGTGTATTGTTTGTATATAGTTCGGATTTTGTCCGTCAGTGGGCTGTGTAGACCACGAGCAAGGACAGTGAAAATGAGTGAAATATAAGCGTTATTTTACTTTGGCAGGTTGTTTTCAATAAAAATCACAACAAAATCTATGAAAATGTGTTTGATGAAGCAGAGCTGTATTTGTGAGAGTTTCCAAAAATGGAGTTCATTATAACTGACTGCTCCATACAGCTCTATACAGCTGGACCCTGACACTTTATTAAACTCTGTATCACTGCGCCACAGCCCGAAAACCCTTCTGCTGTTAATGAATAATCTTTGACTCTAACGCTGATCACACAGAGCTCCGAGTGTAGTAAGAACCCATTTTTGTTTAAACTGAGGGGCTGAAAACGTATTTTCTTAACTACAACTAGGCTGGTCAGCTAGCTAACAGGCTAAAACATAGCAAACAACTCCAATATTAATGTCACAGGCTTGATTTAAAGTACTAAAGTATGATTCACTGTAAAACGGGCGGATAAAAGACTAAAGGATGTCACCTGAATGTCTTACATGCTTTAAATATCCGTGTTTTACTCAGAAGTAGCATCAAACCCAGGCTGAGTCCCAAACGGCTCCTTACTCCCTAACTAAATAGTGAGCTGTTTAACATTAAGTTTAGAAATTCTAGCTTCTGCTGTCTAATAGTGACTGCTTGTCGTGTATGAATGTGTCTGAATCCCAAATGACCATTTTTAGTGATATTTTGAATTGTTGGGCTGCAGGAGTCAGTACTTAAACTCCTACGTAGTGCACTATGTAGGGAGCAGGGAGCCGTTTGAGATTCAGCCCCAGTGTGAGAAAAGTGGCGTCATCAGACCGGCAGAAGACTCACGGTGGTGATTTAGTGACCAAAAAGTGCTTATTAACTGAAAGTATATGCATTAAACAGTGTTGTGTTGTCATATGTTCACTGTTATATGGAAAAAGTTGTAAAAAATCATGAAATGTCTGCAGTTTACAGTGATTGGCGACCGAATGTTCTTCTCCTCATTCAGTGGTCAATGGTTGTTTAGCAATGATACCGTACTCTAAAGGTACTACATTTCTTGGTGGAATACTTGTTTATGTTGGTTATTATTGATAACAACTTAAACAATAATTATCTAAAATATTGTGCATTTAAATATATTTTATATTTTATGTTGGTTTTTTAAGGCAATAAGCCACTCAAGGCAGTGAGTTTCTGTAATTTTATCACAGGGAAGGGTGTCCTAAAACTCCCTTCCCTGTCATAAAATCACAGTAACCCACTGCCTCTCATGGCTTATTGCTTTAATATTGCATATAGATTAATAAAAAGCTTAAATGCTAGAGAGATTTTGAAGGCATTCATGATAATGAGCTTTCAGTTATCTAACTGACTATCTAACTAGCTGTCAGTGTGGCATATTGAGTAACTGTGCACACAGGTAAATTGATTAAAAGCTGATGTTGTATTTACCAAGTGTCAGTCAAATTAGAAATCATCAGAAGAAAATGTTATTTTTACAAGTATTAAATCAGTTTAGGCCAGACTAAAACCAGGTTTTTCTTTAAGTGGGAGGTTTGTTTCTCTATCAAGAATATGTCATTTCTCTGGCCTGACGTGAATAAGGCCTTTAATATCCACTTGAAATTTTAGCTCCCTATTAATTTTCCTACATGCAGTACTGCTCAATGTGCCATGTTGCCAGTTCATTTATAAGTATTAAATCAGCTCAGGCCAGACTAAAACCAGGTTTTCCTTACAGTGGGAGACTGGTTCTCTATCTGGTGTGACATTTATAAGCCTGGAATAAGACATGGAAGTCCTTACAGCGGCAACAGTTTTGCTTTCAGTTCACTTTCTTGCAATACATATGTCTTATATTGCATATTTAGTCAAAGTCTTAGGCTTTTTGGTAGCAGTATACAGCGGTGTATTCTTTGTGTACATTATGTGTGAGTATGTCCAAACAAAAAGAAAGTTGTTCAGCATAAGAAACTTCTTACTTTTTCTGCGTAAAACTAAATTAAACCAAAGCCTAATGAGGTCTTGTATTAGTAGTACATTCATATTTTATATTTAACCAGTATTTAATTGTCACGAATGTCATGAGCGAAGTGGAAGAAACAGACTCTATCTCCCAGAATCCTCTGGGAGATCACATGACTTTGACGCTTCCTACAAACCCCAACTGACTGCTGATCTCCCCACACGCTCCTATCAGCGTTCTCGATTGCTCGAATTCTGATGTGTTACACCTGTGTGTTTTGATCATGTGACTTCCTCAGTTTAGCTTATAAGCCTGGGCTTTAGCGTTAGTTATTTGCGAGGTATTGTTTCATTTTGTAAACTACTGAGCTACTGTTCTATCTGTGATCCTGATTTTGTGCATGACCTGTATTACCCGTTCTTTTTGACTCTGTGTTTTGGATTTGCCCTTTGGATTGATTGCCCTGGATATCTGTTCTATGTGTTTTGACCTTTTTGTCTGTTTTTTGACGACGACTTTGGATTCTGACTTCAACAGTAAAGCTTACTTCTCTTTCTTTATCCGCGAGCGTCTGAATTCTGTGAAACCGTTACATTAATACATTGTTAAAATGCATTGTTTTTAAGTGTTCATGCTAGCATATATGAAACCTTGTAAATACAGACATTTAATTACTTTTTAAAATATAGCTTTTAGCTTTCCTGCATCTCCGCAATATTGCTAAATTGAGAAATGCATTTTCTCTACAGGATGCAGAAAAGTTAGCTCATGCATTTATTACTTCAAGGCTAGATTACTGTAATGCCCTGCTGTCTGGATATCCCAGCAAAAGCCTTAACAAGCTTCAGTTGGTCCAGAACGCTGCAGTCAGAGTTCTTACTAGAACCAGAAAGTTTGACCATATCAGCCCAGTTTTATCAACCTTACACTGGTTACCAGTTAAATTTCCGATTGATTATAAAATTCTCTTACTGACTTATAAAGCTCTAAACAGACTCGCCCCTCTGTACCTGAGTGAACTTCTCTCTCACTATGAACCATCACGCCTACTTAGATCACAAGGTGCTGCTCACTATTAGTACCTAGAATTAATAAAGTTACGTCAGGGGGGAGAGCTTTCTCATACAAAGCCCCCCAGCTTTGGAATAATCTTCCAGTCAGTGTTTGGGACTCAGACACAGCCTCAGTCTTTAAGTCTAGGCTAAAAACTTACTTGTTTAGTGGAGCCTTTGGAAATTAGTTTTCCCTGTTAGATAAAAGATGCAGATCTGGGGGTTCATGGTCATAGAGTATTATGGTAAACTGGGAGTGTTGGTGCTGTCGTCCCACTGCTCACGCGTTCACTCACTCACTCACTCAGGTTTGTTGACAGTGGAGTGGAGAGCCGTCAACATCTCAGGGAGCCTCATGTCTCTGTTACATTTCTGGTTTCTCCCTCTTAGTTAGGCTGTAATAACTAGACCTGCCGGAGTCTCTGCTGCTCTGTTACACTGTAATCTGTGATCAGTCTAACAGAACTAACTATCCATGTGTTTCTCTGCCGAGTTGAACAGCTGCTTGAACCATCCTGTGGGTCTTGCTTCATCTGCCTTGATCGGGTGCCCACAGCTTGCCTGCTTTCTGGACCTGTCTGATTATCATGGAGCTCCTGCTGTACAACGCTGTGCAAACCTCACTTGCCCCCCCAACTACCAACACTGACCCTCCTGATGATAATGCTGCAGCAGAGGCTCGAACTATTTAATCACAGACATTGCTTCACTTGCCTCACAAACTATTTAATTAAAGATATTGCTTAACCTGCTTTTTTCCCTTTTCTGTATTTTAATATATTATATACTAATGTTAAAACCTTATTTTCTGCTCATTTTGCTCTTGTGTTAGTGTTGCTATTCAGTGTGGTCCAGATGACGATGGGTTCCCCTTTTGAGTCTTGGTTCCTCTCAGTGTTTTTCCTTGCCACTGTCATTGGCAATGCTCATGGGGGCTCGGACCCAGATTTTTCTGTAAAGCTGCTTTGTGACTGTGTCTGTTGTAAAAAGCGCTACATAAATAAACTTTGACTTGATTTCACATATTTCAATAAATTAAATAGTATAGTGTTTTTTTAACACCACTATAGAAATCCAAATTCAGTTTTAAATATGTGCTTATTACACATAATATTACACATTATTACAGTAATAGAGTTTGACCGATATGTTGGTCATCTAATAATATTGGCCAATATTAAGGTTTTACAGATTTATTGGTATCAGCAGAAATTGCGCTGATAAAGCACCACTGATTTCCCTATAATGTTATATAGGAAAACTACATGCAGGGATGTGATGCTCTTTTGAGCAAAAAAACATTTTTTTCGTTTATGATAGACTCCCCTGCCTGCTGCAGAATGTTCTTTTGTGCTGCTGAATTTATAAATAAAAGAAATGTTGTTATAGTGTAAATTGTAATTTAACAAGGTCCTGCAGTATCTTTTAAACAATTATCTACCTACCTGCTATCCTTAATTATTGCAATGTTTAATTCCCCATAACTTACATATCATACTTTTACTATTATGTATTTATCTGCGATCCCCAAAAAATTCTGTTTAGTTGTGTAACTACTAATATATAATTTATTAAATTTTGTGAGATTTTGTTTGAATTTATAAATTTAGTAAATCACTATTGAACTAAAACCATGAAATTTTATTTGGATGTCAGCCAATAAGATTGGCTATCAGCAATTTTAGGTCCAAAAATCAGTATCGGTGACAAAACAGACATATTGGTTACATATACATATTACATACATATCAGTTCTGATTAACATGGAGTTTCTTAAAATATGTCAAAAATGGTTAATGGTTTTATCAGTGAAGCCCATGCTGAGTAGCTGTGATCTTTTTCTCTTCTTTTCTTTCTCCAGATCAACACTCTCTGTACTACATTTACACCGCTCTCTCCAAAGATGTCGCTCTACCAGGGATCTATGAGTTCACAGCACTGGGTCTGCTCGATGACCGGGAGATCGACTACTACAACAGTAAGGAACAGGTTAAGATTCCTAAGCAGGACTGGTTGAAGGAGAAGATGCAGCCAGATTACTGGGACAAAGGCACCCAGTCTCGCAAGAGCAAAGAGCAGTGGTTCAAGGTCAACGTGGACATCCTGATGCAGCGAATGAGACACAATCAGACCGGTCAGTGATTTATCACTTATTCTTCTTTAAAAACATCACAAGTTTCCATCCGCTGTGTGATTCCTCTGGTTTTGAGCAGCTAATGTCTTTATCTTCACTGTCTTGTTACATTAACTCAATTCCAGACCTTCACGTTCTTCAGTGGAGACATGGCTGTGAGATCGATGAAGCAGATGGAAGTGTCAGATTTCTGAGAGGCATTGATGAGTACAGCTACGATGGGTCAGAGTTCCTCTCCTTTGATGATGACAACATGCGGTGGATCGCTCCAGTTCCAGAAGCTCTGCCAACCAAAAGGAAATGGGATGATGTGCCCATCCTGAACCAGTACACCAAGGGTTACCTGGAGAAAGAATGTGTGGACTGGCTCACCAAATTCATGGAGTACGGAAAAGAATCACTGAGAAAACACTGTGAGTCCCAGAACATTTTGCTAAGTCTTTATTTTTTTATTTGAGCTAGTTACTTGAGGTAAATGGTAGTTGAATTTGTTTTATTCTTTTCGACTGGGTTATTTACTAGATTTCTGAGTTTCGGCAAAAACAACATCAGAAGAGAAAGAACCATGTTAATTTCCAAAGTACAGTAATATTATAGGATTTATTACAGGAGGCTGCAGACTTTCGAAGCTTGCTGCTCATGGGATTGACAGGCTGACCAAAATTTTTGGCATAAGACAAATTTATTTGTTTGCAAGCTAGCCAGGATTGTGGTTAAATGATTTTTGCATTGAGAAAAACAATTCTGGCAGGGATGAACTTTCTGCTGTCAAATTTTTGTTGTTTTTCCGTTGTAAGACTCACATCCTTTTATCTCTTTTCTCTTTTAGCTCTGGCCAGCAAGTAAAAGCCAGTCTGTGATTTACTTTTGCTCTGTCAATTTCTCTTTTTCTCTTCTCTCTCCCTCCAGCAACATTTTTTTTCAGCCTTTTCGTAGCCCCTGCCAAGTCCACGCTGGGAATACCAAGCTAGCTTCTTCTTATAGCTAGCTCAAGAACCATAGCTGTTGTTAAAAAAAGTAAAGTCTGGGAGCGTTTTCTTAAAATAAAGGATACATATTTTTTCATCCTCTTACTGTAAATATGGCCATTAGGCCTTGTTAGGCCTCACTGGCCCAATCTGTATAAAACCTCATTGTGTTGATTTGAGCTTGAATCTGCAAAATTGCCACTTGTGGCTATATTTATTATTATAATTATTCATTTTTAGCTATGCTTATTTTTTACTGTAGCTCAAAATTATGGACAGGCTTAAACAAAGCGATACATTTTTTCCTGTGGTGCAAATTTATTTTCTGATGAACAGAACTCACTACATTGCCAAAGACTTCAGTGTTGCAGCTCTTCACGCTTCTAGGCCATATTTCAGCCGATTATTCAATTCTTATTTGATGAATTTACATGCATAACGAAATTTTAAAATCATATATTATTTTTTATATATACATAATTCCAATTCTAATGTTGATTAGTTGTCCAGCCCTTTAAACAAACCTTCTGAAAACAGACAGATATTTTGCAGGCTTATGCTGAAATATTGAACTGTTTTGTTCCAGAACCTATAATGTATTATTTCTTTATCTCCCAGAGTTCCTTTGCACCGTTTGAGGGTGTAGCTATGTCTGCACTGCATAAACATGGTCACAGCCTCACTAACCTGCAGTGCAATGCAGAACTCACAAGTCAGTATTTTACTGCTACTTTGCTAAGGGAAATAGTCACATGCCACTGAAAGACTGTGGTAAAAAGGTGAAAATGGTTGACTATCAATAACCTGGACTTTAACAAAAAGACTGTTAAATGTACTGAGAAACATTTGCGGATGTTCAACACTGCAGTTTATCAAGGCTCTCGCATTTCACAGCCCCAATTTGACTGCTCCCTTTTAAACCACTTGGAAAGAATTCAGCAGTTGGTGCACTTTTCCAAATGCGTGCAGGTGTTTTAAGCAGTTCTCTAAGTGGTAGTTGGAAAAGATATTTTGATTGGCTACAAGAGGAAGCATGTGTCTGCACTCATACTTTCACATTGTTAGCTGCAGTGAGAACTGATTCCAGATGACTTTTTGACAAAAACTTATGTTGAAATGAAAATGTGTATTTGCTTTTGTTTTCTCTGTAGCTCCACCGCCTGTTCATGTGTTTGCGAAGAAATCTACAACTAACTCAGGAAAGCTGACCCTGACCTGCCTGGCCACGGGCTTCTACCCCAAAGACGTGGTGGTGAGTGTGAGGAAGTTCCGCACTTCACTTCCTGAACACCTACTAACATCTTCAGGAGTCAGACCCAATGATGATGGAACCTACCAGCTGAGGAAGAGTGTGGAGATCCAGGAGGACGATACAGCAGAATATGACTGTTATGTGACTCACGTCACCCTCAAAAAACCGATAATTAAACAATGGGGTAATTATATCTCTGTTTTACATGGTTGTTATTTATTGTTCCAGTTAATGGAGGTATTACAGAAACATCCGGACTCTCTCTGACTCCTGAAATCTGTTTAGTTACCTCGATTAGGATTTGAGAGAGTAGACAACTGTATTGTAGAACCATCTTAACTAGATAAAATGTCCTAACTTAAGTACAACTTGTGAGATTGATGTTTTTATAACATTTTAGTATTTTCAAAGCAAGACTCCATGGGTACTTCTCCCTCATATTACAGAACCATCTACCGAGAGAACTACATCCCTCAATGGATACCTGTTTTCTCAAATTTATATACTTCTTTCACAGATGAGACGGGTAGGGAAGAACGCTCAAATTTAGCTTGGTTTATCCAAGAATCTTCTCAACTGTTGAAGAAAGAGTAGTTGTCTGGGCATTATTCTATTTTTAAATGGGAAGACTTTCATCTGTCCACTCACCGGGGGTTTGTGTATTTTGGGGGGGGGGAGTATGACTAGGCAGAACTTGCGGGGGTGGGGTCGTCATTGTGCTACTGTGTATAGTTAAAAAACAGCTGCAGTGGACCACTGCATTCTGAGACTATATAGCATCACATTTCTGTTTATCCAAAAGACTGACTGCCTTTCTCTGTGTAAATTTCAAGCCACATGTGATCTACTGTGGTCTCAATATGGCTTTAATTTAAGGTAGTAATGGCAAAATGCTGAGTGGGACGCTGAGAAACTGAACAGTGCTCAGAGTCAGTAGCAAAGTGCCGCCACATGTTGGTGTATGGGTTTTAGACCATATGAAGCGAAGACAGAGAACACGAAGATACTGTTGTAGAGGGTCAAACATTGACCAGGATGCAGCAGAATGTTTCTGAATGGTCAGGCTCTCGCTTTGCTCTGTGAGTGTATGGTTGTTTATTGTAGATGCTATCTTCCTGATTGATCTAAATATGATCTATATATTTACTCAATCAGAAATGTCTAAGCAATGCGTGCTTCTCTTAGATTTTTCTTGCATATCAGTTTTGTATAACTAGTCTAATGTGCATTGAAAAGTCACCCATGTAGCCTAGAAAAAGCATTATTTTCCAAGAAGGGATGCAAACATTTGTCCAGAGGGCAGATCTTGTTACCAGTTAAACTGAAGTACAGACAAAAATATAATGTTTGATGTAATGGTTGATGTATGGGCTTGCTTTATTTTTTTATTTATTTTTTTGAAGATGGAAGCTGCAAGGACTGTACATGGACAGGGATCATTGTGGGTTTCGTTGTAGGAGTTCTGGTAACAGGGACTGTGGTGGTTGTGGTCATCTTTTTCATCAAAAGGAAAGGGATCATTGGTAAGTGGAGTTACATAATTACAAATGTTTACTGTATTTTATGTAAGCTGCTGCATCCTGAAGTTAGAAAAGATATGTTTTACAGAAGATTACATGTAGAGATAATACTGCATATGTTATTTGTGCTTTTACATCTTTTATCTCACTGTCAGCATACTCATACAATCAGGTCCATAGGTATTTGGGCAGTGACATTGTTTTTGTACTTTTGCCTCTGTACACAACCACAGTGGATTTGAAATGAAGCAATCAAGATGTGATTGAAATGTAGACTTTCAGCTTTATTTTAAGAGGTTTAACATAAATATTTCAGTAACCATTTAGGATTTAAACCTTTTTCACAGGCTGAAAAGTAATTGGACAGTTGACTGACTAGCAGTTTCATGGCTAGGGATGGCCTATTCCCCCGTTATTTCATGATAAATGAATGCAACAGTATGTAATCATTTTACCCTAAAATAACAGCTTCATAATAATTTTGATGGTACACTGACTTAGTAAGAATGGTAATGGTAATGGCATTCCAGCCTGCTGTAGCAATGTAACTTTGGAGAAGGGGGCACAATACTTCTCACAAGAACTGCATTACACCACGTCACGTATCACCAGCTATGACAGCTATGAGCAAGGGCGGTAACGAGGAGGTGGAGCAATGAGCTTGAGTTCTCTCTCAGCTACTCAAAAGAGCTGAGAGGGAACAGAGAGGGAGAGGGACGAGCAACAGAAAGGACGATGACAAGAGTGAAAAGCTGAAAAACTCAGGAGACTGAGGACTGAAAAATCTAGTTCGATGCCACTGAAAAGTGACCAGCTTTGATTGTGGTTTTGTTTTCTTTGTGAGTGTTTGAGCTTGAAATTAAAAAATATGGCTGCTGCGACCCTGATACCTGCCTCCAGCGTCTTCCTTGTGCCCGGGATAGCGCATGATGCCAACACATTGAGGACGTTACAAAGCAATGGAAGCAGGTTGAGAAGCAGCAGGTGGCAACTTGTCAGATGGTCAGGAGCCTGTTTTTGGAATGGCAACCCTCAAAGTGCATGGGGGCAGGACCTACCCTCTCACACGCCCTCAAGGCATCATCAGCCTATTCAACATGGTGAAGGCCTCTTTGTATTCCTGAATGCATTTGCATACTGCAGTAAGGTCTGCATCAGTGGACAGTTTATTGACCAACATTGCTTTCGCTGCAGCAATTTCATTTTGCAGGCTCATACCATTTCGCTCTATGCCTGCAAGCACCTGAAGCGGCTTCAAGAGAGAGTGGTCAAGAAAAGATGCTGATTTGAGAGAATCTTATCTCCATCTCAATAATAGCTCTATCAAGAATTCTAAACATAGCTCTTTTAAAAGACAGATTTGGAGTGCTAGTTCGGCCATCAGAGTCACCGTGCCCAATAGTTCACAAGGCAACACTATTGTCAAGCTGTGAGTTCACTGTCCTTCTCCTCTTGGTAGAATTGGTATTTCCACATTGAGAGAAATGCTCCTCCAGGAATGAGTCACTTCTCATCGCCTTCAGTGTCTCCAGTGAAGCAGTCACTACCACCCCTGCAGTGAACAGATCTACTGTTTGCGACTGCAGAATTGAATTGGCTGGCTTCAGCACACCAAGCACATGGAGGAGAACTTTGCCAAAAGACCACATGCCTCTGTCCTGAGATCAAAAGGACCACTATCCTCCCCTGCTATCTCTGACAAAAAAACTCATGATCTCATGATACTGTCCTCATTGTCAACAACAGACTTGTTGACATCATGATGGCTGGTCCAGCAAATCTCTGGTAGCCTATGTGCAACATGATGTCTGTGACAGAATGTGTTCAATGAACTGGACCATTCAAAGACTTTTTAGGCAAGAGGCTCTGATTGCATCACATGTATCACTGCCAAGTGGATCTGGTGGTTGTAGCAGTGCACATATGGAATGTCCTTGCCTACTTTTTGCTACAGCAAAGTCTGCACACCACCCCTCACCCCAGACATCACTGATGCACCATCATAACACTGAGACACTAAATTGTCAGCATTGTATCCCAGGTCAGAAAGATAAGACAGAATTTGTTTTGCACACATATTCAGCATCAAGCTGACTCAAGTGAGTCAAGCCAATTAAATGTTCTTCAGGGATGGAGTTGTGGACAAATTATTTTTGATACGTTCTAAATCTTACAGCAGTCCCTGGTTCCATCTCTTTAAATGCAAAGTCCAGGAGAGTCAGCTTCCTCATATTTGGCCCTCATTTCTTTTAAAACCATTTTGGTGAAAGTTTGGGATCTTTTTGAATGGTGTAATCAAATACCCTAATTAAAAGACCTGCCTCATCCCCATCCCCCTGACAGTGCCCACAGAGAGCTAGCTCATTTACAGTGAGAAACCGAATGACTTCACTTATGCTTTTAACATAGTACCTGTTATTTTCTGTCTGGGTTTGACCCAGTAGTTGCACAATACTTTGACCCATCTCAGAGCGATGCTGGTATTGTTGCCATGCAGGCATCGCTCTAATGTGAGGAATGCTAGAGGCATGTTTAAGGAAACCACCGTCTGATTCAAGCGCTCTCTTCCAAATAATGTGTCCATGTTTCGTGAATATGTCCTCTCATTCAGAATTGGAAACACCAAATTGCGACAGGCAAAGCAAAAGCAAGCATCACGTGAGACTTCTCACAGTTTGTCCAAATGGGTGCTTGGGATAACTATTAAAATTGGCTAGGATGGGCTATCCATATTTAAGTCAGGAGTGGACAAGGCACAGCTGGAGGATGGTGTGTCTGGATTTTGTGTGGGACGGATGTTTGCTGCCCTTGACACCGAGGCAGTAATACTCTGCTCGACAGTGGAGGCAGTATTCTCTGGGGATGAGGGTGCTTGTTTTTTTAATGAGCCACCTATCCATGCTGGAACATTCACCTAGCTAGCTAAATAAAACTAATCCTTAGATGCCTGCCCTGTCTCCTTGGTGATCTTCAGAGCAGTAGGCGGTACTGTGGGACCCTCCTCTGCAGTAGGGGACACTGCATCCACTGTGCCCCCATCGCCCCACTCGGCAACAAAGGAAGCCACTCATTGCAGCTTTGATCAGCAATGTCTGCTGTAATGTAAGAGCTGAGGCAGGTTGCAAGTGCAAATTAACTTTATTAGGGGCATTCCAGTACTCATTGTCACAGCAGGCAGGGGACAACACACAGGCAGGCAAGAGAAGATGCGGATCCATAATCAGAAAACCAGAGAAAGTAGCAGGGGTCAAAACCATGGACAAACAAACACAATAAACAAGCTCAGAGCTCAGTTAAACTCAGTTTAAAAACACAGAGACTTTGCAAACTCAGAGGAAACAAAGGAGTACAAGTTGTAGTCTTAATGAGTGCAGAATCAGATGCAGGTGTGAGTAGTGAGATGGAGAGAGTCCAAGCAGGGAGGGGGGAAAACATGACATCTGCTAATTATGCTAATTGTTAAACTTAGAATTTTTAAAATCATATCATCAATTTTAGAATCATATTTTAGTGATACGTTAATAATGAGTGAACCGATTGTGTTTTCATCCCTGTGCAGCTGTCCACATGTTCATCACACATTCATCTATGTGTGATTTCCACTTATTATAACAAAGATTTGAATTTTTATTGACAATCAATCCTGACATTACTATCTTATATATACATTACTAACTCATATATTATTACTGCCAGTGTTTCACTTTTTTAGCTGGATACATGAAGCTAAAAATCAAGGCTGTACAATATGAATGCACCTGTTCTCTTTTCCTATCAGACACTTTCCTCTCTCTCCAACCTCTCAACAGCAGCTGTAACTGCATATACATGTATTTCTTTCTCAGTGATCTCCAGCCCCAAAAACCTCAAAGTTGTGGAGATCAAAGCAACGTCTGTTAAGGTCCAGTGGGAGAAATCACTGGGGGAGATTGACAGATACATCCTCTTGGTTTCACCGAGTCAGACAAATGGATCAAGTTTAAGTCGGGAGATCCAGGTGACATCTGGGGAAGATGCTGCTGAAATTGATCATCTGGACCCTTGTCGTTTGTACATCATCACTCTGGTTGCAGAAAAAGATGGTGCACGGAGCAAACCAGCAACTGTGCAGACGACTACTGGTAAGCATTGATAGAAAAACAGTGTCATATTTTCATTAGGCCTTCAGTAAAACACTTGATGTGTTCAGAATAGCCCGCTACTGTTTGCGTACTGATTGTGCCCAAATGTGTTAGATAATATATAGAATGGGACCAACATGAATTCCTCCACTACACCAATGATCAAAGATACCCAGATGACGTACTCCTCCAGCCAAAATAAATATATTTCTGTGTTGCTGGACACTACAGTCTAGATTTTCATTATTAACATATCATACTTTTTGTATGGATGTCCATTAACAGTATGTAGGAGAAAAAGCCTGCATCCCAAAATGCTTAATACAGTAGTAAACACTGTAAAAAATGTGCTACCATTAGAAGAGCATTTACTAGTGTAGTATGTGAAATATAGAAGTGTGTAGTTTGGTTCACATTGTAACTAATTAGTTTGGAATAATGACTTCAACATTTTGATTTAGTAGGTCAAAATAATGACTAATAACTAAAAAAAAAAGTTATTACTTTTTGAGAAATTTTGTGAGAATTTGACATAATACATCATTATTTAGACAGATATTTTTCAAAGATATTATTTTACCATTATTAATAAAAATTGAGACAGTATTATTTTGACTTTCTGTCTGGAAATGTTGGTTTGCGGGTTTAAGCTGAACTGTGCAGAGTACCTTTAGAATTGGTCAGGTATTGTAATTCCTTGATTAATTTCCCTGAGGGCGTCCTGGTCCATTGGGAACTGTATGATTCTGACTCTTGATCAGCTCTTCCTTTTAGCTCTGTGACATCAAATCATGACTGACATTTCTGTGACAGAAGCCACAATGCAAATGAGTAAGGCTTCAGTAAAGCAGCAACTGCAGAGCCAAAAGTGTCACAATAGTTTGGGGAAAGAAAAAGGTCAAATCATTATTTGGAAAAAAAACACTCTGAAGACACGATGAGTGTAAAATAAACCCATAGTATTAAGAAATACCAGTTTAAAACACTTTTACTAAAAACTAAAACCAATTGGTTCATGTTTTTATTGCCTTTGAATGAATAATGACATAACACAGCAAGCATTCACAAAATGTTTTTTTTATTTCAAAGCTGAAAATAATTTTGTTGCGCTGATCTGTGTTCTTGCTGAACAAAAACAAAATGCTCCAAAAATAAATCTCAGCTATTCCCTGGCTATAAGAGTTAATTATTAATGTAAATTAATCAATTAAATAAATAAATAATTGAAATGATCATTGTTACAAAAGAATTATAAAATAGTATTTTATGATTAGCCCTAGTACATACATATTTCATAATTTTTATTCCAACCTGACATGAGCACAAAATGGCAATTCTTTGCTACTCGTCTAACTTTGTAAAACATTTTTACATCTTAGTAAAAGTGCAGGAAATCAACGCTAGCATGTACGTCCAATGAAAAAAAAAATTGACTATATTAAGCCAGATGTTTACAGTAAAAAGTGACACAGCAGATTTTAACACAGATCTGCACAAATTCTGTGTAAAACGTTTTCTTTAGAAGTGCATTCCTGAAAGCACAGTGTGATCTGGCTGACTTTAATTGTTCCCTCAGCGCTGATTAGACTACAAATTGGAAACACTAGAAGTTGCTTTGTTGTTACTGAGATAGAAACCAGGGGTCTCATTTATCAAAGGAGCATACGGACAGTTTTGTGTGTTAAACTCACGTGTGCAAATTTGTTTCTTGTGTATGAGAATGTTTGTATGGTTAGAACTGATGTTTTAGTTCTACAAGATCTAGTACATGTTGCACTTGTGTATGCAGTGGTGGAGAAGTGTAATCACAGGCAAACTCATTATGAGATACTCAGACTCCCATTATCATCTATTTCAGCATAACTGACTGAATGATTGGTGACTATTGTGTTCGATAAAATTGAGCTTTTATTATTTTCTGTGGTCTTCTTCCTCTATTTTAATGCATATTTTATTTATCTCTAGGGTCTAAAGCTGGTCGTTCTGACTCCATTTCTGACTCAGGTAATAATATTCTAAACTAAATAATTTAAGATAAGTAATTTTTGTAATTATTGAACATCTGTGCACTGTAACTCAGCAGTGATTTGTCCTTATTGACTGTTTCAGAGGACAGCAGCAGTACTGAAAACATTACAACGAGCACTGATGCTTCTCACTCTGGTAATGTTTCTGAATCCTCTTTACTCAGTTTAGGTTTTTAATGGTGATTCATTGTTTATCATTGGTAAACGTCTGTAGTGGCTTTGAGAAACACTGTAAGAGTATCACAGTGTATGTAAGGATTTTTTGGAGGATCCTACAGAGTCACAGAGCAGAGCAGAGCTCTGAGGACACTTTTCTTTATTTCAGACTCTCAGAGAATGAACTGCCCTGTATATATACTTTAACAAGTGAATAAACATATTGTTTTTCAGGATTCAGAAGCTCTGATAAAACTACTGTGATGCACAGAACCTTCAATGATCCTGGTAGAAAGGCACATGGTCCACCTGCAGAGGATCAGCGGCCACTGCTTTGAGTGGTTTTGTAACCAATACTTTTATCTGTGATATGCGTGTCCAGAAATTGCCCTGGAAATGCATATAGCTAGTCACACTAGTAACACTATGTGTCCTCATGATATATGTATGCTTTATTTGCTATGCATGTTACTCATAAATTTAGGGTGGACTGTCTCTGTGTCTAGGTTGACAATAAAAACATACAATAGAAATAAAAACCTGAAAGCATAGAATAGTTTCTGAAAGGGGCAGTGTGGGTAGATTGGATAGGAATGTGGGAAAGTTTCTACACTGCAAATGAGAAGTGTAAGTACATTTGAAACATGTTGGAAATAATGGAAATCATGTATTTTATTGCAAGTAAAGTGAAGTAAAGTCCATTGGAGCTGAACTCCAGATCATCCAAGATTATATACCAGCACTCTCATTTACAGTATGGACTCTTTACCATTCACTGACCTGAAGTCAGTACTTTCACATCACTCTTATCTTAACAGAAATCATCCACATGAAACTGCACTCCACTATTCATCTGGTCATGATAAACATAGGAAGAAGATGATACAAGTAGAAAGTTGGTGAATATACAGAACAGAAGTTAAGCAGATCTGCTTTTAAGCAAAAGCTGAACAAGCATGAAATCATTAAACTTATTGCTAGAAAAGCATTAATATTAAGTCTCTCTTTCCAGCATTTCTTTTTAGCACTATCTGTTGCAGTGTACTGATTTTAATAAGTTTTTAAGAACACATACATGTTTTTTTTATGTACCTCCTTGTGGTTTTACTTTTGTAACTATGTTCATTTTTTCATACAGTACTTTTTTCTGTAATATTGTCATATAAATAAAGTGGTTTAAAAAGCGTACTTGTAGTTTTAATATTTATTCTATATTTTTGAGTACTAGTCTACATCTGTGTGCTACATATTACAGTATGTATGCATACAAGTAGTATTTAAAGAAACTGATTTGAAATAAAATGTTGCTATTAACTTCAGATAAAGTGGCAGATTCAGATGTGTTTTAATGTCCTTTATTTAATTATTTTTCAGTGTTTGTCACAGTTCATAGTTTTCTTGACTTTTCTCAACAAAAAGCAACATGTTAAACAACAAAAACAGTTATGCTGTTGATTTTATAAGCTATTTATCACAGTCACAGCTGTAAGTTTGTTTCCTGTATTGGGACTGATGTTAGAGCATGTGTTAATCTCAGATTAAACCATGTTTAAACTCAAGCAGGTCTCACACTGGGCCTAGAAATGGGCATCACAGCTGCTGATCATGGAAGTTCTCCATATTGCTTTCAGCATGGACTTCAGTAAAGATACTATTATTTGATTTAATATTTTTATTATTTGTATCTGTGTATGTCTGTGTGTTGTTGATGTACACCATGCCTGTATGAATGTGGATGGTTTAGAAATCGCATATTTTTATCCAAACTAAATAATTTGAAGATAATATGCTATTTATAATTGATAAAGGTACTAACATTTTTTCATAACAAAGTTTCATAACACTTATAGCACTCATAGCAACATAAGTTTTGCAATAATTCATGGCAAATTGGCCAAGACCTTCTCCTGTGACATATACTCACTTGAACTTTTTAAAAAAGTCAGGTCCTGAACACCATAAGTAGTTTGCAATTAATAAAAGGTAAAAATAATACACGACACTGCTTGGCAACAGAGACAGCACTATGTTACGGTCATCATCATGGCTATAATGCTCATCCACCAAAAATATAACTAAAACTGGGAAAAACACTATGATTACACACCGGTACACATGATCTGTTGTCCAGCACTAGTTTCCATCAGTCTTTTTGTTCAGTTACTTTAAGATTTAATCCTAGTCAGTATATTGTAATGACTTTTTTCAAAACCTAAAAGTGACGTGTTTGTGCCTATATCGTAATGATTGGTCTAAGTTATGTTTTGGGGCCATTCATTCAAGAAAACCACTATGGCTGGTGTATTTTGGCCTAGTATGTCAGCTATTGCTGCTTAAAGCTCATATGTTCTCATTTTGAGAGAATATTAGCTGAAAGTTGCATTTGTACTCATTGTCTTTTTTTCGGCTTAGAACTATTTCTAAACGTTTTATTTCATCTAATGGAATAATACAAAGAATAGCTTGCTGCTGTGTAAACACTTGTGGATGTCTTTGGATTTGTTTCAAGATTACGTGAAACACTTTAATTAATTAGTTGTGGCATTTTGTGACTTTGTAAATGTAACTTGCTGGTATCATCTAATTGCTATCTTTGTTATTATCTTAATTACTTATTATGTATTGTGATACTAAGGAATTTGAGGTAAATCTGATTGTATTTTGTTTTATTACTTTCAATACTGATTTTTTTTTTCAATGTTTCATAAGTAAACCAGGTTTGCACTTAACAAATGTGTCCATTTCTCTTCCACCAGTAACCCTGACAATATGACATAGCTTACCAAATCAGGCTGGCTGAACAAAGGTGAACATTTGACAAGATTTTTCATTCCAAGTATGGAAGCCCTGAAGGGTATGATGAAAAAAAATTAAAGTGCTTTCCAGAGCCTGAGTTCCACTTTATTTATTTTTTCTGCCAGACAAACATTTGTTTCTTGAGCCACTTGTACAATTTCTACATTTCTAAATCAGCTAAAATTTCATGATCACAATAGCCTTGTTAAAAAGTTCTTCACCTCTCGCACGTCATTTAGAGAACGGATTCTTCAAAGCAGTGGTTCTCAAACCAGTCCTCAGTCATCCTCAGATGACAACATTTCTGCACTATCTCTAGGCAAAAATGCAGACCATCTGGGCTGGTTTACAAACTACTGCTTTAAACAACCTGAATTTGAACGGTTCCTTAGGGAACCAAATTCGGTCCCTTTATAGTATGTAGCGAACACTGGCTGAAACGAACACTGGCCGAAACATGACCTCAAGTTGAAAGGATCCCAGGAAAACTCATTGATATGCATGCTCGACTATCAACTTTATCTAATTTCACGAGTGATGATGCTTGTATTTGTATACTCAGTTACTTAAAGTGTATTCATCCTTTCTTTGTCAGACGTTAGGAATGTGTGGGATAAATGTCTGAAGTTACCGAAATAACCATTTAAAGTAGTGATTTTAGACCACTATGCACCTAGGTTTTCTTGTCACTTATTTTATTTAGCCTTCTATATCTTTACTCTTCTCATTTACTTAATTGTCATTTGAAGTAATGATTTTACTGTGTTGAAAGTTCCTGCAATGAAAAGACACCCAAGGATTATCTATAAAATTGTTTCTGCCTTTGCCATAGTTGTTCTCAGATAATGTGGGTAGAAACTGCACGTAGATACCTAAATGTTAGGTTTGTAGGTTATGGATTTTAGTAACCTAAGTGATCTGAAAACTGTTTTGTTCAATCGAATTAAACTTTTAAACCTAGAAGGAACAAAGGAGGGAGTTCCCTGGTAGGACAGAGAAACCCCCACCAATCAGGACCAAGAATTAGGAATAGCTAATTATCCGTTAGGTGAGAGAACCTATCAACACCTGGGTTCCACCCCTGAAGGGAAGGGCCTCCAGCTGAACAAAACCAGAGTGCACCGCAAAATTTGGGAGTTCCTGCGTTCACAACAAGTTTCTAAGTTTGTGCCGGCCTAGGTCAGAAAGACAGGTCAGAAGTATTAGGACGCTAAACTATCAGATCTGAAACCTTTGTTTGTTTGCGTGTTCGCCTACACACCTTAAGTTTGAACCACCCTCAGAGAAGGAAGGTGGATATTTCTTGTCTGGCGAGTGAGAATATATCCATAACTTTCGATTCTGCTAAAGAGAGGTAGTTAGCTAAATTGGTACCACCAGCCTCAGAACCCTGATTGCAACCTGAACCTCGCCAGCGGAGTGGGAGCGGTTCGGACGCCACGGAGACCCAGCATCGCACCCAGAGCCACGCACTGATCTGTGAACAGATCGACCCTCGAAAGGCCGCCCAAGCTCCACCGTCAGACGGCCACGAGACGCCTCCGCCCAATCACTGACGGGAAGGCGCGTGCACGCACGGAGATGCAGCATCCACGGCCAGCGAGGAGAGGAACCACCGCGTGAGCTCCAGCCTTCGATCGAGTCTGTCCTGAGACAACCCCGCCTGAAGTCAGCCCCCGACTCCAACATAAGCTGGAACCATCAATTTGCAGTCAGGGCCCTGACGCCAGTTTATTTAATAAGAGAACTTTTAATAGGCACATCCAGCCATATAGTTCTTCCCGACCAGGCTTAGATTAATTGTCTAGAGGCTCTGCCAAGCGACTCCCCAAACCACACTGCCTCATACCATTTAGCCGTGAATCACTCTAACTTACTCGAGCTATTTTGTCTTTCATTACTATCACTTTGTTTTGTGTTGTTTTCTGGTTTTATTTTCTATTGTTTATCATTGAATGTAGTCCAAAAGTAGTTTAAAATTTAGCCAATAAATTCTCTTTTCTGAAGCATCCTTGGTGCGAGCGTTTCTCTCTTGCCCTGGTCTGTAGACTTCAAATAAATCCGGGTTACCTCACACCCTCACATAAGGTTCCAGCAATAATAATATTAAAAATTGCAAAACCCGTTACAAGTATCATTCCATAGAACCAATTAGCAATTTATATATTTTACTCTTTATTTTATTTTTCAATTTATTGCAGCCATATCTCCAATTTGTGGATCATCATCACTGGGAAGCATGCACTGCAGAATGTTCCTGATGGAACAACAGCATCCTGATGCTGAGTTTAGTCCCCGTATTTGCACAATGGATGCAGGCAGAGCTGCCAAGTTCTCTAACTGTCAAGAAAAGTAACCTCCAAAGACTTCAAGGTCATTGCTGAAGCAGGATACATTCAGCAACAGTGTTCTAAAGTAAAAGTAAAATTATGGCCTCTTCTGTGTAATCCTTACTGGGCATTTGAGTGTCCAGTGAGTCAAGAGAGGACAGATTGAGGTTCACATCATCTTTGCATAGAATCAGTGCTCCTGCCTTGGACTGACAGTATAGCCATTCAGCTGTTCCCATGCAAAGCCTTCAACTTCCAGTACATCCCAGAGTTTCCCTATGAAACAGTCTGTTCCTCCTGAAGATTTGAAGGGATGATAATAATCCTGGGATTTTCATAGATGATCTGCAGGATCTTGTTATATTTTAGGCCCACGTGAAAGTAATGTTCAGATGTTCCAATTAGCAGAATCCTTGAGATTAAATGATCTGAAGGTGGAGTCTGGAGAAATCCCTGCCCACACTTAGAGAGAGAGAGAGAGAGAGAGAAAGAAGAGAGCATAACTGTGACTTTTTATATTTATTAATGAAAATCTTCTATTTCAGACCTAGCTAGACTAATAGAGGCATCGCTGTCATTTTTAAGGCGCCGCAGCTACCAGGGTCAACTGGTTTATTGTACCAGACTGTATTACTGTACCATTACGTTGTTTAATACACTCAAGTAAGGAGCAAAAAGTGACTCACTTACAGTGTCTCAAAAAAGTTTGCATGTGTCTGGAGCACAAAAAAAAAAATTAAAGAAAAAAGAGAACATTAAGAGAGAAAAGCTTAAAGACAGATGTGTGTTTAGGTTTGTTTTTTGTGTTGTTAACATTATGCCATTTGATTTGGTCCAAGAATTTTGTTCAAATGCTGCTGCACTCCACACCAGCTTTCTCTGCAGGTCTGGAGGGGAGTTTGCTAATACTCTATTCAATAAAGCTAACCTCCTTACTACAGATAACCTGGTGAAAATATAGTGTGTAATCTCACTGCTTATCATTCAATCTAACTAGCTCATAGTACCAACTATGAATGTAATGAAAATGAAATGACTCACAAACAGAGGGAAACAGGTAGGGGTGGGAATCTCTAGGCACCCCACGATTCAATTCGATTACGATTCAGAGGCTGCGATGCGATTATAAAACGATTATCAAGCATCTCGGTGCACCTTTTTTTTCTATACAGGATTTCTATTTTCCTACTGTCTGAGGACATGGCAAAGTATTTTCAATGATCCATAATGCGTTTATGTCTAATATCTTTTATTAATAAATCAAATGGAAATGATGTGGCAAGTGAACTAGAAGGCTCTCATTCACTGCTGTTGCTTGGAGCTCACGAGACACTGCTACAACAAATCTGTGATAAAATGCTCAGTTAAGGTGACATAGGATCCGGTGGCCATGCAGCACAGTTACAGCCGTTCTACCCGTTTTCTTTAGTGATTTTATAACTTTGGTTTTGGTCTCGTTGTCGAGACGGGACATGTGCAACGTAGTGCGAAAGCCTTGGTTCGCAACGTCTGAGAACATAGCAACGAAGGAAAAGAGAAAGACAGACAAACATTTGGAGACTAGCGGACTTATTCGCGTTACAAGCAGCGCAGTTGGTTTCCTGGTACGTTAAATCTGCAACGAGAGACTGTCAAACACTAAAAAGTGGTGAAGCTGAAGTCGCTTCTCTTTCGAATTTACCCGTTCCACCTTAAATAGTGTCGCGCTTACGTACCGGCGCCTCAGTCAGAATTTCGAATGAGAAGCTGGACAATAAGAAGCAACTTCAGCCTCGTAAAACAGTCAAACTTTGAGAGACATTTTACAAGAAACTATTCAACTTTTGAGGAAAAGTTTTCTGGCGGAGATGGAAGAAAAGCGGCTGTAGCTGAGCTAAAGCTTAAAGCAGAACACAGTAAGTCCGCGTTTTCATTTATATTGTTTAGTCTATACCAGAACATCAACACACACTGAGACATACTGGGCATTAAATATTGTGGCTCCCAAGGTGGTTTGATTTTTGTTGAAAGGACAAAATGTCTCTTCTTATCATTTGGGTTGTGACTCCCGATCTAACCTGGCTTTAATGCAGAGGGAGCCGGTCGGACTTCTCACTCATCCAGTAGTGTTTTGTTGTGTGTCGCCACAGACTGTCCGGGCGCTGCACTTCCGCACTTCCAAGTTCCGCCTTTTGCGTTCCGTCAACATTACGTTATAAATTAAATATTTAGAAAATCGATTTTTGACATTTATGAATCGATTCAGAATCGTTCACGTCCGCATCACGATGCATCTAAGATTTCGATTTTTACCTGTACCCCTAGAAACAGGTGTGTTTGAAATCACACAGGTTTACCACACAGACCAATCTAAAGCTGACATTTTTAGACAGACAGACACAACATTCTGCCCTCTGTCACTGTAAGGGGTGGATTATAAAAGTCATTCAGGCTCATCTTTTGAGCAAAATGTAAAATATATGCTGAAAGCTAAACAGTGATTGGAGGGCTGAGGAAAATGGGTGCACTCTAGTCACACTCTTGTCCTGTAGTACAGCACACAGCTTGTGTTGTATACCAGATGCTGTACTGGTGCAGTATGTTCTATACATTATATACTAACACAGTATGTGATATATATATATATATATATATATATATATATATATATATATATATATATACAGTGATTTTTACATTTATACCTAGAAAAAATTAAGTTTAAGAATTAAAAAAATAAAAAACAAAGAAAAGTTATTACAAGTAAAATAAAGAAGGCATTTTAAGATCTGTACTATTTAAGTCACTTAAATAGTACAGAATGTTAAGGCTTAACCATGCTAAGGCTTTTGTACAAAAAGGTCGGATTTAGATATTCATTTCTCTTCCAGTGAAGCTCTTGTTCAGATGACTCTCAGGATCTGTTCTGCTCATCAGAGGCTTTTTCACACATTTCATCAAGGCAAAGGAAAGACATACCAAACACTAAGAAATGCTGAAATTTGTGTAAATATTTTAATATTCTATTTTTTACTTGTACTTGAGTTAAAGTAGAGATACCCAAGGTAAAATATTACTCCAGTAAAAGTAGAAGTTCCTCCCTTTAGACCTCCACATGAGTAAAAGTACAAAAGTATTTGCCTTCAAATGTACTTAAGTATCAGAAGTAAAGGTACTAAAAGATTAATTATGGCTCTGATGTCCTATTATCATTTTTGTAACAAGACTCTTACTTTATCAACTCAGTTTAGGTGAAAATATTCCAGTGTCTCTCTTGGTAAACCAGTCTTTTAATAGAATGTTATTAATTAGTGACGCTGATGTCTAAAATTATCATAAGCACAAAACACTGAAGGCAAACAGTTTCCATCAGGTAGAACTGAGTGGCTCTGAAATCACTTTTTACAAACAAGCAAAGTTTCAGTTTAAGATTTATTTGCAACTTAGTTACAAATTTAATAAAAACTTTAAACTCAGGTTCACAAATGAGTTTCCTTTACTAAACTACATCTGTAGGTCTCTGTTCATAAACATAAACTAGACAAAACTAATTTGCTGAAATAGTGTTTGTATAAATTCAGAAAAAAGACACATCAGTCTCTGCATATGTGTACATATTTCTATATTGTGGTCTATTAACACAAAGTTAGGTTAGTTCATCATTTATGTTGAATAGACTCTCCCAAAGTTTAACGCTTCTGCACTGATGTTGAACCGTGTGCTGCACTGGGTCGGTATGACCAACAGGTCAAAACAAGCTCAAAACTAAGTGACCGCTGTGCCCTGATTGGTGTTTCACGCTTCTTTCATTTTGACATGTTACGTTTTTATACACACATAAACCAAAAGGAACGACAGGTTTCTCATAATGTAGTGGAGTAAAAAGTGAGATATTTGACTATGAAATGTAGTGGAGTGAAAGTAAAAAGTCACCCAAAATGGAAATACTTCAATACAGATACACGAAAAAACTACTTAAGTACAGTAACGAATTACGTTTACCTTGTTCCTGTCCACCACTGCAAGGCACAAACAGAGAACAGCTCATATAAAGCCCAGTGATTAGGGAGAAATGAGTAACAGGTGAATGGGTGATGGCCTCAATACTGAGGCACAAGAGACCTCTGTAGGCGAGTCTAAAGTTACTATTGTGGAGATGTAACGTTTTGTCCTGACAGCACTGATATGTACATAAATGTGTAAATCTTGTAAATTTCAGCACAAAGGGATTTCAGACAGTGACAATTTCTTATCTTTTTGTTTAATTTTATAAAAAAAAAAACATGCACTATACAATACATATACATTGGCTGGTAACTTCATTAAGTCAACCTCCTTGCTTCTACATTCATTGTCCATTTTATTAGCTCCACTGACCATATAGTTCACTCTGTAGTTCTACAGTTACAGACTGTAGTCCACTCCCACAGGACCCCCACCAAGCAGGTACTATTTGGGTTGTGGATCATTCTCACTGCAGGGACACTGATGTTCTTCTGACCTTATTCCTTGTTCATGTTGCTCTGCTGTTATTGCTTGTGATTTGGTATCGACCAGAGGAGGATGGGTTTCCCTTTTGAGTCTTGCTTCCTCTCAAGGTTTCTTCCTCTTCCTCATTCCTTGGCACTGTCGCCATTGGCGACGCTCATGGGGGCACGGACCCGGATTTTTCTGTAAAGCTGCTTTGTGACCAAACCTGTAGTAAAAAGCCCTATATAAATATACTTTGACTTGACTATCGACCGCATAAATCTACATTTATTGAATACTTACAATCATCTGTCATACAGGAGTTTAAACAGTAGATGTCAGCTGTGTCTGCTGTTCCTCTTGATTAGAGTTACCATTTGCCATTCTATCAGGATCACTGGTGGCATTAAAGTTCTCCATACTGCCATGTACAGACCCACCACTGCTGGCCCCAACTGGAAAGCAAAAATATCATTGCTCGACTTGTTTAAACGTACAGGAAAGTGAATTATTCTGGAATCTGGAAAACTCCAATTTGTAATTCAACAAAATGTTCTTAATTTACTGCTGCACAAAAAAGTACAACAGATTTAAAGACTCTGAAGTATTTTCCAAAAAAAAAAAAAACATAGACTTTTCTCTATGATGAACATGAAAGCATCATTAGTAAATGCTACAGTCCACAGATGGTAAACAGGTGGTCTGGAGAGAAATTTCAAGAGGCTGAAGAAGCACTAGAGTTAATTTTAATGTTTTCATTGCTGTTTCATCTACCATTCGTTCCCTTTTCAAAAGAAAGAGTCATTAAAGCCACAGCACAGCTGAGTTACAATGGACAAACAATCATTAATGCCAAAAATTAGCAGCTCAAATGCTTTTAAAGTGAAATGTTATTACCAGCATCAGGACTACCAGCTATAGACCCTGGAGGGGAATTTAGCAAAATATGGATTAAAACAAGTAAAGAAGAGTGTAACGAGGAGAAGGAGCTAACTGCACTGATTCCCACAAAGAATTAATATTTGTATTTACTTAAAATAATTTTAATAAGTACAGCACAGAAAAAAGCAGCATAGCTGCCAGTGCCGACTAGCATAAAAATAAAAACAAGCAGTAAAGACATCTCAATGTGTAGTTTAGAGTTACTCAGTGCTGATATCAAAATTAAAGTCAAATGACTAAATGATTCTCACCTGCTTGTCTGTGCTGCATGCAATCCATCAAAGCAATCAAAGGCAAAAAGAATATTTTATACACAATGTACTATAAATGTATAACAGTTGTAACATTCTGCCTTGCCCTGCCTTGACTTCCTGTGGTTCTGTCTGTGTCTGCCTTTGTTTATCCTCCCTTACCATGTGCTTTGTTGTTGTTTTGCTCTGTGTGTCCTCAACTGTCTCTCTCAAAAATCTGAATTAAATCCTTAATCTACATATATGTTATTGTAATCAAGTTAGATTACTAACTTAGATTGCTAATTTTTATTCCAGCTCTATGTAGTTTCCACGTGATTTTGTTTCATTTTCTTATTGTATTTTTTAACCTTTGGTCCAAAATTGTTACTTTTTGTAAATTTTACATATTTTTAAGAAAAGTTGATGTTCTAATTTGATCATTTCTCTTGAAATGATAGAATAGGCCAATCACCATCAACATTTTGATTATCACCTTACACACAAAACGCACAGAGGGCGTGTTCTGTCTAGGAGAATCCAATACATTTCATTTCTGTATACTTCCAACACACACACAAACACCTATTCCCCACACATTTACTGGATAGTTGATTAGTGTTATATTCAGGCCTTTTAAGAACAGCCATGTATATGGTAATGTACATGCTTTAGACTCTCACTAACAATTCCAGCCAAGCTCCAGCCACCAATGGTCCACAGAATACACCACCTCTCCTCCCCAGCAGTGAACAAACTGTCCCTGACAAGTCTGATGGCACGTCATCCAGGTGCAAGGGATTTTTGCCTCAGTGCTCCTTGTACTTTGCTCACCATTACGCTGCCCTGACTTCAGAAGCTGCTAAAATAGCAACTGTCATATCACTTCTCACTGATAGGGCCCTGGTTTGGGCCACTGCAGTATGGGAGAGAGGTGGTGAGGAGAGGCCATCCTATGACCACTTTCCCTCACTTTTTCATTTTGTCTTGGACCATCCGGAGGACAGAAAGGCAGGTGGCGAGTGTGCAAGGTCCTCATTCTGCACAATGTGAGAATGTACTTGAATTCCAAACTATTTGTGCTTCGAATATTTGGAAGGAGCCAGCTCTCATCACCTTATTGTGCAAGGGATTAAGGGAGGGCATCCAAACTACCCTGCCAAGATGACAAACTTTCCATGGATGACCTCATGAGCCGTCCACCTTGAGGACCTGCTTCAAGAAAAAACACTGCCCGGCTTATCTTTCTGTACTCAAGCCAGTCAGAATGGAGCCCCCTCCAGAACCCATGCAGCTGAGCATCACCTGTCCTCTTCCCAGTGAGAGGCACTGCAGCAAACAGATGGATCTCTGCCCGTACTTTTGAGACAACAACAATGAAATGGAATTCTGCCCTTCCAGACCTATCTGAGATCCCATTCCATCTCCCCAGGAGAGACAGTTCTCCAGCTCAGGGATAAGTCCATTTTCTTCTCTCACTTTAAACTTATGGTGCCTGTCACTATCCACTGCCCCAGATCTCCTGTGTCCACAGCCCTCCTCAATTGAGGAGCCACCAGAAACTTCACTGATAAAGAGGGAGTCAAACCTCTCAGCATCCACTGCCATCCTCTGCAATCTCCCATCACCATCCAGGCAGTGGACAACCAAATTGTGGTAAAAGGAACTGTAGCCCACATTACTGATCCTATTAGTTTAATGGCTGGGGCCATACACCAGGAGTCAATACCCTTTTAATAACCCCAACTTCTGTATACTAAGTCTTTTTAGGTTCTCCCCTGGTTAAGAGAACACAACCCTTCCATTTGCTGGCGAACTAATGAAATTACCTCCTGGTCCTCCCAAGGCACTCATACATACATGAAACTCCCTTATGCCTCCACCACTGAAGAGAGCCCTATCATGCCCCTGCAGCCTATCACAACCTTTCAGAAGACTAAGGCCACTACATTACACCTCATCATCCTGTTGGTTGTGCTAACAAACTTGTTGTAGGAGCTATCCCACCTAGAACTAAAGGTTTCTCCTTTCCACAGCAGATGTTCAGGCAATGGAGGACTGAAAGTGCAGTTTCAGTTTGATATAAGTATCCCTTTCGTTCCCGCAGCCATAGAACAGCTTAGAGTTGCAAAGTGCTTCATCAAACTTGATTTACATTGTGCTTATAACCTGATCCGCATTAGAGAGAGAAATGAGTGAAAGATGGCATTCAGCACTGCAAGGGGCCATTTTGAATATTTAGTTGTGCCATATGGGCCATCTATCCCCTGTCTGTTTTCCAGTCATTCACTAATGACATCCTTAGGAACATGACTGACTTTTTCCTAGTAGTTTACATTGATTGATCCTCATTTATTCCCAGAATGTAAGCAAACATGTAACCCATTATAAAATAAGTATTATGCAGGCTTCTTGACAAACAACTTTGTGAAAAGGCTGAGAAATGTCAATTTCACTAGATTACTGTCTCATTTCAAGGATATGTATTAGGTCCAGGTGGGGTGCACATGGAGACAGCAGTCAAATCATGGCCCAAACCTCAAAATGTAAAAGAGCCACAGCAATTGCTTGGCTTTGCAAACTTTTACTGCCCTCATTCACAACTTCAGCTGAAGAACCATCTCTTTTTTTCTAATGGACCATACAAATCTCAAACACATCAGGACAGCAAAGAGACTCAATCTAAGACAAGCACAGTGAGCACTTTTCTTTATTCATTTAATTTTTTTTTTTAATATTTCAAATAGACCAGAATCTAAGAACACTAAGGCAAATGCAGTATCAGGAATTCATGTGGTTGACCCTGTAAATTCAGAGCCTGACACTATTCTGCCTCAGTCTATCTTTGCAGTCCTTGTGTTGTGGGATATCGATTAGGAGATCCAGTGTGCCCAAGAGAATAAGCCCAATCCTGTTAACTGTCCACCTAGCCACACCTTTGTTCCTCAGGGGTAGAGACATAATCTGTTAGCCTCCATTGGCGCCAGGCACCCTGGTACATCCTGCACATTCCAAATCATCTCAGAGGAATAGCGGTTGCCCTATCTCATTCAGGGCATTGCCCAGTATGTTTGGTCATGCTCCATTTGTGACACCACTAAATCAGTTAGACAAGCCCCTGCAGGCAAACTGCTTGAGTTACTCAGTCCTCAAAGACCACTGTCACACCTCTCCATAGACTTCATTACTGACCTACCTCCCTCCAATGGCTACACCACCATCTCCAAGGCTTGTCGATTAATCCTATTTACTAGTTTGCTTAATGCCTTTCAGGCTGCAGAGACACGGTTCGAACATGTATTCTGCTACTTTGAGCTCCCTGAAGACACTGTATATGACTGTGGCCTGCAGGTCACCTGGAGAAACTGGGAGACTGGGTGTCAGTTAGAGAGAACCAATCAGGAATTGGGCTGTTTCCCACTGAGCCATTGCTATGACTAGTAAGATCAATGGGCCAAGTTCCTCCCTTGGGCAGAATATGCCCAAAACTTGATCTGCCATTCATCCGCATGTATGACTCCATTTTGATGTGTCCTTGGATGTGAAGCACCTTTGTTCCCTTGGAATCTAGGCAGTAAGGAAGCACCGGTTATGGATGAATGGTTCTCTAAAGCAGAATGTGTAGGAGAGGTGGCTCATGTCTGACTTGGCAGAGATGGTCTGCTCACACACTGCTCCTCCACCATTGGAGATCGATGCCTCCTCAGCTTACTCACTTGTTGACTTGGGGGTACAACCTGGAGGAGCAGTGTTGATTTTCCTCTCAGGACATTCTGGATCTTTAACTGGTTAAGGAGTCTCATCAAAGATGCCTGGACCATCTCACACAACCCCCCCACCCCCACCCCAAAAGGCCATTTACCAGGCAGGCATCACTCAGCAGCTATGACCGCCCCTCAGGTAGGAAGTATCATAACATCCCCATTTTATTTTAATTGCCATTTTACATATTCTGCTCTCACAGTACATACTGGCTACATTTGTATTCCTTCCACTCACTCTGTATATATGTATATGTATAATTGTATATCCATATTTTGTTTACCACTCTACCGTCCTTCATTGTATATACTGTAACCACAGCATCACTTCCTGCACTTTATATGTAAATAATACTATATTTTGCACTTCTGGTTAGATGCTAACTGCATTTCATTGGCTCTGTACCTGTACTCTGCACACTGACAACAAAGTTGAACCTAATATATTCTAATCAAAACCTAGGTTCCTCCTCCATCCACTCTCCAGTGCTTGGCTGCACTGGCCTACTGATCACCGACTCCACCCGTCCTCTGGTCACTCCCTTTCACAGCTGAGGTTCATTTCACTCAACCCTTTAAAAACTCTGACTAAGCTTCCCCAGGTTGTGAAGCCTATCATTACTCAGCTGGGTTTCCAAGCCATTTCAGGCATCTTTTACTTTTTTTCCCCCCTCTGTCTTCTCTGGTTTTTGACTCTGGAAATTGTTTTTTTAGCCTGTCACTTATGTGGTATTGTTTGCTGGCTTTAATTCAGTGTTTTGCTTTTTTATCTGTTGTCATTGTCTTTCTGCATGTGCATCCAGTCTCTCATGCTCCTGACACTGAGAAGAAAGAAAATCAAACCTGACACTCAGCCTCTGTATCTTGACACATGATGCTCAGAAGTGACACAGTGACACTCACCATTTGAACTCTCTTGCTGAGGATCCTCAGGCCTGGATTGCATATTTATTGCACCTCCTTGAATTGGATGTTAAAAAATTGTTATTATTTTTGCATAATTAAAAAAACAATAATAAAAAGAATATTTTGATGCCCAACTTTGAACCACTTGAACCCACAGTGATAAACTACTTGCCATTTAGGGTTACAATTTGATTATGCTTGTTTCTTTTACCTGAAAGCAAGAAGAAAATTTAATTATTTCTAATTCAAATCTGAATCATAAACAAAACTTGTAGAATATACATTCACAAATTTATTTAAAAAAGGATAAAGGTCACAGGCAAAAATGGGGCTTTAACAGGATTATGCTGGACATACACTACACCACTTATAAAATCCTGACACTTTTAGAAAACAGAGGGCATCTCACACTTAACATCCTGTACAGATTTTCTTGTCTTTTTGTTGTGCGTTGCACACGCTAGAGGTCAGATGTACTAAGTGTTTGTGGTAGTGGTAATGCATTTTGCGAGTGAGGCATTATATAACTACTTCTCATACTCATCTCACTCTACATAATTAGGCAAAGGGAAGGTTTCCCTAAAGATCACTTATGGGTTATTCTACCAAATTGGTTTAAACTCAAAGTTGGAAACACATCTTGGACTTTTACCTGATACACCTTGATTATGTTTACTTTAATAAAAAAAATACTAATTGAACATTCCATTTTTGAACAGCTGTTCACACATCATTATATTTTTCATTAAAACACAAAAAGATGCAGAAAATCGGTGTTTCGGCAGTGACAATTCTTAATGATTCACACTGATTTTCAGACTTTGGGACATATTTACTTCGAAACAATGGGATCTAACTGTTCACCATGTGGCCATGAGGGACAGGGATGCAGCCTCACTTCCTGCTCTAAAATGCAGGAGCAGGGCTAAAACTGTGTTTCAGTATTGACATGAAAATGTGGGGGAGCATAAAAAAAAAACTCATGATACATGTTCATCTTTCAACTTCACTTTAAAAGAAATAATAACACAAGTGTAAATTTAGGGCTTAGGGTCTGGCACAGACATCTCTGAATAAAAAGAACCCTACAAATAATGATTTTGATATCTTTATTAATTCCTTTAATTAAATTTTAATTTAATATAGTTTAAATAGATCATAACATAATCCTTGTAAGGCAAAGTAGTCCATATATATCTAGTATTGTAAATATATTAAGTTTCAGCCATGAATAAGGACTAAAATTATGTACTGGTCATGAACTTTCATGGGCGTTTTCGGTTTCTTCTTCTATTTTAATAATTTTCTTTGGACATTTTTCATCCAAAGCTCACACTTTGTGGGCTAAATGACCACATGACCCACAGTCTCCAGTACTATCTATTAGCCAAAGCCAGCATAGAAACAACAGTATGTAACAGGCCAAACTGGCATTTTAATTTTCTAAATTTTAAAGCAGTTGCGTATTTAAATGACATAAATCAAATAAGTGCTCCACTGGAAGTAAGAGAAGTACAGCTATTTAGCACAATGAATCATGTATAATTATGTTACAACATTGTGGTATATAAATTGAACGTGTTTGTGTTTTAAGCAAAAATCTGCGAATTCCAATCTTGGCCCTTTCCAATTGTACATTCCAACTCAAAATCACTAATCTTGCTGTTATCATATGAGCTAAACTTTACCAGACTTGTTTGCACTTTTATTCACACACACACAAAAAGTGTAGCAAAAATGCAGCGTGTGAATGAACATGCAGTTGGGAAACAAATTTCATTCTGTTCCACAGTGAGAGCTGTAGAAGATTTTTACTAAGAGCCAGGGCTGGTACATGCCATTGTGCTGCTCCAGGAGAAACAGCATTTTTCCATCTCTACTATTTGTGGCCTATAAGCATTAAAAGGACAAAAAGATAGAAACTAAAGCCTAAAGATTTAGTTCAAAATGTACACAGATGAAATGAAACAAGAGCAGCATTGTTTTGTACTGCAGGACAGGGAAATATATTTGATTATACATATTTTGAAGAATTCCTACTAAAGTCAATCAGTTAAGCACAACATTTAATTATACTGAATAATAAATTGTTAAATATGTTAATTTATTCTTGATATTCCTAAGAAACTACTAAACATGTCATAGAAGTGACCCTAAACCTTAACACTCATTGAAGCGGCACTATGTAAGATTTTTTTGTGTTTAAATTAAAAGAAGTAGCATTATTAAGTAAGTAGCAAAAACAGGCTAAAATATGGTGTGTGTGTGGGGGTGTGTGTGTGTGTGTGTGGGTGTGTGTATGTGTTCGCACGGGTGCACGTTGCCTGCAAAGCCTGAAATAATAATTTATACGTTTTTTAGACCATGTTGTACCAATTTGCTCTTTTTCACGGCATAAATAATATGGCAAATTTTCAAAAAGGATTTATTATTTCACATTTTCTGTTTTATTAATTCATGTAATTTTCTGTGTATACTGGCCTTTATTTTGCATTCACCATTAGTTGATAAAGGCATACAGAATTTATTCAGAAGTTTATTCAGAAAAAGCTACAGACATATTGTCTGTTAAAATGCATCTACATTTTCATTCTATGGCTTTTCACAAAGACTTTGATAGCCAGACGGACAAGCTAATTTAGGCCCATTATGTGTGATTTTTTTTCTCAGATCTTACACGTCTTCTCTCGTGTCATAGATCCACATAAATCCACTGTCCTCTGGGGTGGGGTTATGAGCAATGGCTTACACATTCTTCAACCAATCAGTGGTCTTTCAGCATGCTTTCATTTATAGCTTGGAAAATGACACGCTCCTTAAGCCGCTTTCTCAGTATTAAAATAGTTTGGTACATTGACATCATACATGAATTATACATGATACATGAAATTTCAATGGGAGCGCCTGACAAACACATTGATGTTATAGGTGCACCTGCACACTTGCCAGCTACTCCACTGCTGCACATATACAGCTCTTTACGCTTTTTTCTCTCTTTCCTCACTGTTTCCTGAGTCAGTCATTTAGTTACGTCACTACGTCACTTAATTTAGGAACATTCTGGAAACGTTCTTTGTGGAGAGTACATGGTAGTGCTGTACACTGTACAGATGTTAATCTGTATTAACATAATCTATACTCACCACATATCCACATAATGACACAACCCAGCACAGTCAGCAAGAGCTGAAACACTATCACTACTCCAACCATTCCTCCAACCACTAGCCCATTTGGATCACCCTGATATTGAGGGCATGTGTTACCTGTAGACCAAAAAATAGAAACAGAATGTTGTAATGTTGTGAAGGAAAATTATGGCCTCCTCTTCTACCATCTGTGGAGGACAATTATTTTACTTAAACCACTGCATTACTCTGCTGAAATTCCTTAAGCATTCCAGAAAAGCTTCATCCTGTGGAGACTAGTGCCTTTAAATAAATCTCCAATGTTTGATCAGCTTTTTTTCTTCCATTTTAACCAGTAAATATTCTCAACCTTTACAGTGTAAGTGTATTAACATTCAAGGGCTCAGGCACACCAGACGAGAAGCTCAGCACTGTGGAGCAGATAGTACAGAACTATAGCACATAGAAAGCATCACAGAAAAGTGATGATAAACATCAACCTCAAGCTAATTTTAGAAAATGGAATGGAATAATACTTATAATAATAAATAGATTTAATGAAATAAAAGTTTCAGTAGTGGTTCATTTGGCAATGAATATTGCTGTTAGTGTGTGCACCTTCATTAACAACTGCGCTTTTCCATTTCTGGGTACTGTGTGTTGACGCATCTGGCGTGCAGCAGTAGAATTCAAATAATGACTTTAATAATGATATAACGAATTTCAAATAATGACTTAAAACTCAAATCACCCCTCACCCCTACCACTGAGTCCTTATCCCTTTTGTTTAGTGCCTTAGCGGGGTAGGGTGTCCGGATTCTTGTTGAGATAGAGGGGTAGGGAGAATTGTTAGAGCTACATGGTCCTCCAAACGGAGGTTTTTCAGAGGCTCCAAACAGAGAGATATGAGAAAAAAAAGAAAAACCGGCAAGATGGAGAACAAGAGACCAAAGACACACACAAATGTGAGAATTTTCTCTGTTAAAAAATTATGATAACCACTGAATTATTTTAGTTTAATGTTGTTTCAGTGTATTATGGACCTTTTCTTCATAACAAGCATAAACAATCATTGCTAGTAGTTTGCTGATGTCTCAGTAACTAACTTTCCTGTTCCACCTTAAATAGTCCAGCAGTTCTGACGCCTGAAGTGCCAGAATGTAACTGCTGCTCCATTTAAGGTGGAATGGGAAAATTTGAACACAAAGCTGGTGAATATCTGACTTCAGCTTCATATCACTGAAGAATTATTTGTGGTGATTGTGGGGATAATGAATATATTACCATTATAATCAATAAGAAATCCATAATCATATACTAAAAGTTCAGTGACAAAAGTGTATTAATCCTCTCACTAAGGAAAGGCCTTGCTGTGTGTAAGATAGGGGATTTTCTCATGAGAAAGTCCTGAAGTTTAGAAGCATCTAGAAACTAGTGTGCTTTGTTGCAAGAACAAGCTGGCCTGTGAGAGGGGAGGTAAAGCTGATAGGAAACTAAACTGTATCAGTGTGGGAACCAGTTTAAAAAGATAAAATTGAATTAAAAACCTTGAGAGGATGGGGGGCAGCTTAGGATAGCTGAGCATGGCAAGTTTTTAAAAATCGAGGACGTATGCGGTCGGAGATAAGGGTTTCCAACTGAAGTGTAAGGATGGGAAACAATGGGAACCAGAGTGAAATGAGGAAAGGTGAGAGGGAGGGGGCGATTGCTTCATCGCCTCCAAACAGGGTATGAAAAATGATGTTTCTGTAATGTACTTTGCATTTGGCTGTCCGGGAGCCATCTTGCCACCTGAAGCTCAATAAAGAAGAGGGCCTTTTCCTTCCTTCAAAAGAACTCAACGGCTGAAGTCTTTTATTCAACCTTCATTAATTTTTGACTGAACTTTATTTCATTTTGCGTTTATGACGAGAACCAGCAATTAGATTAACTGAAAAACTGAAATATAGTTATAGAATAGATTAGTATAATTTATCCATATGTTGGGGCTCTGAGCGAGCGGGAATCGCACTTAATCCCGACATGATAATAAATAATTGCCCCCACTCTTTGAAGTCATATGATGCCCTAAATGTAACTAAAGCCCAGCAGTGAGGAGCTGAACTTTACCCTCCTCTGCTGTCACTGCAGACTGGCAGGGTCGCCTACAGAGCAGCGCTAGTAGCTGTTAATGAAGTGATGCTCTTTTTATTTGAGGGTCCCATTTCAGAGGGAAGATTTCAACCACTACCCTGTAACTCAGTTCCAAGAGGGAACATGACACTTGAAAACAAGGGGTAGGACATTTGCACGTAATAACATAAACCTTCCAAGACTGACCAAAGAACAAACACAAATACTGGAAAATCCAATAACGTCAGAAGAGCTTTATAATGCCCTTCACCACATGTCTAATAATAAAGCACCTGGTCCTGACAGCTTTCCCCCTGAATTTTATAAACACTTCTGGACAATACTCTCCCCACTATTCAATAGAACGACAGCTGAAATAAAGCATAACAAGATTTTACCATCTGAAATGAATACCGCTATAATCTCACTGCATCTCAAACCTAACAAAGACCCCACCCTACCCTCCAGCTACCATCCACTATCACTCATCAACACAGACATAAAAATTATAAGCAAGACCTTGGCGACTAGATTAGAAACAGTTATCCCATCACTGATACACCCCGATCAGACCGGCTTCATCAAAGGAAGACATCCAACCACTAATATGCGCAGACTACTTAACTTGATATATCACACATCGATTCACAAATCAGAATCTGCAATAGTCACGTTAGATGCGGAGAAAGCCTTTGATAAAGTCAATTGGAAATTCTTGTTCACCACATTGCACAAAACAGGGTTCGGAGAATCATTTATTAATTGGATAAAAATTCTTTACACTGCACCCAAGGCCACAGTCAATACTAATGGACTAATATCACCAAATTTCACACTGCACAGAGGTACTAGGCAAGGATGCCCCCTCTCACCCCTCCTATTCTCAATCGTTATAGAACCGTTGGCAGCAGCTATACGACAAAACACAAACATAAAAGGTATCCAAACCCAAACTGTAGAACACAAAATCAGTTTATATGCAGATGACATTCTACTGTTTTTGCAGAATCCTCCCACATCAATCCATACAAATTATAAAAAAAAAAAATACTGCAAAATCTCCAATTACTCTATTAACTGGACTAAACTACCATACTACCAATCAACATGAACTTATCAGATACAGCAGCACAGTCTCTTCCTATCCCCTTGAGCACCCAATATGTCACATATCTGGGCATCAAAATTTCCTCCCAGCTGTCAGAGCTGCCTAAACTCAATCTTAACCCATTTCTCTCAACTATAAACAATGACCTCAAATGCTGGATGAACTTTCCACTATCTCTTATTGGCAGGATATCTACAATCAAAATGAGTGTATTACCAAAAGTAAATTATTTTTTCTCAGTGATTCCAATTCAACCTCACTCTAACTGGTTCAAAACCTTAGACTCTATTATCTCCAAATTTTACTGGAAAAATAAGCCACCTAGGATCAAATTAGTTACATTACAGAAGCACAGAGCGCAGGGAGGCCTCGAGGCCCCCAACTTCCAACAATACTTCCTAGCAAATCGATTACAATACATAATAAAATGGATAAAGCCTAGTCAAACAGATGAATCATGGAGAGCAGTAGAACAAGCTTCAAGTAATGAAATATAACTCTGAGACTTACCATTCATTAGTACAACACTCAAATGCCATTCCTGTTTCAAAAACCCAATGATAGCATCAACACTGACAGCTTGGTGGAAACTGCACAAGAACACTGACACTATAATTTCACCCTCCAAACACTCACCCATATGGCACAACCCTGACTTCCCTGCCACCAAAAAAAACAACAACTCTACACAAATGGAAAGACAAAGGTATTACTCATCTACATCACATTCTACAGAATAAAAACTTTGTAACCATTTCACATTTAACCCAGGCATACGGCATTGAGAGTAACCAGTTTCTGGAATATCATCAGCTTAGATCCATACTAAACTCCAAAAGACAAAAAAGATAAACTAGAACTAAGTCCACCAATTTCAGAATTCCTAAACATCTCCTCCTCAAAAAATTATTATCTAAAATTTATAAATCCCCATCTGAATTAGACCAAACAATTTATGTACCACGGAAAAAGTGGGAAGAAGATCTCTTGGTTACTCCCTCTACCGACCTCTGGACAACTATTCTGGGAAACACATTTAGCATGACTAACAACACTAACCTTCACCTCATACAATATAAAGTAATTCACAGAGTACACTAAACTGGGCAAATGCTCTATAAATAGACTCTGAAATCTGTATACACTGTTCACTAAACACTCCTGACAGTTATATACATGCCTTGTGGCATTGCACTCCAGTCAAGCACTTCTGGCAACTTGTTATGAATCAACTAACTCCATTGTTAAAACAACCCATCTGCCCATCCCCATCACTCCGTCTGTTAGGTGACACATCATCAGTCCATCTAAACAAGGAAGAAAACAGAACACTTTCGGTGGCGCTAACCATCGCTAAAAAGACCATTCTGAAAAACTGGAAAACAAGGAACAAGATTACCATCAATCAATGGAAAAACTTTCTAACTGAACACATAGCAGTGGAACAATCTCAGCATCTATCAAAAACAAATTTCAGGAATACGAAAAAACATGGTCAACACTTAACAGCATTCTACAACCACCTTAACTTCCATCGACTTTATACCTGCCTGTGGTGCCTCTACCCGAATGTTCCTGATCACGTATTAGTGCACACACACACACAAACACACAAACATGCACACACACACACAAATAAAATATATGTCAGATATTATAAATAGCTATAGCTCAATTTATTGCCTGAGAGTAGAAATATCACAATTACCGTTTTTTTTTTGTTTTTTTTTCCTCTTTCCTGTTTTAAATGTGCTATATGTTTGCTCTTCTCTTCCAATTTCTATCCTTTTATTTGATTGTATTTTTTTTCCTTTTTTTTTATTCCCCCTTGCAATTTTTGTTTGCTTGTATGTTTGCAGTTTGTTGTCCTCCCTCTACACAATGACAGTATATACTAAAAGAAATTTGTAGTAACAATAATAAAGAAAAAATTGGTCCTCCAAAGAGGGGGGGTGGTGGCGGGTAAAAAAAAAGAGAAAAAAAAACAAAAAAAACAAGGGGTAGGGGTAGGGGTAAAAATAAGAAATGGGTTTGGGTTTTAAATGCCTATTATTAATACTATGGTACAAATAAGATAAGGTGTTTTTAATGGTAATTTCAGATACTGATGTTAAATAAATTGGACACATGTTTATAAGTTTTTGTCTCATAACAAGTTTGCCACCTGAAATGCAGTTCTTTTGTGTTTTTTTAAATCTACATACACTATATTTCCAAAAGTATTCAATCACCCATCCAAATCATTGAATTCAGGTGTTCCATTCACTTCCATGGCCACAGGTGTATAAAACCGAGCACCTAGGCCTGCAGACTGCTTCTACAAACATTAGTGAAAGAATGGTGCGCAGAGGTCGCCAACTTTCTGCAGAGTCAATCGCTACAGACCTCCAAACTTCATGTGGCCTTCAGATTAGCTCAAGAACAGTGCGTAGAGAGCTTCATGGAATGGGTTTCCATGGCCAAACAGCTGCATCCAAGCCTTACATCACCAAGCGCAATGCAAAGCGTCGAATGCAGTGGTGTAAAGCGCCACCACTGGACTCTAGAGCAGTGGAGACGTGTTCTCTGGAGTGACCAATCACGCTTCTCTGTCTATCAATCCGATGGACGAGTCTTGGTTTGGCTGTTGCCAGGAGAACGGTACTTGTCTGACTGCGTTGTGCCAAGTGTAAAGTTTGGTGGGGGGGGATTATGGTGTGGGGTTGTTTTTCAGGAGTTGGGCTCGGCCCCTTAGTTCCAGTGAAAGGAACTCTTAATGCTTCAGCAGACCAAGAGATAAAGCACAAAGCAAGGTCCATAAAGACATGGATGAGCCAGTTTGGTGTGGAAGAACTTGACTGGCCTGTACAGAGTCCTGACCTAAACCCGACAGAACACCTTTGGGATGAATTAGAGCGGAGACTGTGAGCCAGGCCTTCTTGTCCAACATCAGTGTCTGACCTCACAAATGCGCTTCTGGAAAAAGGTAAAAAATTCCCATAAACACTCCTAACCCTTGTGGAAAGCCGTTATAGCTGCAAAGGGTGGGCCGACATCATATTAAACCCTATGGATTAAGAATGGGATGGTCACTCAAGTTCATATGTGTGTGAAGGCAGACGAGCAAATACTTTTGGCAATATAGTGTATATGCTGTATTACTGCAGTAGTAACCACATTATACCAACAACAGTAATAACTTTAGAACACTAGAATCTCCTCAAACTGAAATAGCTTATAGTGAAGCAGTGAATAATAACAAACATAGATAGACTTACCACATTTTTCAATTATTGGCTTGTTTAGGGAGCTGTGAGATGCATAACAGTCATAATCTGCTGTTTCATCCTTCTTTATCTCCACACTCTTCCTCAGCTGGTAGGTTCCATCTTCATTGGGTCTGACTCCTGAAGACTTCAGTAGATGTTCAGGCAGTGAAGTTCTGAACTTCCTCACTTTAATTTTCACGTCTCTGGGGTAGAAGCCCGTGGCCAGGCAGGTCAGAGTCAACTTCTTTGGCTTAGTTACAGATTCTTTCACAAACACATAAACAGTTGGTGGAGCTAGAGAGAAGAAGTGTAAATACACAATTTAACATTAGTCAGAATTCAGTTCTCTATTAAAAGGATCATCATCATGTGGGTTATAAAGTGACACATTATGATGCAGAAATGGATGCACTGTTTTTGCATGCTTAAGCTCTATTAATATTACTTAGTACTAAGTAATTAGTACTTAAAGGGGAATTCCACTGATTTATCAACATTTCTGCAGAAATGGTTAAGATGTAAACAAAGTCATTAAGAGTGGTTTGGTACATGGAGGGATACATGTAGGGTGCTGTGAGGCAAAATAGTGCCCCCCCCAAAATGTATTATTTCAGATTTTCCACTATTTTCCATCATCAACATTCATATAAACTCAGAAGACTCGTGTAGGTTCACTGGTGGTTCTGGATAGTTAATAAAATGTCTATATTTGTGTTGTAGTCATGGCGACGCCTGGTTCCTATCACCACCACTGTAAAGACATCTGAACCATTTCACACCAAACCACTCTGAATCTCTCTGTTTACATCTTACTCACTGAGTTATGCAGAAATTTTGAATAATCAGTGAAACTCCCCAACACAAACCACAATTTGCTATTTGCAAAATACCTAGGTAATACTGATACTACCACTACTAAGACTACAAAATACTAATGCTATTACTTATACTAATAACAATAGTAGTATAAAAATTGAAAGAAATAATGTTGATGATGTTGGACACTAATTATGGCAAGTTTCCAACTACTCACATGATTTGATGTCAGTTGTTTTGTACTGTAAATAAATCTTCAGCCAGTGCACACACTCTTCACATTTCTGAACAGCATATTTATCACTTTCAGCGTTCCATTCCTCCTCCATCTCCTTAGCCTGACTGACTGATGCTGACCACCTCCTCGAGGTCCAGTTATAAGAGATTAAGTTCTGTCCATCATAGGCGAATTCATTAATACAGTTTAACACTGAAACTGAGCCATTAGAATGATTTTCACCCTGACAGACGATTCTCCACTGCAGAGTGTGAACATCTGAAACATACATGAAGAATAGAGACAATCATAATTCACCAGATACACTATATTACCAAAAGTATTGGCTCGTCTGCCTTCACACACATATGAACTTGAGTGACATCCCATTCTTAACCCATAGGGTTTAATATGATGTCGGCCCACCCTTTGCAGCTATAACAGCTTCAACTCTTCTGGGAAGGCTTTCCACAAGGTTTAGGACTGTTTATGGGAACTTTTGACCATTCTTCCAGAAGCGCATTTGTGAGGTCAGACACTGATGTTGGACGAGAGGGCCTGGCTCACAGTCTCTGCTATAATTCATCCCAAAGATGTTCTGTCGGGTTGAGGTCAGGACTCTGTACAGGCCAGTCAAGTTCTTCCACACCAAACTGGCTCATCCATGTCTTTATGGACCTTGCTTTGTGCACTGGTGCGCAGTCATGTTGGAACAGGAAGGGGCCGTCTCTGAACTGTTCCCACAAAGTTGGGAGCGTGAAATTGTCCAAAATCTCTTGGTGCTGAAGCATTAAGAGTTCC
This sequence comes from Colossoma macropomum, assembly GCF_904425465.1. Lineage (NCBI taxonomy): Eukaryota > Metazoa > Chordata > Actinopteri > Characiformes > Serrasalmidae > Colossoma > Colossoma macropomum. Next base: position 291,954 of record NW_023495663.1, on the reverse strand, counting down.
TTTCACTGGAACTAAGGGGCCGAGCCCAACTCCTGAAAAACAACCCCACACCATAATCCCCCCTCCACCAAACTTTACACTTGGCACAATGCAGTCAGACAAGTACCGTTCTCCGGGCAACCGCCAAACCCAGACTCATCCATTGGATATCCAGACGGAGAAGCGTGATTGGTCACTCCAGAGAACATGTCTCCACTGCTCTAGAGTCCAGTGGCGGCGCTTTACACCACTGCATTCAACACTGTGCATTGCGCTTGGTGATGTAAGGCTTGGATGCAGCTGCTCGGCCATGGAAACCCATTCCATGAAGCTCTCTACGCTGTTCTTGAGCTAATCTGAAGGCCACATGAAGTTTGGAGGTCTGTAGCGATTGACTCTGCAGAAAGTTGGTGACCTCTGTGCTCTATGCGCCTCAGCATCTGCTGACCCCGCTCTGTCATTTTACGTGGCCGACCACTTCGTGGCTGAGTTGCTGTCATTCCCAATCGCTTCCACTTTGTTATAATACCACTGACAGTTGACTGTGGAATATTTAGTAGTGAGGAAATTTCACGACTTGACTTGTTGCACAGGTGGCATCCTATCACGGTACCACGCTGGAGTTCACTGAGCTCCTGAGAGCCCCATTCTTTCACTAATGTTTGTAGAAGCAGTCTGCAGGCCTAGGTGCTTTGTTTTATACACCTTTGGCCATGGAAGTGATTGGAACACCTGAATTCATTGATTTGGATGGGTGAGTGAATACTTTTGGAAATATAGTGTATCAGGTACACTTACAAATTACAGTACATTCACCTGTACCTGATCTCCCCATAAGAATGCTACATGTAAGCACAGCCAGATGCAGATATTTGTTTGTATTACAGTGCACACCTATAATCTATCAGATATTAACAAAATCCATTTAAATTTCAAAACATTTCATTCAGTGTTTTGACGATGAGTGTACAAAGGGCTTAAAACATTTTGGTCAGACAAAGGGATGTGCACAGGTACCTGAATACTCGGTTATCTATTCCAGGTGCCAGTAATTGTATACTATTCAAGTATCTGTTATTTTTCCACCTACAAAAATATGTAGAAAATATGCAGACCAACAATTCAGTAAAACACACAACACATACAGAATAACATTTCCCCTGTGGAGAGAGTCTTTGGACCTGCCCAGTCCAGAATGGTTTATTTTACTCCTGCATTACCTCTTCATTACACCCACCTGCAGATAGTTTAAGGACTCATTTACACTCCTATATATACCCTCGGGTTGGCTTTTCTGTTTTGTGAAGTCTCTGTTGGATTTACCTGAGCTGTCAGCCATGTTTCTTTGTGTTTGTATTGTCCAGTTTTTGACCCTTCCCTGTGATGTCTATGAGTATTGGATTACCCTGAATAAAGCAATGTAATCCTGCCTACAAGCACCTTTAGTAACAGCACCCCTTAATGAACTGATCCAAAATTCACATAAAATAAACAATATGATGACTGAGATGTTTCTCAAAGATGTTTGGAGAAATGTCATTTATGTATGGAATGTTTTTATTTTTCTTCTATTTAACTTTCTTTGTATTCTTGAGTTGTTAAGCTCACTCTTGCCTGATCATATTGTAGCATTGGCAGAAGAAGAAACACAGGGGTAGCCATGATCTGCTGTAAGAAGTGCTCTTTAATGAACACACTGACAGAAAAGGGCACATACATGTCACTGAAACAGCAGGGGGGTCACCACTAGCCACATATTTCACCTCAACAGTGACCCTCCTGACACACAAAACCCACACGCCGACACTAAAAAACACAAGTAACACATTCATGTAACACAAACTAACAAACAACAACGTGGTACCCTGAGCTCTTGTGTGTGGGTGTCATAGCCACACCTCCAGAGTCTCATGAACCAGCACCAGCCAGCAGCAGAACACAGTTTCTGTTTCTTTAATCCTGTCCACATGACTAGTAATCAGTATAAAAACTGACTCTGGTCTGAGCTCTGCATTCCAAACTGTTATTGATTGGAGTATTTACTTATGTGTCTCCTCACTTACTACAACAGAGATTGTTATTAACAACTGCATTGTATAAAACCTGTTTGTTAGAATCGTCTCTTTCAAGCAAGGCTAGGCTGGGACTTCAGTGCACTACAATACAGCCATCTTCCAGTGTCCTGTGGCCTCCTGACCTCCTGAAATTTACATATCTAATAGAAATCATTCCTAAAAGAGTGTTTCATTTAAAGAACAGTGCATTCTTTCAAAGATTTGAGGCAGAATTGTTAACACCCTAAAGAATGTTTTTAAGAAAACAATTTTGCATCTTTGGGGGAAAAATCTTTCTTTTTATTGCTCCTAGTATCCAGGAACTTATTGTCTATGATCATTACCCGTTTCCCTGGGAAAGAAATGAGATTACATACATGTAAACATGTAGAATATCTTTGGCTGTGCTCAAAATTCCCAACTACATACTGCTTGCATACTGATTCTGCCCAACAGTAGTAAATAGCATGTTGTGTGATCAACATGAATTTCAGCAGTGAGCCAAAGATACCCAGATGATGTACTGCTCTGACCAAACATTCCAGTATTTGGGCAGAGCTTTGTTCATGATATGCTGCATCTCAAAATGCAACATGATCATTTGCAGAGTATATCACCACTGACTTACCTGCCTGGATATTTTTAATATCCCACAATTCAACATTTTAATACAATAATAACAGCAACATGAAGTAAATGTATTCAAATGCAGCTGCACTCAGTGCAACAGTGAACCCAGACAGTTTTCTCTACAGTTCTTGAAGCAGGTTTACTTGTTTTATATATTTAATAATGTTAACTTTCTGTATAGATATCATGATTAAAACAGTAACACAGCCACACAATCCACACAGCATCGGCTATTCAGGCTTAATTTGTCATACTTCAGTTAATGTAGCTCAGAGTTCCAAAGCATGGAACTGTTGAAAATTTGCCAGAACTGCACAGTTTAATTGAATCTTAATGTTTTCCAATTTCAATAACCACAGTCGAACACCATCTCTGTGACCAAAAAACCCTTTCTGAAGAAGTTTCATGGAAGTTTCATGAAAATTTCTTAGAACAAGCCACAAAATGCAGTGCCTGAACTCAGCAAAATGTCACTGGAACTACAAATGGAATTGCATGATGTGGTCAGATAGCTTTTTGGCCAATGCAGACTGTCATGTTTGGTGAAAAAGTTACTGCATATGTTATGACCTGGTCTAGGGTCAGGCCATGACAGAAAATGAGAGTGGGCTCTCTCCCCAGACCAGCCCCAGACCAGATACCGGACACCATTCAAAACAGAAACTGCAGGTTTATTTAGACTTTCTTGAAAGTATGCAAATTTGCAAAAGGCCAAGCTGAATGGGGACTAACGACTCCAAAATAATAAACTAATGACTTCAAACCTAACTAAACTAAAAAAACAACAAAAAAAGATGTATGGCTACCCAGACTCCCTGCCTTAAACAAGAGAAAAGGTAACCAAAACAAAATGGCACCCTTCCCTTAGTTCCCCCAAGTTCATAAAGCCTAATCAAACGGTCACAATTTTAACAATGGAGGCGGAACAAAGCAGACTGAAGTGAAGAATGTCATGGTCCTGTAAGTTGCAGGGTGCAACCGCCACAGATCAGATTTATCATTCCAGCACAACCACAGATGCTTGATAAAATTGAGATCTGGAGAATCTGGAGGGCAGGGAAACACCTCAAACTCTTTATCATGTTCCTTAATCCATTCCCGAACAACATATGTTGTGTTGTGTGGCAGGGCACATTAATGTGCTGGAGGAGGCCACTGCCATCTAGGAATAGCATCATCTGGAGTGGGTGTACCTGATTCACAATAACGTTTAGGTAGATGGCACGTGTAAAATTGATGTTCACATGAATACACAGATCAGAACATCACTCAGAGCATCAAACTTCCTCCACTGGTTTGTCATATTCCCGCAGTGCATCCTGGTGCCATTATTTCCCCAGGGTCCATCCATTGTAAAATCCTGTCACCGGCTCATGGTTTGTCTCTTCTCTGGCCACTACCGACTGCTGCACCCGACAAGCCTTGTCTGAGGTCCTCCGATGCAGTTGTCTGGCCAGAACGATTTGATCCTTGTCAAAGTCACTTAGGTCTTTACACCTCCCCAACACATTGAACATGAGAACCAACTGTTTGCTTACTGTGTATTATATACCACAAACTTTGATATGCACTGTTGTTATGAGATAATCAACATTATTTGATTCATCTATTTATGAGTGCTCAGAGACACTTGTTATAATGGGCTATGTCAGTTGTCTCTGTACAACCCAATATCAGAATAAATCAGTGTCACCTGATATAGGTGTTATGACAACTTAACATCAAGGTCATCAGAAGCAGCCTTTACGATAGACAATGTTTAATGGAAAAAGCCTTTAAAAGTTTATGTGGATTTATGTCAGTTGTCATGTTGAGCTGAAGGAGACAACTGACATAAACCCACATGGTGCACAGATAGACTAGATAGTATGCTGCAGAAACTCTTTTGAATTTGACTATTTCTGCTTACTGGTAGTTTAGGCAACAGCGAGGCATTCAGCGAGTACAATATTTTTATGGCAGTTTTATGATTTGTAATGTTGTTTGCATTAACGATATTCATGCCAGTAATTTTTTAAAATTAATGAATGGTTAACATGGCAATCTATCATACACAATTAAACTCTGCTTGAAAAGCTGCTTTCATTTAAAAGGTTCACTGTTCATCTACAGTTATCCAGTATTTAGCTAAAGCGTACAACAAACCTTAAAACTATTCATTTTCAGTTTAAAAAGATTGTATAGATAAGTAGAAAAACAGATGTTTATAAACCTTTGTAGGGGGGCTTATCTCTAACGTGGATGCAATAGTAAACACAGTGACAGCATGTGACTTGAAGCCTAATCTTTGTTAAATAAAAGAACATAATTAAAGTGAAGTTCAGTAAAGGTTGTGGTTGTAGTAATGCAACCCTTTAAAGCTGGGGCAAAACATATCTATTTCAGCCATTTCATCTTTTCTTCTGCCTTAATATATATAGTGTATATAGCGTTTCTGCTATTGACTGTGCATGCACAGCATTTGCTCCAACTGTAGCCTTTATTTAAGGCTGTCTCTGGCTCCAGCCTTGCCTCACACATGGAAGGAATTTGCTAATAGTGCTCATTTTTAAAATTAATTAAATAAATCACGTCTAGCTTGGTTGGCCATCAGGTGTAGACTCCTTATCTTCCTGAAATCAGCAAAAACCATACCAGGAGGGGTCACAACAAGAGTCTTTTGGATAACATAACTACTGCAGAACAAGTAATCCAGAATAAACTATTTCTGAACACATTATGATAGATTTCTGGATGCTGTTCTTGCATTTAATTACATATGTACGATTGTGATCTAACAAAGCCCAAAATATATAGATTTTTATTCAGTTTGTGATGCAAACTACCATTCTGAGCAAGCAAACATGAGCAGGAATATAAATCACTCATGAGTCATGAATTGAACACTTCATAAACAATCGATCTGAACTATGCTGTTATGTTTACAAAATCTTTAAAACAAAAAAATGATAATCTAATAAGAATATAATAGCAAATCTGAGATCCTCTTCCTCTGAATGAAGATCATGCAATTAAAAAAACAAGACAAAACATTTTCTCACCTGATTTCTTGTGTTTGAAGGCCTCAATCTGTTTGTGGAGTAGCTTGTTTAACCGGTTTCCATCGTACTTCAGCGCATCAGTGCCTTCTTTCCACTCACTCTCCTTCATCTCCTTCATCCAGTCCTGTTTAGGAGTCCTGACCCCGTCTGTACTGCTGTAGGAGTCAATCTGTCTGTCATTCAGCAGAGTCACTGCTCTGAACTCATATGTTCTGTTTGAAGAGTTTTTAGACTCAGTAGAGTACAGGTAACACAGAGAGTGTTCATCTGTGAAGAAATAAAAAGACTGGATATTAAGCAATTAAGATCTTACTACAATAAACAGGGACAGTACCTTTATAACAATGGATATTTTATTTCTTAAAGTCAACAATATCACTTTATTCCTTTGCACTTTTACATATCAATGAAACCTGAACTAAACAATATTTTCATATTTAACCTATAAAATTTTGTTCTTCTGATTAAGGTGTGATTTGCCTTGATGTTGATTATAGCCTTTTAATATTCAGTATCTGTTGATACCAAGTCTGATCCAATATTTGTGTTTTCATACATAACGTAATCTCATATAACACATGCATAACTAGAGTGAATTGGGTAAAATAGTGTTTAAAATTACTACAATAAATTGCAAAATTTGAAAGTGAAAGTGAAAGTGATTCATTTCACTTATCAATCTAGATCTTTCAGATTAATTTATTCTCATTCCAAAACATGTTACACATGAAGGGAACAAATGAGATACTTGAGTCAGATTTGGGTAGCAGCATTAATAAATCAAGAAGAAAACACACAAAACACCATTAAACATAGAGCAGGTAAATAAGTATATTAAGTGTAAAGTGAGCAGAGAGGATAAGAATAAGACTGAGAACATCTAAAGATGAGCAACGTGGCCAAAACTGCAGCAGCGTCCCGGTATGAAACAATAGTAATAATAACAGAAAATTGTACAGTAAGAAAGCAGTGTCCAGTGAAGGCAACACTTGTACAGTAAAGAAGTCAGAGAGCTGTGGTGTACTGTAGTGTCCCTACTATAAAATATTTCCATGATGCAGCTTAACTACATCTTCAGAGCAAAATGTTTGTGTATCATATTGAATAAATGCCAAATGTATTGAAAAAAAATTTGGCACATTTTTCATTCATCAAGGTACAAACAATGTAAATGTCCCCTCAAAGGTACAACAGTGATTTTAATTGTGAACCTTAAATAAGTTTTTCCAGGTGAAAAGTTCGTATTTGTACCTTTTCATAACCGAATGTTTTAAACCAGAACAGTAAAATAAAAGCCTGGAGACGAGACGGGGTGTGTGGAGTCAGTACAGCTTTCAGTGGATTATGGTACAGTTATGTTCCCTGACTAAAGGTACTGAGATGGACCTTTTAGGGAACCACCCCAGTGACAGGAGGGGGACTGACCCAGAGACAGTTTAGCACCCTTATCTCTGAGAGTGTGTCATCAGGACAGATATCAACTGTAATTACTGTAAACAATCTGATCATTCTGCACTCAGAAATCAGTAGCTCGCTGTGTTAAACTACTCTGACCAGCAAACCAGCAAGAACACTTGTTAGAACCTTAACACTGGTCTTTTTCATTTTATTTAGTGAGACAGCAAACAATGTTTTAATACATTAGAAAAACACATTCATTAACAGGTTCCAAAACAACACATTCCAAAACAAAAGGCTGGTAAAGTTGTGTAATGCTAAAAAACACCTAGTGGTTAATTGGCAACAGGTCAGTAACATGATTGGGTATAAAAGCATCTCAGAGAGGCGGAGTCTTTCAGAAGTAAAGATGAGGAGGGGTTCACCACTCTGTGGAAGACTGCACCATCAAATAGTGCAACAGTTCAAGAATAACGTTTCTCAACATAAAACAGCAAAGAACTTTTGCTTTTTATCATCTACGGTACATAATATCATTAAACAATTAAGAGAATTGACACACCCACGTACACTTGTGTCATGCTGTTGCACATGCATACTCATTTTGTTTTTGTTTTTGAGAGAGAATAAATATTCCAATTTTAGCTCTGTTCTGTGGTCTCTGTGTTAATATTATCCAGTTTCTGGATAATTTCTGGTTAACATTATCTGCCTTCTCTGGGCCTGAGCTCATTTAAAATGAACTAAGGCGAAGTGGAAAAGTGTCCTGTTAAATCAACATTTGAAATTCTTTTTGGAAATCATGGACACTGTGTCCTTTAAAATGGGCAAATATTTTTCAAATAAACAATACAATTTCTCAGTTTCAACATTTGATATGTTGTCTTTGTAGTATTTTCCATTAAAGATATGGTTTACGTGATTTGCACATCATTGAATTCTATTTTTATTTACGTTCTGCACAGCGTCCCAACTTTTTTGGAACAGGGGTTGTATATAGCATTAAAATTTCAAGCTTGCAACAATAGCAGAACTCTTTTTAGTATGGGAGACAAATGCAGCCAAAAAAGAAATTAAAATAAAAAATAAATAAAATGTAAATGCAAACCTCTTTTTGCCATTTCTTTTATCTGTGTAAATATTCTGCCAAAATTGAAAATGAAATGAAATACCTAAATTTGCAATTTAATTTTTCACATAAGCACAAGTCATTTGTGACAAAAATAAAAATAAATGTAAATCAGCTATTTATCATTTCATTTTAGTCGTTATTCTGGTATTTCATGGCCAAATCTAAAATGAAAAAGCTAATAGAGAAAAGAAAATCCAAGCTTCACTTTGGCTTTGGCTTTTCTCCATGAAATGCAGAATACGTGTCAAAACTAAAATCAGAATGCAGTGTTTATGTTCTTATTTCTTTTTCATAGCAATCGGCTGCATATCTGACAAAAAGAAAATGAAAGTGACCACTTGTGAGTCGGTTTTCGGCATCGACGCACTTTAAGTGTCAGAATAAAAAGGCAAATGCAAACGAACATCGGCGCCACCTGCTGGAGATTTACTTTACATTTTCCACTTTACTTTTCGTTTTCAAACTGACCAACATGCAAATATATGTTAATTAACACTAGCCGGGGTCATGGGGTACGTTTTAGGACATCTTCAGACCTCAGAGGCAGAACAGCGTCATTCCTCAGACTAAACAGCTTAGAGTCTCGAGAAAAAACACCGTCATGTCTCAGATCTGGTGAAACTGAATATCAGACCAAACAGCCTCAGAAAAAAGGTGTCAGACCAAACGCAAGCCTGGTCAAGCAAATACTGGTTCATATAAATAAGAAAACTATTGTGTATCTCGATATAAATGCCAGCATCACATTTGCAAAGAGTAGCCCTGCCCAATGTTAATTAACATATATTTGCACGTTGGTCAACTTGAAAATGAAAAAGCAAAGTGGGAAAATAAAGTAGATAAAGAAAACCTAATTAAACAAATGAGACAAAAAATATTAGACTTGCTATTTATTTACTGAGGAAAATGATTCAAAATATTTAGAATTAATATTTAAATAGTAGAAGCTTTAGTATTAGCAGATAATATGAGGGTGAAATTAGAGTCAGGTGTTTTCAATCAATGGGATGGCAATCAGGTGTGAATGACCACCCTGTTTTATTTAAAGAACAGGGATCCGTCACAGTCTGACCTTCACAACACATGTTGTGGAAGCGTATCATGACACAAGCAAAAAGGAGATTTCTGAGGACCTCAGAAGAAGAGTTGTTGATGCTCATCAGGCTGGAAAAGGTTACAAAACCGTCTCTGAAGAATTTGGACTCCACCAATCACAGTCAAACAGACTGTGTACAAAGGGAGGAAATTCGATACCACTGTTACGCTCCCCAGGAGTGGTCGACCAACAAAGATCACACCAAGAGCAATAGTCTGTGAAGTCACAAAGGAGTCCAGGGTAACTTCTAAGGCCTCACAGTGGCTAATGTTTATGAGTCCACCATCAGGAGAACACTGAACAGCAATCGTGTGCATGGCAGGGTTGCAAGGGGAAAGCCGCTGCTCTCCAAAAAGAACATTGCTGCCCATCTGCAGTTTGCTAAAGAGCACAAGGACAAGCCAGAAGGCTATTGGAGCAATGTTTTGTGGACAGATGAGACCAAAATGGATCTTTATGGTTTAAATGAGAAGCGTTATGTTTGGAGAAAGGAAACCACTGCATTCCGGCATAAAAACTGTATCCCATCTGTGAAACATGGTGGTGGTAATATAATGGTTTAAGCCTGTTTTGCTACATCCGTGCCAGGGTGGCTTGAACTCTGAATTATACCTGCAAATTGTAAAGGAAAATATCAGCACATCTGTCCATGAGCTGAAACTCAAGAGAACGTGGGTCATGCCGCAAGACAACGAACCTAAGCACACAAGTCGTACTACCAAAGAATGGTTAAAGAAGAATAAAGTTAATGTTTTGGAACGGCCAAGTCCTGACCTTAATTCTATAGAAATGTTGTGGAAGGACCTGAAGCAGCAGTTCAAGGAAGGAAACCCACCAACATAACAGCAGAAGAAATGGCTAAAGCTCCACCAAGCCGATGTGCAGGACTAATAACAGTTACTGGAAACGTTTAGCTGCAGTTGTTGCTGCACCAGGGGGTCACACCACATACTGAAAGCAAAGGTTCACATACTTTTTCGTATTTATTCATTAATTCATTGCCTTTTTTGTTTGAAATTTGTGTAACTGACTCCAGTTAATTTCCTGATATGCCTACTGCATGCATCCAGTAGACACAAATTCAACACGAAATTGCTCTGTCGCAGTTCAACATGATTGAAATGATCTCACTTAGTGAGCTAGTTACTCTGTCAGCTACACTTCCATAAAACAGCGGCAGCATGACTGCATGACCTCCCAAGTCCTGTAAGACACAAGCATCCTGCTGTTTAAAGCTCTCCTGTTTTTGCACTGACCACCCAAACCTGATGGGATGGACTCTTCAGGCTCTGGCCAGGCTCAATATCTGCTTTTAACCACACAGATTTGTCTACCATCATGACTAGAATCCGCTGCTGGTCTGCTGCCAAGCTTTTCAGGTTATTCAAAGCCTCTCAATCACCTCAATCAATACTCTTCAAAGTATGTAAAAATGCTTCCATATGTGATTTGCCACTTCTTCATATTATTCACCCATCCTTCTACGGTATAAGGATAAGGTAATACAAAATCAAAATCACGTTAATTTAATGTTGTCTTGGCACAGTCCAACATTTTTGTTGTTGGAGAACCCAGGATTTAGTGTGTCTGTTTACAGATCGCAGAAAGTTTTGCATATATTTGTGCAAGGCACAATGGGACTTAGGAACATCATTGGTTTAAGCATTTGACTTATTGTCGGCCTGTGCGTCGCTGACTTAACATGATGCATGCTGGACAGAAATTCTGTCCAACTTTTGCCGGCGCTGCAAAACACAGCATCTTTGTGACATCTGAACATCACCCTCATTGGTTGGAATCTCCAATGACGTGTGTCACTTATGTTTTATTCTAAGAACTTCATATCAGTTCATTCCCATGGTTATCTTTCCCAAAGGGGATGCCCTTTATTTGATTTCCTGTTTCTGGCAGCTTATTTTTTACCTATGGCCACCATACACAATTTCCAGCATATATTTTCAGCGCACTGATTTCATCTGCAACCAAAATGGCAAATGCTGCAAGATAAGCCACTGTTGTGAGCTCACGTTAATGAAAGTAGAATGTTTCAGACATGATGGCAGTATTTTATACCCCACCCCTGTAGTCATCAGCAGTTCACACTAAGTCAAAAATCAATGCACTTTTTAATAGATTATGGCTGTGTTCAAAATACATAATAACTGAGCCCAAAAGTAGTAAGTAGTATGCAGAAGTGACCAACTGGAATTTCTCTAGTATGCCAAAGAGACCTGCATGACGTACTGCTCCAGCCAAATATTCCAGTATACAGTGTCTAAGATTTTTGGCTTTCAGCAGTAAATTGTAAGCTTATAGCAATATGTGTAGATCATAAAACACACTTTCTGTTCATTTGAGGGGAACTTTTACTAAAAAATAAATAAATAAATACATATATAAATACAATAAAATGTACATTTATTTCATGCAGTTACTGAATAATTTGCCTTACGTTTGGTCACGTAAATTCAGATTCAGTATTCAGCCATCACTGCTTTTTTCAAAGTATTTTGGCCGACTCTGACTGCATCCCATAATGCAAAACAGCTGTTGCAGGAGGATGTAACCACTGACATAACTGCCCTGAAAGTTTTAACAGCTCTGGATTTAGCCCTTCGATGGAAGAAATTTGTTCAAATGCTGCTGCACTCCACACCAGTTTTCTCTGCTGGTCTGGAGGGGAGTTTGCTAATTTTATCTGTTTAATAAAGTTAACTTGCTTTCTGCAGATAACCTGGTTAAAGTATAGCTTAATAAAATTGGCCTCAATCAAACAATCCGCTCAGCTTTGGCTTTTCAGGGTCCTGTGTGGAGTCACACTTATCATTCAGTCTAACTAGCTCATATTACCAACTATGAATGTAATGAAAATGAAATGACTCCAAAATGGAGGGAAACAGACAGAAACAACATTCTGCCCTCTGTCACTGTAAGGGGTGGATTTTAAAAGTCACTCAGGCTCATCTTCTGACCAAAATATAACATATAAGCTGAAAGCAGGAAGCCATGGTTGCTGTACAGTGAATGGAGGGCTGAGGAAAATGGGACGGGTCTTGAGATGGTCTGATTGGCTTAGTGATTAGTCGCACTCCTGTCCTTAAGTTCACCACATGACTTGTGTTGTATACTGGATACTGTATGATATACTACTGATGAAGAGCAGTATGCAGTATACAGTATATACTGGAGCAGTAAGCGGTATACTGTATATACTAGTACAGTACACAGTATATACTGATGCAGTATGCAGTGTACAGTGTATATTAATGCACGTGTTATTGCTCCATACTTGAGGATTAAAGCTGCGAGCTGTGTACTGTCCTGAGTTCATAGTGTTTATATAACACTGTAACGGCTGCAGTGGCTCCAATTTTGGGAAAGGAGCTTTAGCTGCACATTTTGCAAAGTTGCACCACCCCCCCAAAAGGGACATTGTTGTGGTTTAATGTTGTTTCTCTGTTAGTCTAAAATGTGTATGTGATATTTGTGTTATCCTGTGTCAGGGTGTGAGTTTAATTAGTGTGGGTTAAGAGTCTACCATGACGTGCAGTTACAGGTTAGGAGTGACCCTGCCTAACAGCAACCTCTGTCTGTGCTTTTCTGCTGGTGTAAGTAAAGAGCACTTCTTGTAGCAGAATCATGGCCTCCCCCCATTTTTCCCTCTTCACCAAGATGCTACAGCACTGATCATTAAGACTAAAAGGCTTTCAATCCTTCAAGTGCTGCACCAAAAACCAAAGTCTTCGTTACGCTAAACTGTTTGCTATGAAGGAAAAGTGAGGTCTAACCGCTATTTACACACAGAAACCACTGAAATCGAGAATGTAATTCAGTGTCCATGTGCAGAGGAGTCAGGAATCTGCACAACACCGACAAAACACCTCTTAACTTAACCTTGAGTGCATCAGCAGCTGATCTGGGGAGCACAAGGCCCCCGTTTAATGGAGTCCAGGTTCTTCCTCATATTGTTTCGTTATTTTGCAGATAGAGCAGAGCTGTGCACGTCATATACACAAACACCTACACAAAACGTAATAGCCTATAACCTACCTATATGCCAAAACAACAGGCCTGATTTCCAAGCTTCTGTGACCAAATACGAACTCTGCAGTTTATTTATTTTTGAAGTGATAGAAGTTTTTTTTTATTTTGATAAATAAAATATCACCTTTTACTCCATTGTTGTTTGTTTGATTTCATAATTAGTTAGTTATTGAAACATAACATGGAGCTAATTCTTGATTTTTTTTTTCACTGACAATAACAGGACCAACAACGACAAATGAAAATCTTATGACCAAAAGATACACAAACCCCGCGTCCTAATCTGATGACAGATGTTTAATTTGGGCAGGATGTTGAAGTATGAGCAGAGATTGGGTGAGTACAGGTTAATTATTATGTTGTTTTCTTTATCATACACTTTTGTGATAAAGCAGATATTGTGACAGTTGTGCCATCTACTGCTGTCATCTAGTAATAATATGAGATCACACAGCGGGAAAACGTGTGATCTACTCATAATGTTCATTTATGTCATTGTTAAGTGAAAATACTGGTCATTTGAAACACTAAATCTTGGTGTTCAGGTTGACATGAGTATAGACGAGGAACCCTATACTGTGGCTTTTCTTGAGCTTAGGAGCTCTAGGATTGTACACCTCCCCCTTTAGTTTGGGGCAGGGACGACTCAATGCCCCCATAGTTGGTGCGCACCCACGCACACACACACACACACACACACACACACATATATATATATCACTGTTGTCAGAGGAAAACCTTGTTTTTCTGTTTTTGACATGTGAAAATGCCAGTTGTTCTTTACATTGTGTGCAAATTTCATTATGAATGGACCAAAAGAAATGACCCAAAATTACTTGAAAAAAATATAGGAATGAAATCCCAAAATAATTCTACAATGAACTCTTTTTTTTTATTATTTCTTCCTGTGGGAACATTGAGTCAAAATCAGGTGACCACTCCGCACGCTTCCCAATTTACATATTTTCTCAGGTCTTGAAATGAGAAGTTTTAAGTTTCAGTCTTGCACTTTCACAGATATTAATCATTTGTTGTCAGCTGTACTTTACAGACTGAAGTGGGCAAAAAGACACTAAATCAGTTTAACCACTTTGTTTATGTTCACTCTTAAGAAACAAGGTTCCTCAAGGGTTCTTTAGTAAAGACTGTGGTTCTATATAGAACTTTGAACACTCAGAGAAACATCTGTATGCTTAAATGGTTCTCATCATGGTGAAATAGTTCTTCAGACTGATGGAGAAGGTGTTGTATGGGGTTCTATGTAGCACCAAAACGGGTTCCTCTGTTGTTGTGACATCGAGCTTGTTACAATAGCATTACCCTTTTTGGTGCTGTATAGAACCCTTTTAAAAAGGTTCTATACAGAACCATATATAACCATGTATTCTCCATCAACAAGAACCATTTCACCATGTAAAGAACCATTTAATCACTCAGATGGTTCTTTGAGTGTTCATGGTTCTAAATAGAACCGCTGCCTCTATTATGTCTTTTTGAAGAGCCTTGTTTATTGTGATTCATCAACACTATGAAATATATAACTGAACTACACTCTGTATGTCTGTGATCCTGAAATGATCCAACTTGTCAATCAAAGCGGCACAGAGTGAGAACTCACCTCCAAACACAGGCAGCAGAAAACCCAGCAGAAACAAATCCAAAGCCATATCGATCATCGTCGACTTCGCGTGATCTTAAGAAGAGTTCAATAAACCATTCCTCGTTATGAAAACCGATCGGCGGAAAACTTCCTCGAGAAGTCCGCGCGATTCGCTCACCAACGAGTCGACTCTTTGATCCGGTTCCTCTAGGTGAACGCTGAGAGCCGACTCGCGTGTATGAAGAGCCGTTTAGGGTTTGTGTTTGTTTCGTGTGACGCTCTCCGGCTGAACATTCATCAGTATTGTTTAAGCCTAATGCTGTTATCATAAACAGTGTGTCTGTGATCTAAAAGCACCCACTGAATCTTTATATCACCATCTGAACTGTTCAGTATAACGTCACCTCATCTGTGTTGCTTAGCATCATCTTACAGTACTGCTTATGATCTATATCAGCATATTTAAGTCATTTTAACAAACACAGTGCAAGATAATGTTAATCTGAGTGATATGCGCGATCCTGAGAACTTTGGAGGCACTACTAGTTCAAAGAGTCGACTCCTATCAGTGAACTAAGCCAGCTGATCTGAGTGCCAGTTCCTGTCTGCGTCAGTACCTGTCAGTACCCCTTTGAATTCAGAGAGTATACTTTATGATGTACATATTTGAAGAAGTACATTCATCACTTTTTTTCCAGATACATTTATGACGGAAAGAGAAAATGCATACATGTAAAAAACAATAATAACAACACGTGCCATTTTAATAATCAGTAGTAAACATTATTATTACCAGTACTAACAACAATATTTATAACATTATTAAAACCCTGTAATAGCAATCATTAAAACTATTAGTAACAAAAGGTAATTAATAAATGACATGTAATATAAAAAATAAATGAAAGGAACAACGTTTCAAAGTATCTGTAGTTTTTTTCTAGGATGAGGTCTTTATTGTGTTTTGGCTTGGATGTACAAACATTACTGAAACTTTGATTGCATTAATATCTATCTGAATAAAGTCCACTTTGGGCTGAAGCTCATTTTCCTACATTTATGAATTGATATGATGTTTCATATTAAGCACATAAAGAGTTTGGTGGCATTGTCCAGTCTAGGTTTTCATGTGTTACCCTTCAGAAATGACACCAATGCTTCATTAAGCTCTATCAGTTTTGAAGAAAAATACAGTTTTGCCTTTTTAAAACTGGGGAAGGTTGAACTGAAAACAGGTAAACCAAAGATTCTTGTTCCTCATTTCAGAGCGAGCACTCTGCTGATCTGGTGTTCATTTATATAGAAACACTTTACAGGGTTAAAGACAGAGATAGAGGATGTGTGATGTAGTAGCACTCAGTATCATTTCACATGGTTTTAACCTCTAAATCTCTCGAGACAGTGACTCCACTATAGAGCTTCACTAGACGATCTGAAAGTGGATTTCTTTTATTTCATTAAGTTAATAAAACGAGTGTGGTTTACTTTCCAGCCCGTACTGAAACACCTTTCACAGAGCTGTATAAGGAGAGACTCTCTAAGTGAAGAAGGTAACTGAGGTGATTTATGATGACTGACCATTTTATAATGTTTTTCTGATACTTCAGTGTTTCTGTCACCACATTCTCTATAACACTCTCACCATGAGTTTAACAGCTCAAAAACAAAATCACTGCCTTTATTATGTCACTCTTAGAAACTTCTGCAGCTCCAAGACAAAACAACACAAGAAAATTGTGTTGGGATCACACACCAAGCAACCAGGAATACCAGACACTGCTCAGTTTTTAAGTTGTTGCTGAACCTGAACTCAAGTGTACTTGGAGATGCAAATAAACAAATGAGGAGCTGCTGCTGCTGTTTTCTCTGCTGGTAAACATGTTTAAGTGAGAATCATGGATTTAAAAATGTGATCAGTTGGTATTTTTAGAGTTTTTAATGTCCATAAACTCGATTGTGTCTTAAACTCAGCTCATTAAAAAGTTTTGCTCCACAGAGACTTTTTGCCATTTTTCTTTGTTTACTTACTGTATTTTCTTCCTTTGTGCTCTTAATTTTCATTGGCTGTTGCAGGAACCCGTTCAGATTGAGTCGTTAACCAGTTTACACTAGATTTCGCTCAGAGTCGGGTAAAAAAAATCAGACATTTGATAAACTGAATGGTCTGAAACGCAACTGGGAGGCCACAAATCTGAGTCTGTGCCCCTCAAACATGACTCGACTCTCTTTCCAACTGTCAACTCAGACTGACCCAAAATCTGCACACTAGAGCCGACCAGCTCAGACTCAGCCAGACTGAGAATCAGGGCTAAAAACATGGGTAAAAGTTGTGTAGTGTAACCCCAACAGACGAGGTGGAGGAGCGGTATGTATTTATAATAGTGACTATAACTGCAAAAATACCACTATTGGTGAAATCAGGTCTATACACCTCCAAAGCAAAATAGTAATTTTCTGTCATAAATGCGGAATTAATATTAGTTGTGTCCACAAGCCATAATAAGATTGTTCACTCTGGGGACTTTAACTTACCTATCGATAATCCATCAGATAGTACTGCATTAGAATTCACTTGACTTCTAGAGTCATCTGAAGCAGCACAGCTTTGGAATAATCTTCCAGTCAGTGTTCAGGACTCAGATACAGCCTCAGTCTTTAAGTCTAGGCTAAAAGTGTGGCTTCATTCTCTGCTCAGGACACCATTACCCCACTATATCTTTATACAGAAAATAGTTGGTTTCTGCTATATTAGTGTTTAAAATTGTATATATATATAACCTTTAATGTAGCAGGAAAAGCACTAAAATGTGCAGGTCAGTGGCCCTCCAGAGTCCCAGCCCATCCCCTGTCCCAGCAAGCACAAGTACTGTGGTGAGCCCACACATAGGCAGCAGTTACCCAGTCCTCTCTTGGGATCATGTGCTTGGTGCAGTGGCTCCTTTGCGTACCCCGATCTAGGTGCAGTGTCCTCTTCTGACCCTGGTGGGCAGCAGAGCACCAGCTCAATAAGTGTCCTCTCCATAGGTGTGCCAGAACAGAGAGAATGAGTGTTGTGTCCTCTTCCTGGGTGCAGCAGGACTTCTCACAGCTTACAGCGTCAAGTCCAGTGGTACTTGGGGTGATGGCACCAGCAGCAGCACTCCTCTCAGCTTTTTTCTTTTAGTTTCTCTGTCGTCCATTGCATCATCAATGCAGGAAAGGGTGCTGCTCATGTGCACTGCCCACGGCTCTTGGGGATCCTTCCACCAGTGCTGATACTGTGTGTTCAGCTCCTCTAGCTTTGGCAGCTTCTACCACAAAAGACCATGCTTTCCTTGACCTGACAGTGCTGAGTATGCCTGCTGAACCATCATGCTCAGCTCTGTCCTGCTCAAACCACTGTCGGAGAGCCATCATCAATGCCCTAGATTGTTGTGTTGCTCCACCAGTAGGTCCATCAGCACTTGTAGTGCTTTCCCTTCCAAGGTCAGACACAGCTGTATCATGGTGACAGCCCACATTCAGCTGTAATGCAGGCAAATGCTCTTTTATTTTGAATAGGCACTTCAACAGATGGCAAGAAACACCCAGATCAGCACTATCCCAACACATAACACAGGGAGGGGGTACATGGGAGGACACAACAGACTTCCATATATTTCCAAACACACTAGTTAACTGCAAAGCCCACCCTCCTTGGACACAATTATTCCAAACAACACAACTACGCTAATAACAACTGTAATACGTCAGGGTAAAAGTTCAGTACAGGCAGTGTTTTCTAACTGCCCCCCCCTTGACACATTTGTCAATGCACAGTAAATTTACCACATTAACTTAAACTGACTTCAATAAAAATTGTATGGATGTCAAAAATACAGATCAACAGACCACAAAGGCAGCTACAAATGACAAACCAAAAGCAGCATGTTTGAAAGAATTTTCTACACAACACGTTCCTGAAAAAAAGAAAGAAGTATACATACAGTATGTTGTATTATAATGAGTACCAGTAAAAACTGAAATGAGCTAGCTGATAAACCGGTTCAACTTTTATTGAACAGCTACTTAAACATTTTGCCCCAAGTGCATTCCTCATGTAATTTGTATATAATCATGTAACATAACTGCATTGCCAGTCCAACCATGGGCTGGAAGTCTCATGTTGGAAGTCCCATTCTGAAGCAAACTTCCTGGAGTTTTCAGATGAGAACTGTAGGTTGTTCAGACAACAGTAGCAATCCCATACCATACAAAGATAGTATTACAACATGAGTAAGGCCCAATCCCATTTCACCCCTTGTCCCTACCACTGATCCCTTAGCCTTCTGGCGCGTTCACGTCTAGGGGTAGGGTGTCCCAATTTTTGTTGAGATAGAGGGGTAGGGCGAAGTGTTAGGGCTACATGACCCTCCAAATGGAGTTTTTTCAGAGACTCCAAATGGAGTGTTATCAGAAAAAAAGAAAAACCGGCAAGATGGAAAACAAGAGACCAAAGAAACCCACAAATGTCAGAATTTTCTCCGTTAAAAATTACTGTAATGCCTGAAGTGCCAGAATGTAACTGCTGCTCCATTTAAGGTGGAACGGGAAAATTCGAACACGAAGCTGGAGAATATCTGACTTCAGCTTCATATCACTAAAGAATTAGTGGTGGGTGATAATAAATAATTGCCCCCCCTCTTTGAAGGCATATGATTCCCTAAATGTAACTAAAGCCCAGCAGTGAGGAGCTGAACTTTACCCTCCTCTGCTGTCACTGCAGACTGGCAGGGTCGCCAACAGAGCAGCGCTAGTAGCTGTTAATGAAGCAGTGTTTTTTTTTCCCATTTCATAGGGAAGATTTCAACCACTACCCCTTGTAACTCAGTTCAAAGGGGTTAGGGTGACACTCGAAAACAAGGGGTAGGGGTAAAAAGAAGAAATGGGACTGGGCCAAAGTACTGCTGATCTTTAAACTGTAAGAGATCTGCTCCGGCTTTGTACCAGGGCCGATCTGGAAATTCAAAAGTGAGAAAGGTCTCTTTCAAGTTTACTCTTTCTTTTGCACACATGTGGCAGTTTTTTAACTGTGGACTTAGGCCTGGTCGCCATATTGACTGTTTGGCCCTTTCTCTGCATTTCGTAATACCAAGGTATTACTCAGAACTTTCTCAAGATATCAGCTCTGAGTGGTGGTGATATTACTAATATTTTCCCTTTTAGTAGCAATCCATTTTCCACTGTGAGCTCACCCGCAAAGGGCAAATACAGTTGAAAGGTTTGTTCAATGGAAAACTTAGCTGGCCATCTTTCAGTGCAGAATGTCTTTAACTGCAGCAGAATTTCATCCTTAATCCTGGTATAGTCAAATTTCATCCAGTCTCTTTCCTGTGGCAGGTATACTAATCATCACAGTGTCTATGTAGAGATTGGTTTCTTCTTCTACCTTCTGGTCCCCTGTGCCTTCCACCAAAGTTATACTCTTACCAGTGAAATGTGAAATCGTATGAGTATTGCATTAGTCGCATTTGCAGACACTGTACTTGAGGAGGTAACTCAATGTTTTTAGAGACTAGGAGTGAGAACAAAGGTTTATGGTCTGTTTCAATGTGCAGTGTGATGCCAACAAGGAATTCTGAGAATCGTTCACATGCCTAGGTGGTGGCAAAGACTTCCTTTTCAACCTGGGCATATTTTTATGCTGTGCTGCTGAGTGCTCTCGAAGCGTATGCTACTGGTTTCACCTGCTGATTTTCCTGCTTCTGGAGAAGTACTGCACCCAGCCCATTTGAGGATGCATCAGCCGAAACCACCATTTCACCTTTGGGGATGTACAGAGCCAGTCCTGGTGGGGTGCTTAGCTGCCTTTTGATTTCTTCGAATGCGTTCTGCTGGGCACATCCCTATATCTACATCTTTCTTTACCTCAGCAGGTCTCTGAGGGGTCTAGTTTGCTCTGCTAAATGAGGCACGAATTTCCCACGGTGATTCACCATACATAGGAAATGACTGACCTCATCAACATTTCCTGGTTCTGGCATGGCAGACACAGTTTGCAGTTTAAGTGGGTCAGTGATCACCCCTGACACTTCCACTATCTGGCCCAAAAACTTTATTCTGGTTTTTGAGAAACTCACACTTGTTCAGTGTCATTTCTGTATCTTGAAGTCTGGTTATTGCTGTTGTGAGTCACTGGTCATGCTCTGCTTGTGTTGTCCCAAAAAACAAGAATATCGTCCATCTGGCTCCCAACACCATCAAGCCCCTCCAGAATCTCTGACATTCTCTTTTGAAAATACTCCAGTGCTGACAAGACGCACATTCGATTGAAACAAAACCTCCCAAACGGTGTTATAAATGTGTTGAGGAGGCCAGACTTCTTGGAGAGATGGATTTGCCAAAATCCAGAGTTTGCATCCAGCTTTGAGAACACCTTAGCACCCTGCAGCTATATTAGGCCCAATTCCATTTCACCCTTCGCCCCTACCACTGAGCCCTTAGCCCTCTGTTTTGCGCGTTCATGTCTAGGTGTAGAGTGTCCTGATTCTTGTTGAGATAGAGGGGGAGGGTGAAGTGTTGGGGCTGCATGGCCCTCCAAACAGAGGATTTTCAGAGGCACAGTCTAAACAGAGTGTTATGAGAAAAAAAGAAAAAACAGTAAGATGGCTGTGCGAGCGATCGAAGAAACCTACAAATGTATTTTCTCTGTTAAAACATTACTGTAATAATTGTATTATCTTCGTTTAATGTCGTTTCAGTGTATTATGGTTGTTTTCTTCGTAACAACCATAAAAAAACACTGATAGCATGCTAATGTTTCGGTAGCTAGCTAGCTAATTTTCCCATTCTACCTTAAATAGTTCAGCAGTTCTGATGCCTGAAGCACCAGAATGTAACTGCTGCACCGTTTAAGGTGGAATGGGAAAATTCAAACAAGAAGCTGGAGAATAGCTTCGTATCATCAATGAATTAGGGGTGGGCAATAATAAATAATTGCCCCCCTCCTTTTTGAAGGCATATGAGTCCCTAAATGTAACTAAAGCCCAGCAGTGAGGAGCTGAACTTTACCCTCCTCTGCTGTCACTGCAGACTGGCAGGGTCGCCTACGGAGCAGCGCTAGTAGCTGTTAATGAAGTGATGCTCTTTTTATTTGAGGGTCCCATTTCGTAGGGAAGATTTCAACCACTACCCTGTAACTCAGTTCCAAGGGGTTTGGGTGACACTCGAAAACAAGGGGTAGGGGTAAAAAGAAGAAATGGGATTGGGCCTTAATGTATGTTCAATAGCAGGTAGTATGTGTCTTTCTCACAAATTTGGTGAGGCACATGTAGTGCTGGAGCCTAACCCAGCATTCATTGGGCAGAAGGCAGGAAACACCCTCGCCATCACAGTCCATCGCAGGGCCACTAATCTACAGTGGGGCTAAATGTAAATCAGACCCAGAGAATTCTTATTTTTCTTATGACCTTTTGACAGTGCTGTTATTCTTGAGTCCACAGGAGTCCAAAACCATCAATTCTGAGTCAGTGATCAATAGCAAGTAAAACGATGTGAATAAAATGAAACATAAATTTGACTTTTTTTTCTTTTGAAGACGGGGAGGGCTTAGCCCTTCTAAACCATTTATACCAGCTACCCCTGAGTTATACAATTACAGATTGTAATCCATCTCGTTCTCTCAATGGTCAGGATGCGCACAGGACCATCACAGAGCAGGTATTTGGGTGGTGGATCATTCTCGGCACTGCAGTGACACTGCTGCTCTGGTAAAGGAACGCTTACAAATTGAGCCGAGAAACAGATGGACTACAATCTGAAAGTGCATTTATATAGTAAATTATACTAAATTTGGCAGGAAGGTAGATCTGCAGGTTGAGTAACTGCAAACCTTAATATATATTCTTCGACCGTTCTTAATAAGAGAATTCTTCTTCTTAGAATTCTTCTTTTCACAGTTTTCACGATTCTGACATTCTGTTTTCTCATTTGGGGTTTGTTCTTAGGTAAGAACACAATCTACATACACTCAAGAGCACAAAGGTGTGAACAGTTCTGCGCGTTAAGAACACGTCATGAATCTGACACAGACTTTTTCTTAGGACCCTACTCAAGAACACATTTAAGAACAAACTTAGGAAAATATTGGTGAAAGAGGCCCAGTGTTCTTAAAGTGCTTTACTACAGGCTTTTAAGGCTGTTTCAGTGTTAAAATGAACATATTTAGTTCTGAGCATAAAACCGACAACCACTCTGCCCTCACAGCTGATTAGGGATACTTTTGGTATTTTAGGACCTACAGTCCTGAACAGTATAATTTCCTCACTAACCACTGGTGTGGTTCTTAAAATATGCTGTAGTTACACTGCTGCTTAAAAAGCATAACCATGATGCTACAATTGACGGTATTTAATCACCCAATTTCCAAACTGCCTTCTCATTAAGCTACTGGAAAAGGTAGCTTACTCTCAGCCTTTTTAAGGGTTAACAGTATTTTAGAATTTTTAATCTGGTTTCAAGGCTATGAACAGCACTGAATCTGCCATTCTTTAGGTGACCTATTTCTTTCTGTTGATGCAGGAAATTGCACCATCATCATGTTATTGAATCCCAGCTCTGCTTTTGATATGATCAACCATAATATACCTATTGCTTAGAAAAGTGGGTGGGGCTACCAGGGGTGGTCCTGAGAAGGTTTAGTTCCTATCTAAAGTACATTTGAAAACATCTTGGATGGGCAGCTATTTCTTCTTCTCTGCTGACATGACTTGTGGTGCTCCACAAGGGTCCATACTAGGGCTCCTTCTTTTTTCACTGTACATGCTCTCATTAGGGCATATTATTAGGAACATCAGATTTCATTTTTATGCTGATGACGTACAGATTTACCTCCTTATTGGACCCAATGATAACGGCTCTTTAATGTTGCTTAACAATCGTTTTGAGGACATTAAGAGGTGGATGTCCATTTCCTTCAGCTGAATAAAGGCAAGTCAAAGGTCAATTTTTGTGCTTCTCATCTCTTAACAGTGTCTCCAATAGCCTTGGTCACTTGTCTTCATGTGTCAAATCCTCAGTGAGAAATCTTGGTGTTGTCTTTGACTCAGATCTCAGATTTGATACACAAGTCAACTCTGTGATAAGAAGTAGTTTCCTCCAGCTTAGAAACATTGCAAAGTTTAAGCCTTTTCTTTCTTTTTCTGACCTCTATTGCAACATTTACAGTTAGTCCAGAATGCTGCAGCTAGGTTACTTACCAAGTAACAGCTCCAAGAACAGAGACCATTTTACTCTAGTCCTTGCTTTGCTTCATTGGCTACCTGTTCAATACAGGATACAGTTAAAGTGCTTTTATTTGTTTTTAAAGCACTGAATGGTTTAGCCTCCTCTTACATTGGTAATTTGCACACACCCTCAACCACACAGTGATCTCTGAGGTTGTCCTCAGGGATTTGTTGGCCATTCGAAGGGCTCGTCTGAAATGTTAAGGTGATTATGCTTTGAGATTGTGGAATGGTCCTCCACCTGCTATTGGTCAAGCCCCTTCGGTCTTGGACGTTAAAACAGGGCTAAAAGCATACATTCATAGTAAACACAGACAGCTCATACATTGATGAAAGCAGTTTATTTGCACATACAACAGGCAAATGTTAAATATAGAATTAAACAAAGAATAACAGTAATATTTAAAAACAAACAAACAAAAGAAAAAACTAGAAACACAGACTTTATGATTAGGAGTGAAGATTATGACACAGAGTTACTGAGATCAAACATCCTGAGTCTAAATAATATAAAAAGCACAAAATACCGAACCTAGTAACATCTAATAGTTTCAATAGTTAATATTTAAGATCCTGCATCCCCATTGTCTAATACTGATGCAACTGTTGCTTGAACAACTTTCAAGCTCCATTTCTATATAAAATCCCAATCTAAGGCCCAGTCCCATTTCTTCCCATTCCAAGCGACAAGCTGATGGGCTAGAAAAAGAGCTGAAAAGCTCTTGAGAAGTCAAGTTTAAAGGGCTGAAAAGTCAAAAAGGCTGAAAAGTAGAGTAAAAGTAAAGCCATGGAAAAGTGCTGTTTCTGGTTGCGATTAAGATGTTTGCGAGTGAAAATAAAATAATTATCTATAATTATAATTTAATTATGTTTCTTACTTATTTAACCTTTTCAACTCCTTGAGACCACCAGTGGTCATATTCTTCATAACTTTCAAATTTCATAAGATTCATACATTCAAAAGGAGGATGTATATAATGATGAAAGTTTGTTTACTCTTTGCAGGTACCATCAGCACAAAGCGTTTCTCTTGAGCAGTTTGTAAAGTTGTTGGCCTAGAAAGAGAGGGTTAATATAAATGAGTGCACAATAACAGTTATGCAATGACTGAAAACAGAGAAAATGACCACTTTAAGTATTTCGATCTCTCCTTTCTGTTTCATGTAGGAAACACAACCATTTCATCTCCCTAATGAGCCTGACTTCTGTGCTTATATCTCCGAAGTCCCCAGAACTCCAGCTCAGGTTCTCAGAGTTCTCTCTTCCTACTCATACAGTCTCTGCTCATACTACAACCATATGCTGAAGGTGTAATCTTTAACAAAGTTACTAAGTTAGTTTAACAAAGAAACTAACACTACAGACAAATGAACAGCGATGGAAATAAAATAGTTTCTTTACTATTCCTCATGAAGCTGCTGAAAAACTGAAGTAAAAGGTCTTGAGGTTTTTTAAAAATGTAAAACGTGGGCATTCAAATGAATGACTGTAATAAAAGCTTCCATCTAAATTATGTTTGCCTTTGGTGCTGTTTAAAACAGGGTATAGCATTAGCAGGCTGATAAGAAGCCTGGTTACCACTGCTGTTATTTCTAGCTACTGATAGCTCTATTGTAACTGAGATCAGATGCCATCTTAATTTTAGAATTTTTTATGGGTAAAATAAAGTAAAAATATAAGATAAAAGTTCAGGAATGTGTTTTACATTAAATTACAACACGTTTGTAATGTTGATGGTTTACAGAAAAAGAGTCCTTCTAAACATGAAACAGATGTTACACATTAAAATAATGTTTGTAAAGGATATTTTCCTTGGCATCCATCCAAATGTTTCAATGCTATGTTAATGTGTTAGAGAGATGCGAGCATGGAAGACCAGGGGTCATATTACAGAAACCTCTGAACTCTGTTTGGTCTCCATGACGACTTCAGTAGGACTGAATTTTGGACAGTAACTATTCCAGAATAACAGTTCCTACCTTCATAATCTCATCATGAACTCCAGGTAAGAAAACAGCATCACACAAACATCCTAACTAGACTGAACCTCCTAAATCCTGTCCTAACTTTAGGATGAACCCCAACAGGGTCCTCACTTCTGTTTAAGGTCCGTTTCTATGGTTTTTAGGCAGCTGTGTCAGCAGCATAGTTCACTACCAGCATAATGAGCTCCATTTATTTCTACTGTAAAACGCTGCTTTCACTGTGAGATGATTTTCTTTTCTAACTCTGCGTTTTAAAGATCTCAGACGCTGCAGACTCGATCTCCACCGCCCCTCTGATCACCTTCGTGTGTTAATGTTGATGATGAAATATTACAGTGATGGTGGTGAATAATGAGGAGACGGAGCTGAACGTGTCACAACTTTCAGTTTGCTGTAAGATAAGATTCCTAAATTAAGATCAGATTTGCTTCTGTAATATGAATTTGTGAAAAATCTTATCTTGACCTGTCAGATCTTAAGACAAAAAGACAGGACGTTTTTGTAATACGTCCTGTTGGAAATTGTTTTATTTTGATGTATTTTCTAGTTTTCTGTGTATTTTACTTTGTTTTAATTGTTATTCACTGTTGAACAGTATTGATGCTGAAGGGTTTAAGAAGCCAGCTCCATTTCTGTTCTCGTGGTTTGAACAATTACACCAAATGGCACAATGCAAAATAATATCATGTTCTCTCTCAACTTTAAGATTACCTGAATGTTCAGTAAGTCCTAAACAATCATCCATGATTGTGTTCAAAATAGCACACTGTGTGTTGTGTACTGCACCACTGAATACTGCATACTGCTCTTCATTGTAGTACTGTGGTGCCCGCCATGGGCTCTGCACTGTGTGAGGAGCTATGGGGAAGTGGAAATGCTCTCAGGCACCACACTCCCGGTTGAAGACCAATTGTTGTTAAGTGAGTTATTGTTAGCTGTGTTCGAGTACGGTGGGCTTTGTAATGTAACTAGTGTTTACTCTACCCTCAATAAATGTGTCCTGCGCCAGTGCTACATTTGTGTAGAATGTGGCTGCTGAGTTTGGAGAAATCTGAATTTGAAGGTGGATGGCGAAGAAGACATAGCCTGGAGGATGAGGGTACCAGGTGCTATGCCTGCCCCTCCAAAGGGTGCCACAGCTGCCCCAGCAAGGGTGCCTGAGAGATGTACTCCGCACAGCTGCAAGTGGTCACCCAGGCATCACGGCTGGACAGTGGCTGCAACAGTAATATAGTTGTGTCGGGCACTGGAGTGGAAAGCACTACAGGTGCTTGAGGATCTGCCGACAGAGCACCACAGAGCGGCCACAGCCCTCCAGCAATGGAACAGCAGATAAGCATACTGGTGGTAGAACAGAACACACAGGCATAACCGGCATTTGAGGCTGTGAGGAAGAGTTAGCGCTGGAACACTTCCTAAACGTGCTGCTGACAGAGGAGCTGAGACACTACATGCAGCTCACTGCACTAGCCAGCCTTCAAGCAGCCACCACCAATGCAGAAAGGCCAAAACTTGGCATACAAACGCTGCAGCAAGCAGTGCAGTGCTGTGCAGTGGAGGAGCTTGAGGAGCAGACAGCGTGGTGAGCAGTCCCCGAGCAAGTGCCAGTGGAGTGACCAGCGTGTTGGCGGTGTAGGCAGAGAAGACAACGCCCAAGTCAATGCCATAAACCTGAGCTGGTGGGGAAATGGAATCCAGCCAGGAAGATCAGCGGCCGCCACAGACTTTGACAACAATGACTGTCCAAATCAAGCCTATCACTGTTACCAGCGTTTTCTCCATTATATAATCTTATGCCATTTACTGAGTGCTATGTTCTTAAAATAGTATGATTGTGGTCGGTACCTTTCTTAAACTGCCGCTCTTTAAAGATACTGAACACAGGCCGTTTGATGTTGACCGCCCCAAAATGACATGACACTGTTGACATTCCTGGCTGAACCCAACATGAATCTATGTATTAATATGGGCATTTTCTGGCATGTAGCTATTTTAAACTGTTTCATAATTTCTAAATGCATTTCTCATTTAATTTGTGTATTCTCTAACCTATCATGTGGATGAATGGCTAAAAAGGCCTAGACTGTATCCATAAGCAAAAATTACAAGGTGGAGGATGAGGGGTGGTCCTGATCTGCCTCCTTCCATGAAACAATAGAAAGTTGTTGCCTATAATATATAACTGTTGAAAGAATTTGTACTAAATAGATGCAAAATAGACATAAAACTATTTAAGTTTCAAAAGATTGAATTACCGCCCTTTATGTGCCTCACAGTGGTTTGGTCAACTGCCTACAATCCCCTATTAACTTTTTAGGGCAATGATCTAGAAGTTTAAAACATCCAGAGCGGTAATAAACAGTTGGATTGTCAGGGAGGCAAAACTTTTCCCAAGGATCATGATTGGAGACCAGCAGAAGGTGCATTTTGGGGTCTCCAAGCCTCTTCCATGATGCCACTTCCATGCCAACAAACTGTCCAACATGCCTTCCAGAAGAAAGTTTTCTCTTTCATATAAGAAAGTTCTCTATACTCCTGGAACTTTGACAAGAACCAGGTTTAAGGTGAGATTAAGTGAGACCAAAAAAAAGAGCTTTTTTGGTAACAAACACTCAAGGTGGTTGTGGGTAAAAAGGATGGTTATAGAGAAGAGCCTGATCCCCACTGTTAAGTATGATGGAGGATCTCTCATGTCTCTGCCACCATTTTTCCTCCAAAGGGCTTGGGAACCTTCTTAGGATTAATGGCATGAAGGACTCCAGTCCAAGTACCAGCAGATTCTAAATGAAAATCTGGGTGCTTCTGCCAAAAAGCTAAAACCAAGTCAGGGTTGGATCTTCAAGCAGGACAATGATTCAAAATATACTTCCAAATCCACACAAAAAATGATCAATGACCAGAGAATCCAACTTTTGACATGGCTACCCCAGCCCCCTGACTTACACTCCACTGAAAACATGTGGGGTGAGCTGAAGAGGAGAATCAGCGAGAAGAACTATAACCCTGGAGGATCTGGAGACAGTCTGTATTGTACTTGTTATGTGAGATTAAGCTAATTAACCACAAAAATATTTTTACTACCTTTCCCCATTCACTAAAGGCAATAATTATTAAGCTATTAGGCTAATAACTACAGTTACAGAAAAAGTACATCCCATGAAATGTTCTCTTTTATTTAGATGTGTGGGCCTATCAGTATTGTTGCCCATTCCTCTGTGCAGAATTGTGCCATGTTTGAGTGGTTTCCTGCTGCTTTTGGTGTCTGGAATTCTTGAAGACCTCTTTTAGGGAAGCTTTTTGGTTAAATTTGATGCCGTGGCTTTGATGCCTGGACATGTTGGCAGTGGTTTCTTCTCGACAAGTAGATGATATTCAGGACAGTGGAATGATTGAATTTTAATACAACCCAATTTCCAAAAAAGTTGGGACACTGCAAAATGTAAATAAAAGCACAATTCAATGATGACCAAATTATGTAATCCTATATATCACTAAATATTCAAATTCTAAATATTTAGAATTTGATGCCAACAACATGTTCCAAAAAAGTTGGGACGGGTGCAACAAAAGGCTGGTACAGTTGTGTAATGCAAAAGAAAAACACCTTGTGCTTAATTGGCAACAGGTCAGTAACATGATTGGGTATAAAAGAGCATCTCAGAGAGGCGGAGTCTTTCAGAAGTAAAGATTAGGAGGGGTTCACCACCCTATGAAAGACTGTACGATCAAATAGTGCAACAATTCAAGAATAACGTTTCTCAACATAAAATAGCAAAGAACTTTTGCTTTTCATCATCTACGGTACAAAATAGGATCAAAAGATTCAAGAGATATGATTCTGTAGTGGAAATCACTGCGTGGGCTCAGAAACACTTCTGAAAAAAACTCTGTCTGTGAAAATAGTTCATCACTGCATCCACAAATGCAAGTTAAAACTCTAAAATGCAAAGAAGAAACCAAATATAACCAGGATCCAGAAACGCTGCCACCTTCTCTGGGCCCGAGCTCATTTAAAATGGACTGAGGGGAAGTGGAAAAGTGTCCTGTGGTCCGATTAATCAACATTTGAAATTCTTTTTGGAAATCATGGACACTGTGTCCTCCGGGCTAAAGACCACTCAGCTTGTTAAAGATGCACAGTTCAAAAGCCAGTATTCATGATGGTATAGGGGTGATTTACTGCACATGACATGAGTGACATGCACATCTGTGAAAGCACCATTAATGCTGAAATATATATATATATATATATATATATTAATCAAGGCCTATAATCAAGGAAAAAGACATCGTCTGGAAAAAAAATATATATCTATATATATATATATATATATTTTGGCAGATATATATTTTTTTTTTCCAGACGACGTCTTTTTCCTTGATTATAGGCCTTGATTATTTCAGCAAGACAATGTCAAACCACATTCTGCATGTATTACAGCAGCACTGCTCTGTATTAAAATAGTCCAGGTTGTAAACTGACCTGCCTGCAGTTCAGACCTGTCACCACTGAAAACATTTGGCGCATGATGAAATGAAAAATACAACACGAGACCCCGAACTGATGATCAGCTGAAATGCTATATAAACAAGAATGGAAAAAACATTCCACTTTCAAAACTACAGCAGTGTCTCCTCAGTTCCTGAACACTTAGAGTGTTGTTAAAAAACGAGGGAAGAATGAAACACAGTGGTAAACATGCCCCCGTCCCAACAGATTATTACCTGATCCAGCCTCAGGACCACCAGCTGTAGACCCTGGAAGAGAGTTCAGTTAAATATGGATTAAAACAGGTGAAGAAGAGTGTGGAGAAAGATCATACACTAAACACTCATTCAACCAAAGAATTCTAATATTTCTATTCACTAATATTTAATTTTTAGGATAATCACAGAAAAAAAGCTTTAAGCTGTTGAATCAGCAGTGCTGTCAGTGCAGATCATCATCCTGATAAACACAGCAGCTCAGTAAAGACGTCTCAGTGTGTAGAGACTCAGAGCTCAGATCACAATTACAGTCTAATTAATTTCACCTGATTGTGTGGGCAGCGCATCACTCACCACACGAGTCTCCACAGCTGAAGAGATAGTTTTACACACAATTTACTATAAATGTATTAGGAAAATGGGGCTAAATGGCCTCCTTACGCACAGTGTCCATTTACTGTAAAGCTAAATGCTATCTGTGTCTGAGTTTATCATAAAATATAAAATGTCCTGTAACTTTTACACAGAGCCCCATTTATTTTTCCTTCTGTCCTCAATGTTAAATTCAATAAACAGTAACTGTGTGTTAAATGTACAGCAGTGTGTCTCTGTAGAGGGAGTGGTCACTTATTTACAGAACTGTATATGCTGACTGTCTGTCAGGGAGGCCTGAACGCACTGTGAGGGCAGAACAACCCTAACAGATGGCCTGCTGAGGCAGGATGGGGGGAGTGGGGGTGCTGAGATTTCAGGATCCTTTAACTGAAACTCCTTAAATTAAAACAGATCTGAACTGTAAATGAATCTGAACGCAGTGAAGTTCAAGTGTGTTTGTTTTAGAGTTTGAGTTTTTAGATTTTATCCATATATTTTCAACCCCTGCAGTAGCCGTTCACTGTTTAAGAGCCGAATCACCTCCCTGACCTGCTGACCGCTTTGGGGGGTCACTAAAACACTCCCAGGTTGAGGTTAAAGAGGGAAGTGTGGTCAGAGCTGTGGCCAGTTCTGATTAACAAAGCAACTGAACACTGTCTTTACACTCAAACACAGAATAATGTCCAGCGCTTTGAACACATTCCTGTGTTATTAACCCTTATCTCTCCATCCGAGAGCTGAATCTCAAGTGCAACACATATCAGCAATCTGATTGGTCACCTCTCAGCTCATTTGCATGAAGTTCATCCAGAAGGGAGCAGAGAAATCAGTATCAGCGGTTTACTGTGTCAGTTATGTGTGTAAACTGTCGTCCACATTACTGCAGGTCACGACATGCTCTGTTTGAAGAAATCATCAGAAAAAAATCTAAATAAAAAGGTGAATCATTTTGCATGACGTCATCATTCACGTCACACAAACGCTGCCTAAAATTTCAGCACCCCAACTTTAAACACCTTCCCGCGTCACCGAACGCTAGAGGTAATTCCTGAAATTCTGAATAAAAACTTAAAAAATGTATTGTACTGTACATGTTTTTTTGCAAGTCATAATGAGAAACGTGCAGTGCAAGAAATAAAAATCAAATCTGTACAACTGAACTTCAGACTGATTCTGTATCACTGAACACATTATGCTCTGAAGTGTGAGATGACAGTAACACATGCAGGCTCAGGTTGTGTATTTCCTTCACCTCCTTGAATTAGAGGTTAAAAAAAGGATGTTATTTAAATGAATATTTTTATTAATTTATTAAATGTATAAACATATTGAGTTCACCGGTTTTGTTGCAGTGATGCAGAGAACATTTGATACCCAACTGGTTAACCACCTGAACTCACAGTGTTGAACTATTCATTTATTTTTATTTATTTTATTACCATTTAAGGTATAGATTGAGGATGACTGTCTTTTTACCTGAAAGTAAAAAATGTATTTGTTATCAAAATCTGAACCATAAACCCAAATATACATTCAAAACCTGAATGTATTTCAAAAAGAATAAAAGGTAAATTGTTGCAGACGTTCATAAGATTCAGCAGGACTATCGTAACACATTTACACTTAGTGTCTCACACTACCAATTTGTTCCCGAGTGTGTGCTAAACTCAGCCGTCTCTGTCTTAACTGCCGGTTCTGTTTTAAGATTCTTTCCACTCTAGATGGACGGCTTGCTAACCAGAGT
The DNA here is from genome assembly GCF_904425465.1 of Colossoma macropomum. Taxonomy (NCBI): domain Eukaryota; kingdom Metazoa; phylum Chordata; class Actinopteri; order Characiformes; family Serrasalmidae; genus Colossoma; species Colossoma macropomum. The sequence continues at coordinate 258,927 of NW_023495663.1, read as the reverse complement.
CTCCACAGCTCTACCTCTGACCACTGCTGAGATATCACCATGGCTTCGACAGCAAAGGACCAATTGACTGACATGAACAAAGTCTAGCTATAAATCACTGTTTCTGTGTGACCTGCAGGCAGATTATCTCACTCTCTCTAGATGCGCTGCTACTGGTGACTCACTGTTTACAGATAAAACATAACAACAGGTAAAAGTCCCTTCAAGCTGAGTTTTTATATTCAATTATTTTAATTATCAAATGTGATCAAATATTTGTTGCAGCCCTAAATAACACAGTTAGACTAAATTAACAGTGAAATACAATAATACATTATAAAACTGAAGCGACTACACTAATGACATGCACATGTGCAGCTGGGCCACTCGATGGGTACTAGAAACTTACAAGCGTTCAACAAGCAGTTATTCCCCTGATATGCATTCGCGCAAGAGATCAGGTTCAGAGTTATGATACTTTCACCTCTAAAGCTGCCACTGAGTTTAAGAACATCAGTGACAACATTAATCTAGTAAAACTCTGGAGATGTTCTTTAGGCAAAGTACATAATGTTTTAAAAACGTCTGTTTCCACTTTAAACAGAGTCTGTACTGATACAGTCTATACTCACCTCTACTTTTCCTCTTCTTTATACAAACATAGATGATCCCACCCAGCACAGCCAGCAGAGCCACCACTCCTACAGTCACTCCTACAATCCATGCTCCACTCAGACCATAATGGCAGTTACTGCATTTTTCATCTGTACACAAAAAAAAAAAAAATCACCATTTGACTGAAATGACTGATATTCACCTATCATTCCAGAAAAGCTTCATCCTGTGGAAACAGATACCTTCAAGTGAATCTGTGTGAGTTTGGATCTCTATACTTCCACCATTACAACATCAGAGCTCAGGATCTAGTGTAATCTAATAGAAGACATACTGTAAGACCTACTGTAAGTCTGCTGCTTTATTTCAAGAGCTGATGTATGATTATTTTATTTTATGTTGTTTATAATTGACTTCTATTTGAAACAGATCCTGAGTAAGAACGGGTGCAATTTAAAAAAAACCGAAAGTGTAAAAAAAAATAACACATTAGGATTTCTGATAAACAAACAGGCTTCTTTCTCTGATCTTTCTCATATTTGAGAACTATGAGATGTCTGAACTGTACCCTCGACCAGAGGGCTCTGTCAGAGGTTCTAAGAGGTTCTAAAGAAGCACAGAAAGATAACTGCAGTCAGCTAAAGGCTATCACTCTCAGCACTGCAGACCAGATAGTACAGAGTGCAGCTATAGAACATAGGAAGCACTGCTGACAACTGCTGATAAACAACTCATTCATTTGACACATTTTCAGGAGCAACTTCAAAATGCCTTTCAAATTTGAGTTTTTTATTATTTCCTTGGGGAAGTAATTCTGGATATTGACTATTCTAGAGAATTACACTATATTGCTAAAAGTATTCACTCACTTATCCAAATCATTGAATTCAGGTGTTTCAGTTACTTCCATGGCCACAGGTGTATAAAACCAAGCACCTAGGCCTGCAGACTGCTTCTACAAACACTCGTTCATGGTGGAGGGACACATGCAGAGTGTTGTGAGGCAAAATAGTGTCCCAAGAAAATGTATTATTTCAGATTTTCCACTATTTTCCATCATCTACATTCCATATAAACTCAGAAGACTCGTGTAGGTTCACTGGTGGTTTGGATAGTAAATAAAATGTCTATATCTGTGTTGTAGTCATGGCGACCCCTGGTTCCAATCACCACCACTGTAAAGACACCTGAACCATTTCACACCAAACCACTCTGAATCACTCTGATTACATCTTAGTGACTGAATCATTTAAAAAAAATGAAATCTCTCTTCAAGTAAACTTCTTGTGTTTTGATGATTTTATGCATGAACAGCTGTTCAAAGCTGTGTTTGCTGGTCATGCACTGGCTGCGGTTTTCATGTCTGATCTAAATGAGCTAAAATTGTTACTGAAACAGTCACCACTGAAACATTTGGTAAAATTTGGGTAGAGTTACGAGCGTTTTGGTAGTGACAAAATGAAATGTCCAATCATTTATTTTAATAGAATAAATCAGTACAGGGTCACTCAAAGCAAAAGGATTTTAGTCTGAAGTCCAAGTCCGTTAAAAGTCTGAAACATCACCAGTTCGCTAGAATGATCCATACTGATGTTGATTAAATCAGACAAATGTTCAGAAGTTTAACGCATTAAATGTATTTTTTGCTGATTTTTGGTTTCTGTAAATCTAATATTCTACTGCTGTTGAACAAAGATAACAACTACATTACACTAATAACTGCAGTAACTTCAGAAGCCTAGAATCTCCTCAAACTGGCTTTCAATCAGCAACAAATATCAACAAACAGATATAATTACCCCACTGTTTAAATACTGGTGTGTCGAGGGAGCTGTGATTCATATAACAGTTGTAATTTGCTGCATCGTCCTCATTTATTTCCACACTCTTCCTCAGCTGGTAAGTTCCATCTTCATTGGGTCTGACTCCTGAAGATCTTAGTAGATGTTCAGGCAGTGAAGTGGTGAACTGCCTCACACTCATCTTCACGTCTTTGGGGTAGAAGCCTGTGCCCATGCAGGTCAGGTTCACCTTCCTCAAATCAGTTACACGTTTTGTCACAAACACATGAACATCCATTTGAGCTGGAGAGAAAAAAAGAGAAAAAAATGGTGGAGGGATACATGCAGGGTGTTGTGAGACAAAATGGTCAGATTTTCAGATTCATCACTATTTTCCCATCATCAACATTCCACATAAAAACTGTGTTTACATCTCAATATGGAAGAACTTAGAAAAAAATCAGTGGAATTACCCTTTACCACTTCACTCTGTGTAGGCCTACATAATGCATAATAACTATACCTCTACAGCTAAAAATAATAATAAATAAATTATTACTCTGATCAGGGCAAGTTTCTAAATACTCACTCTGTTTGGTTTCAGTGGTGTTGTATTTTGAATAAATCTTCAGCCAGTGATCACACTCTTCACATCTCTGAACAGCGTTTGGACCACGTCCAGCGTTCCACTCCTCCGCCAATGCTTTAGCCTGAATAACTGAGGTTGACCATTTACTCGAGGTCCAGTTATAAGAGATTGTAGTCTGTCCATCGTAGCCATATTCATTAGTGCAGTTTAACAGTGAAACTGAGCCGTCCGAATGTTTTTCACCCTCACAGCCAACTCTCGACTGCAGAATGTGACCATCTGAAACATAAAGAATGATGCATGTGAGCAAAGCTATATACAGATTATCTGTCTGTGAACACGCCTATAATCTCATAGATAATGAGCAAAGAAATGAACAGCATTATCTCTGTGAGACAGTTTTCCTTTGATTTATCTTTCATTTTTTTAATTTCCACAAAGTGTTTATAAACAAATGGACTAATAATACAACCCAATTTCCAAAACAGTTGGGATGCTGCACAAAATGTAAATAAAAACAAAATACTATAATGCGCAAATCATTTAAACTGTATATTTAATTTAAAATGAATTACAAAGACAACTTATCCAATGTCAAAACTAAGAATTTTGTTTTTTAAAAAATATATTCCCATTTTGAATTTGATGCCAACAACATGTTCCAAAAAAGTTGGTACAGGTGCAACAAAAGGCAGGTAAAGTTGTGTAATGCTAAAAAACACCTGGTGGTTGATTGGCAACAGGTCAGTAACATGATTGGGTATAAAAGAGCATCTCAGAGAGGCGGAGTCTTTCAGAAGTAAAGATGAGGAGGGTTCACCACTCTGTGGAAGACTGCACCATCAAATAGTGCAACAATTCAAGAATAACATTTCTCAACTAGAGATGAAACGATATTAAAATTTCATATCACGATTATCATGACCAAAATTATCACGATTATTGGTATTATCACGATATTGTTCAAATGTGCTGAAAAGTAAAATAAATAAATAAATAAATACTGATACACAAACTGAAACTCGTTTCACCAACTTTTATATTAACACAAATAGAATTGGAAGCAATATGCACTTTTTGTTTGCATAAACATTAAAAAATAAGGTCAATACATTTTAGTATTACTTTTGTATTACTTACAATACTTGTAATACTCTGTAAACAAAAGAACAGCAAATGTATTATTATTACTGTTATTATTATTATTACTATTCTTATTATTATTATTATTACTGTTGTAATTATTATTATTAGTAGTAGTAGTAGTAATAATTACAATAACGAGGGATTTCCCTGCATAGAGAATTAAATCTGGACCAACTCTGAGGTGGGTCTTAATGGAAAATTACTACTTCTTAGAAGTGCTGCACTCGGGGGATTTCTGTCCGAACTGCAGCTGCAGCATTATTGTACCGTTGTGGCGCTGAACCCCTAATCAACACAGCGCACCAGGAAAAACAGCCAAAATCACAGAGGAACTGCGTGACCGCGCTGTGAGCTGCAGACAGTGTAGAACTCACACAGTATGTCTTCAGCTGTGGAGCTGCTTCTCTAAAAGCATTTAAAACTAAAACATAACTTAAAATTAACGCGCATCTGAGCTGCAGCAGAAACACTCCTACAGTTTAATCTCTGAAACTCTGCTTTTCCCAAAATCAGCACAGCGTTTACTCGCGTGAGGTCCCATCTCAAAGCACACTATCTTCCCTACGTAGTGCACTTCGTGGATCATGAAATAGCAAATCCTTCACCCAAAGAGTGCAGGAAACGTTCGACTAAGTCATCTATAATCAACATTAACAACAGGTTACAAATTCCCCATTTAAAGCTCAGCTGCTTGTTAATGATGATCGTGTTTGTTTGAACAGTAGCGCCCTCTGTAGGGGACATTGAGTGATTTGAGACGGTGTTACTCTCCTCTCAGACAGTAAACACTGCAAGCTAGACGAGAAAGGGGAGCTGTGCAGATTGAACTTTTGCAGTCTCGTTCCGGAGCTTGTGTGAGTTAACTCAGAGCTCAATTTGGAGACGCTGCTCCACAGAAATATGTGTTTCAAGCTTTAATTTCGATTCACAGCTGATTCACCGATTGTTTTTTCTTTTTTTTTTTCATTTTTTTTGACGCTAAAAGCTTCGTTTAACATTATTAACGAACCATAAGCAAAAGTTAAACCACACAAACCACAACACTTCTTCTATTTCGAAGTCCACAGACTTCTTCGTTAAAGTTAACCTTGCATTCTTGCAGGTAGCGGGTGGTGGTCGCGAAGATGACTGGTAAGGTTTGATGTGTTGCCCCCTTTCGCCGCTATTTTCTTTCGGCCTGTTCTGCAGACAGTTAATCTTCAATTAACTTTCCTTCTGCATTCTTATAAAACCCAAAACATGACCAAGCGTCAGACTTGGTCTTCTTAGAAGGCTGAAATATCTCAGAATCTCCGCGTTTTTCACACCGCGGTAATCGACCGCGGTTTTAACGATACTGTAAAGTTCAAACGGTACTACTAACCGTCATTAATTTTACCGCGGTTTACCGTGAAACCGGTAACCGTTTCATCTCTATTCTCAACATAAAACAGCAAAGAACTTCTGTTTTTCATCATCTACAGTACATAATATCATTAAAAGATTCAGAGAATCTGGGGAAATCTCTCTATGTAAGGGACAAGGCTAAAGACCAGTATTTGCTGGCTGTGATCTTTGGGCCCGCAGACAGTACTGCATTAAAAATCACTGCATGGGCTCAGAAACCACTGTCTGTGAACACAGTTCTTCACTGCATCCATAAATGCAAGTTAAAACTCTAAAACACAAAGAAAAAAACATATATAAACAGGATCCAGAAACGCTGCCACCTTCTCTGGGCCTGAGCTCATTTAAAATGGACTGAGGGGAAGTGGAAAAGTGTCCTTCAACATTTGAAATGCTTTTTGGACATCATGGACACTGTGTCCTCCGGACTAAAGACCACTCAGCTTGTTATCAGGGCACAGTTCAAAAGCCAGTATTCATGATGGTATAGTGGGGCATTAGTGCGCATAGCATGGGTGATGTGCACAACTGTGAAGGCACTATTAATGCTGAACGATATATACTGTATATGTTTTAGCAACATATGCTGCCATCCAGACAACATCTTTTTCAGGGAAGGCCTTGATTATTTCAGCCAGACAATGTCAAACTACATTCTGCATGTATTACAGCAGCATCCGTATTGAAAGAGTCTGGATATTAAACTGACCTGCCTCCAGTCCAGACCTGTCACCACTGAAAACATTTGGTGCCTTATAAAATGAAAAGTACTACAAAGGACACTCTGAACTGATGATCAGCTGAAATCCTATATCAAACAAGAACAGGAAAACATTTCACTTTCTAAAGTGACATTTCACTTTCTACAGCAGTGTCTCCTCAGTTCCAAAACACTTGCAGAGTGTTGATAAAGGAAGAGGTGATGAAACACAGTGATAAACAGGGCCCCGTCCCAACTTTTTTGGAACGTATTGTTGACATCAAATTCAAAATAGGCAAATATTTTTCAAAAAACAACATCATGTCTCAGTTTCAACATTTGATATGTTGCCTTTGTAGTATTTCCCTTTAAAAATATGGTTTACAGGATTTGTATCATTACATCCTATTTTTATTTACTTTCTGCACAGCGTCCCAACTTGTATTATTGTATTGTAATAACAATAATAAGAGTAACAATAATAATATAATTTTTGAGATAATTTTTGATAATATAATTTTTTAACTCTGAAGTGGACACAGGAGAAAACACAGTGATATCGTGTGAGTTGTGTTGTAATAAATTAAAGCCCAGTTCAGTAAAGGCTGTGCAGAGGAGAGGCACAAGAGGACAGCAGAGGAAACTTCACAAATCATCACCTTTAAAACCTCCACTCAGAGGGTGAGGACGTGATCATATTTATATTAATAATAATAAACTTCATTGTTTACATTTAAAATGCAGCTCAAAGCTCAAAAGCTTTGCAATGTGAACTGAAATTGACAGAGAAAGAAAAGAAACAGGTGGCAGTCACATAAAATCAGCAAACTGAGATGCAATAAATAAAAGCAGAGAACAATTAAAGACATTAAAACCAGAATACAAGTACAACTATTAAAAGCATCTAAAAATGTTGTAGAACAAAAAGTGGGAACAATAAAAGCTAATTAAATCCTGAAGTAAAGGATGTTTTTAACCCCTTAAAAGAGGCTTATTATTCAGTAACTACAGGGACTTCAATTCAAACTGGCTAAGCTATTCTTAGGCTATAGAAGTGTGTTATCAAACTTTGGACCTGCTGGTGGGCATTGGCCATTTAAGGGGTTAACTTTTTTAAATCAGTGACAGATGAAGCCTGATTAATATTCACTGATAACACATTCCAGATCTTTGGTGCATAAACACAAAAAGCTGCTTATTGGCACTTTTTTAAGTTTTATATGTGAAATCTGGAGAATGATATTGAAACATGACTTGAAGCAGAGTTTATTAGACAGTCAGAGATGTATGAAGGTGCTGCACCATTAAGAGATTTACAAACTAGTAATGGAATTTAGTAATAAAATATTCTGTTCTGAAGAAAACATGTAGCTGGAGAAGTGAGGGTAAAACTGCTCTCATATGCCCATATGGTATAAAGTCAAAGTTAAAAGGGTTTTACATCACTCAAAAAACACTTTATACCTTTTTACTGCGTTTGTAAATCTTACATTTCTCTGTAATGCTAATCCAGACAGACCCAGTCTCTGCATTTATAAATGGTTATGTATCACCATCAGCCTATAGATCTCATCTCAGTGAAAAACTGGAAAACATTTTTGGGAACACATTACTTGAACTCTGCTACATAAGACTGACATGATCATGCTACCAAGTCACAGCACATTTCATCTGCTGTCATGAGTTTTTGTGACAGATTATGGTCAGTAAAATGTTGCCATTAACAACACCTGTCATTATAGATGTTATAATGTTTGATGTCATGACATTTAATCTCACATGATAGTTTACAGTCAATATAAAAAATTATTACATCTGTAATGACAGTTACACTATATATACACATGAAACTGTCCTTTCAGTGAACATAATCTGTATGAAGATTAAAAGCCAAATATAATCGTTAATCGACCACCTTCCTCTGCATGAAGACATGAAATAAAAAAAAAAAGACAAAAGCTTTTCCTCACCTGACTCTTTGTGTTTGAAGGCCTTCATGTGTTTGTCGAGGTCCTTTTTTAGCTGTTGTTTATCAGACTTCAGCTTTTCGATGCTATCTTTCCACTCACTCTCCTTCATCTCCTTCATCCAGTCCTGTTTAGGAGTCCTGATGCCGTCTGTACTGCTGTAGGAGTCAATCTGTCTGTCATCCAGCAGAGTCACTGCACTGAACTCAGAGACTCTGTCTGAAGAGCTTTTAGACTGGACAGTGTAGAGGTAACACAGAGAGTGTTCATCTGTGGAGAAATAAAAAGACTGGATATTAAACAATGATTTCACTACAATAAACAGAGACAGTAATTAATATGAAGGAATTTACAGTATACAGTATAACTTCATTTTTTGTACTTTCATACTCTGCTGACACCTAAATTGAATCATGATTTACCTCAAGCATATAAAATACAGGTGTCCTGATCAAGATCTGATTTTCTTTCAAGGCTCTTTTAATATCCAGTATCTGCTGATACCAAAGTGTGAACAGTGCTTGTAGTTCATAGATCACAGTCTCATAGTGGAGGATTCAGTTAGTCAAACAACAAATACAACTTAGTCTATTTCTGTGCATCACCTCTATACATTCCTACACTGTCACCATCACCTCCAGAACACTGTCACCACCACCTCCAGAACACTGTCACCATCACCTCCAGAACACTGTCACCATCACCTCCAGAACACTGTCACCACCACCTCCAGAACACTGTCACCATCACCTCCAGAACACTGTCACCACCACCTCCAGAACACTGTCACCACCACCTCTAGAACACTGTCACCACCACCTCCAGAACACTGTCACCACCACCTCCAGAACACTGTCACCATCACCTCCAGAACACTGTCACCACCACCTCTAGAACACTGTCACCATCACCTCCAGAATACTGTCACCACCACCTCTAGAACACTGTCACCACCACCTCTAGAACACTGTCATCACCACCTCCAGAACACTGTCACCATCACCTCTAGAACACTGTCACCATCACCTCCAGAACACTGTCACCACCACCTCCAGAACACTGTCACCATCACCTCCAGAACACTGTCACCACCACCTCCAGAACACTGTCACCATCACCTCCAGAACACTGTCACCACCACCTCTAGAACACTGTCACCATCACCTCCAGAACACTGTCATCACCACCTCCAGAACACTGTCACCATCACCTCCAGAACACTGTCACCACCACCTCCAGAACACTGTCACCATCACCTCCAGAACAGTCACCTCCACCTCCAGAGCACTGTCACCATCGCCTCTAAAACACTGTCACCATCACCTCCAGAACACTGTCACCACCACCTCCAGAGCACTGTCACCATCGCCTCTAGAACACTGTCACCATCACCTCCAGAACACTGTCACCATCACCTCCAGAACACTGTCACCACCACCTCCAGAACACTGTCACCACCACCTCCAGAACACTGTCACCATCACCTCCAGAACACTGTCACCACCACCTCCAGAACACTGTCACCATCACCTCTAAAACACTGTCACCATCACCTCTAGAACACTGTCACCATCACCTCCAGAACACTGTCACCATCACCTCCAGAACACTGTCACCATCACCTCTAAAACACTGTCACCATCACCTCCAGAACACTGTCACCATCGCCTCTAAAACACTGTCACCATCACCTCCAGAACACTGTCACCACCACCTCCAGAACACTGTCACCATCACCTCCAGAACACTGTCACCACCACCTCCAGAACACTGTCACCATCACCTCTAAAACACTGTCACCATCACCTCTAGAACACTGTCACCATCACCTCCAGAACACTGTCACCACCACCTCCAGAACACTGTCACCATCACCTCTAAAACACTGTCACCATCACCTCCAGAACACTGTCACCATCACCTCCAGAACACTGTCACCATCGCCTCTTTTTTAAAACACTGGTGTAAATAGAGTGAACAGGGTAAACTAGACTTAGAGCACTGAGATCTGACCAGGCTTCTGTCGCAGATACCAGTTTCCTTCTTCATACTGGAATTTGGGAATTAATCTCTCAACAGCAGCGCACATTCCTCAGTCTACAGACTTCCTCAGCTCTCCTGAGCTTCACTCGCCCCAAAACAAAAACCTCAGATTAGTTTTCTCTGTTCAAGGCCTCCATTTCCGTTCAGCCATTCGTTCATATGTTACCAGATATTATTCTGTTTATACTCCACACAGTGTTACACCGTCTGTACTCTGGAGAATCCTCAGTTAGGTGATTAATCAAAGCTGGACATTCACCAGTTGAGGCCTTTAATGACCATAAACATTTCAATACAAACTGAACTGAACCGAGCTGAGCTGAGCTGAACCGAGCTGAGCTGAACCGAGCTGAGCTGAGCTGAACTGAACTGAACCGAGCTGAGCAGAACCGGCCTTTAGTAAATAGTTAATACTGCAGTTTAATCAGACACTGAATCAGTTTAACCGCTCTGATTTACTGACATTAATCAACATTATATAGAGAATAACTGACACAGTGATCTATAGGTTACCTTATATTCAGAAGTCTGAAAGCGAAACTAACTTCTCAAACTTCCATCAAAATAAACAGACAGAAAACTCAAGAAAACTCAAACCCAGCAGCGCCAAAACTGAACCTGTATGGATCATACTCACATTTAGCCACCGTCTGCATCGTCGAAGAAGAGGTAAATAAACCAAAAAGAAAAAGCGGACGAGGGACGACCAGAGAACTTGTAGAGAGGAAAATTACCGCTCTGTAATGTCTTCCGGGTTTCTCAAAAGCTAGAGGGCGCTCCAAAATGAGGGGGTTAATATGGAGCATTTGAGCAAAATCATAGTTTATAAATGCTGAAACATTTTAATGTAAAAGAATTCATTCATTTCCTGAACACAGAGCAGCATAAAACATTTTAACACTGCTGTTATATTTTTAAGAGCTTTTAAACTCGAGTTATAGGAGTGCCTCATGTACGTCCATGACGTCAGCGGTCCTGTTTTTGATATAACGGGGGGAATAGGAAGCGGCCATGCTCCTCATAAAATGGCTCTGGTGACACTTTAAGCGCGTAGGCGCCGGAAACTGAGTCACAATCTGTCACTTTGCTGTTGATTTATCAGTTTTGCATTTTCATTTTCATTCTGTCAGATCTGCAGCCGGTTGCTGTAAAAGAGAGATGAGAGCCTGAACACTGCAGTCTGATTTCAGTTTGACTCGGATTCTGCACTTCATGAAGAAAAGCCAAAGCCAAAGAGAAGCTTGGATTTTATTTTCTCTGTCAGCTTTTTCATTTTAGATTTGGCCATGAAAAACCAGAATAACGACTAAATCAAATGACAAACAGCTGCTTTACATTTATTTTTATTTTTGTCACAAATGACTTGTGCATATGTGAAAGACGAAATTGCAAATGTAGGTATTTCATATAATTTTCAAATTATATAGATGTTTGTTAAAAGAAATGGCAAAAAGAGGTTTGCATTTACATTTTATTGTTTTCATTTCTTGTTAGGCTGTATTTGCCTCCGACAGCACTACAGGATCGTTGCATATTCAAGCCACAAGATGGAGCCATTACACAATAAATCAGTCTCGTGAACTCAAGGAGCATCAAAATAGGACTGAGTTAGAAACCAGAAAGAGGCAACTTGTTATAGGCAGGCATGATAAAAAGACTGTTGGAAATGTTGGGATAGAATGAGGTCAGACAGCATATACACACCCTGAAACCTATTTTTTTTTAATTACGCTGCTTACTGGGCAGCACTACATACAGATTGACCCTGCAGTCAAGCCTGAGGTGTACAGTCCAAGCAGGGTAGCTTGAGGTCTTATGGACTCATCATGCACATTAACAATAAAGTTTCCTGAATGTTTTTGACCAGGATGTACAGTTGTGGGAAAAAAAAAAACTTTAATTGGTATAGAACTTTTTATATAGCTCGTCCGTGTCTTATTCAGTAAAAATGTTTTTTCAGTTGAAAGTTTTTCTTTATGGAACCAAAAGTGGATCCTGTAGGGAATCACTCTAAAGAACTTTTATTTTCTGCTTTATTTTAAGAGATACAAATCACTTTTAGCATATCTATATTCACCATACCACTGAGACATTTAGCTGGTTGTTTGCTTTGTAATAACACCCATCTGCTCAGTTCAGGGCTCAGGTATGTGTCTGTTTCAGTGCTGGGTTGCAGCACAGGTTTAGGTAACTTAGCTATGAGCAAATACAGATTACTGTACCAAATACACCAAAAGGAAGTTCCTGTTACTCTTTCCTGTGCTTCCTGTGTTTCCTGTGCTAACATTTTTGGAATCTCATCATCATCTGAGTTATCCCAGATGGAATTCCACCATGATGTTTACAACAGAAACATTTAAAGTGATTACAACACTAGAAGACATCTTTAAAACGACTACACTGAGCTGTAAGGGTGCTTCGCAGATGAAGAAGTGTTAAGTTCAAGTCTGATACATCCAGGTGTGGAATAGTGCTGATGCACTAAGGTGAGCTTACCTGGAATAACAGAAGAAAGATCCTGCTGGGGAAAGATGAACTGGCTGTATCTCATGTCAGAGGTGGAATGAAAATGTTCAAGAGGTCAAAAGCAGACGATCATGAAATGCTGAAAAGCTCATGCTGAACAGCAGCTTTGTTATAAGACATTTATAACAAACATTTAAGCTAAACTTCAGAGATTTAAATTCTTTATTCAGTTTAAATGTTGAAATGGAAGTGGAAGAATCTTGAAAACCTTGGACAAGACTTATTTACTTCTTTATTTACAGTGTAAAAACATACTCAAAAGACATAAATACACAGTCCAAATAAACAAATGCAAATGCACGTTTTCTGGATTCAGCAAGACTCTGAAGAATGTATATACAATAATGCTGATGTATCTGACTGTTGAGTGCTGAAAAAGAGCTGGAAATTAAAACTTTAAAACTGACTTGGAATTTTAAGAGAGAGATTAGATGATGAGTGAGAGAGAAACAGAAAGAGAGAGAAAAAAAGAGCGAGAGAAGAAAATTCATTTTTTGTATCCTTTCACTTTTTAGGACAAACAGCATGAATAACCTGAAGGGCTCAATTGCCTGTCAGTTTGCACTGATGATATAAACATTCCTGAAAGCGTTGGACTGCGTGACATCAGGTCACACAGGAAATCCCAGTTTCAAACACCAATCAGCTCAGAGCGATAGATTCATTTTTAATCCAGTTTTAAGACCCCATCAGTGGAAGCGTCAGATAGCCACACATTCTTGTCTCAGGAAAGTTCTGTGTTCTCTGTTCTTAAAAGTAAATATGCTAAAAGGGTTCTCTAGAGCAGGGGTTCTTAACCTTCTTCACACTGTGGCCCTCTTTTGGGGTTGAAACTATTTCCGAACTCCTGCATTGCCAATCTGCCCACCCAGCTCTCCAGCCCCCTGCCCCCAAAATCCCACACACCAAGAAATTAGAGAAGAATAATTAGATACCAAGTCTACTCACGTACTGGACCTGCATTCCTTAGTAAGCATTTTACCACAAACCTCAGATCTTTAGTCTGGTATAGTATTTGGTAACCACAAATACTTAAAGGTCAGCAGGCAATAAAGACCCTTGGAGCCACTCAGGAGTCAACATTAATTTTTCTCTGTGTTTGATACAGCATATGTTGTGTAGCACCACTCTCACCACACTGCAACCCGCGGGTTAAGAACCCCTGCTCTAGAGCATTGCCATCAAAGAACCACTTCCACTGGATGAGATTTGTGTTTACAGTTTAATGAAGTTATATTTTACATTTTATAGCTGCTGTGAAAATGGGTTAAAAAGGTTCTTTGGACTTGAACATCTCATTTAGAGAAATGGTTCCTTAAAGCAGTGGTTCTCAAACTGGTCCTCAGGGACCGAGTTTGCAGCGGGTTGGGCTGGAGCAAAAATGTGGATCATCTGGGCTGCTTTGAGAACTACTGCTTCAAATAACCATGAACTGAAGGGTTCCTTAGATTCTTCTGTGGCATCACTCTTTTAAACACTTTGCCATCTTATTTTACGAACCCTTTTTTAATTTGTCAGTGTGCTGTAGAGACAGACGAACCTTATATCTCCAAGTTGTGGATCATCACTACGGAATGTTCCTGAGGGAACAACAATATCCTGATGCTGAGTTTAGTCCCCATATCTGCACAATGGACGCAGGCAGATCCACCAAGTTCTCTAACTGTCTCAAGAAAAGTGACCTCCAATGTCTCTGAGGTCACATTCAGCAACTGTGTTTTTCTTGGCACCCCATCAGGAGCCTCAATGCCACACATTCTGAAAGGTTTTGATTGGTCTTAAAAAAAAAACATAACTGAGGCCTTTTGTAAAGTACGCACTGCTGTGTAGTCCTTACACTGGCATTTCAGCGTCCAGTGGGCCAAGAGAGGTCAGAATAAGGTCCGCATCTTCTTTTCAGACATTCAGTGCCATGAATCCACTGTACATCCAAATGAGTGACATTTCCCCGCTGTGGGATTAATAAGGGTCCCTTAATCACTAGCTTCACTGCTGCACATGCTAAATAGTAAATAGTAACAAGCCCTTTGGAGAGTTTGCTCCTCTGCGTAAACTTGATCTTGGTATTTCAGTGTATAGTAGGTCGAGAGAGGCCAGAATAAGGTCCATATCTTCTTTGAATACAATCAGTGCCTTTGAATTCACTGTACATCCATCCACCTGTTACGATGTACATGTTAGAAGATGGAGAGGCCAGACAAATCCCCACCGTCACCTAGAGGGAGGGTCAGGGGTAGACAGAAATCAATTAACTTGAAAACAAAATAATGCCAGTGTGACATCAATAAACAGAAGATTTACAACATAACTGATCTCATTTTATCTTTGTTAGCTTCCATTTCAGACCTAACTGGGCTGATGGTGATGCTGCTCTCACTCTTGTAGGTGACGTCCTGATAGTTTTGAGTTTTTCAGGTGTGACCATATTTCATTGTAGTCTGTGTGTGTAATTTACAGTTTGGGACCATAAAATTGTGCTATATTTAAAATGATAATTACTTAGTAAGGCTTATTAATTTAGGCCTTTAGATTTTTGTCAGTACTTAAGTGGGTTATAACAGTCAGGTTCAGTGTCATTAAATTAAACAAAGGTAAATTAAAGATATATTAAAACATTAAGGAGTCACTGAATATATTATACACATTAATAAAGTATAACTGTCTTTATTCACAAAGAAGTTTGAGCTCACTAAAAAACAATAAGAACAGTCCTGTCCTGCCACAATACATTTGTGAAAGCTGTTTTACATTATATATAAATAGTTTGTTGTTCTCTGAAAGACCACTAGGTGTCAGTAGCTATGTAGCAGCCTCTCACATAGCAGGAAGTGAGAGCAGGTCCAACTCATGGGAGTTAGCTGTATTGTATCTCGGTCAATCCAGTGAGATCTGCACACATCCAAATGCCTATGATAGCATCGTGGGTATGTACATATTGTTTTTATCTTAATCTATCATCGTAGACCCTAAATTGTACATTTTCAGAGTTGTTATGTTAAGGATTGATTGGGGTGCCATTTGTGGCAGTTTATACATGTGTTTAGACGTGAGAATGGGTGTATGAACATGATACAGTGTGATTCCTTGTTTGCATTTGGGATAATTATACACTAACCAGTCGCAGTAAAACACAAAAGATTGTATTTCATTTGTTGGTTAATGTTAAAGGGGAACATATTGTTGAATACTGTTTTTCTGTATTTTAGTTTCACCTTTCCTTGCAACAATAAACCTGTGGACAAGGGCCAACTGTCTTCAGAGTGGTGATGTTAAGGAGAGAGTTTATCTGTCTGTCAGCACATAGGACAGAACAGTGAAACCACGTCTTTCTGGAGGGCATAGGATAACGCAGTATAGACTGGCAGATAACAGTAACGTCTTCACACAACCAGTGAACGACTGTCAGAGTTGGCCTAAACAGAGATATACTAAACTGTGCCAAGATGGAGGAAACCTTTTCCTTAAAGACACGCTCTCGTGCTTCGTGTTCCTCAGTACGATTTAGTACATCATCAACCGGGTCTGCTGCAGCCAGAGCATGAGCGAGAGCAGAAGCAGCAAAAGCATGTCTTTCCTTTGCTGAAGAGGAACTTAGCCTAAAAGTGGAAAAGGCTAAGTTGGAAGCATCTATGGAAATGCTAAATTACAAGAAAGAGACTGCTGCTGCCATTGCCGAAGCAGAAGCACTCGAAGCTGCAGCTGATTTCAATATGGAGAAACTTGGCTGCAGGTTAAGTTTAAATTCTGTTCCCTTGGATGCTGCACAGCGAACAGAGCAATATGTTGTCAAGCAAGCCCAAGTACAAGAGAAAGAGTTCCAGCAAGATGGGGATGGTCTCTTACCAAAAACAGAGCCAAGTTCTAGCTACAGTGTTCCATCTTCTCATCTTAAACCTGAAGCCAAACCATTTGTTCCAGACCAAATCAACACTGCTTCCCAGTCAAACCATTGGTTTTACCTCACAACAGCCTTACACCTGTGAAGATGAAGGTCACTATGTACCACATAAAGTTAGGTTCAAGAGCAACCATGCTTCTTCAGTGCAACATTTCACACCTTCAAAAGATGAAAATTGTCCCACTCCTTCATCCTACCCTATGGGCCCAAACTCCGGTGATGGCAGCTCGTATGTTCATGACTTTATGAGATACCTTGCTCGACGTGAAGTTGTAGCTACAAGTTTACTTCAGTTTAATGATAAACCTCAGAACTACAGAGCCTGGAAACGTTCATTTCAGTCAGCTACAAGTGGATTAAATCTAACACCAAGTGAGGAGATGGACCTTCTGCTAAAATGGCTAGGCAAGGAGTCAGCAGGATATGTTGAACAGATAAGGGCAATACATATCAACCATCTAGAAGCAGGGTTGGCTATGACATGGGACAGGCTTGAACAAATCTATGGCTCAACAGAGGTAATAGAAGAAGGAGACCTGCCTGGTCTCTCCTTCCTCGACACAGCAAGAGGAGTGAACCCAATTGTACAGAAGCTCCTGTTTCGTTTGCAGGAAAAGTGGGCATCAGTTGGTGCATCTTACAAGCGGCAAAAGCATGTTACCTACCCTCCCTTTGCCTACTTTGTAGACTTTGTTCAACAGGAAGCTAGCATTGGAAATGATCCAAGCTTCAACTTCATGTCACATACAGATATGGTTCCCAGGACAGAAAAGACAGTTTGGAAGTCAAACAAACTACCTGACGTTGCTGTCCATAAGACAGAAGTGTTGCCCAGTGGCATTTTTGATTCTATTGAGTATCCAAGCAAGGGTGATGATTGCAACAAGCTGTGCCCCATAAAAGACCACACCCTCTACGTGAATGCCGTGCATTCAGAGAAAGGCCCATTGAAGATCGTAAGGCATATTTAAAGGAGAATAAAGTGTGCTTTAAATGCTGTTCCTCGTCATCACATATTGCTAGGAACTGTAAAACTAAAATTCAATGTTCTGAATGCAAAAGTGAAAGACACCATGTAGTGCTTCACCCTGGACCTGCACCATGGAAGGAAAAGGTGGACTCTGCTCCAGAGCACGGCGGGGAGAATATGAAAGCTACATCTCAATCTGATGTCACCAGCAAATGCACAAAGATCTGTGGTGGAGATCTGACAGACCGGTCCTGCTCTAAAATATGCCTGGTAAAGGTATATCCAGCTGGTCACAGAAACAAAGCAGTGAAACTGTACGTGATCCTAGATGAACAAAGCAACAGGTCCTTAGTTCGTTCACAGTTCTTCGAGGTGTTCAATGATCAAAGCCCAGGGGCTCCTTATACATTGAGAACATGTGCAGGGGTAAAGGAATTGGTAGGAAGACGAGCCAGTGGTTATGAGGTGGAATCCCTGGATGGAACTGTCCATATTCCATTGCCTAGTCTTATAGAATGTAATGACATTCCTAATAACCAAGATGAGATACCAACTCCTGATGTGGCTCTTCACCATGCACACCTCAAGTCAGTGGCACACTTCATCCCAGAAGTCGACCCTCAAGCCCCAATTATGCTTCTTCTAGGTCGGGACATAATTAGAGTGCATAAAGTCCGCAAACAGGTGAATGGTCCACACAGCCTGCCTTATGCACAGAAGCTGGATCTAGGGTGGGTCATTGTAGGCAATGTATGTCTAGGTAGCGTCCACAAACCCCAGACAATCAGCACTTTCTACACCAACACCACAGAGCTACAGCGCCCTACGTTCTTTGATCCATGTCCTAATGTATTCCGTATCAAAGAAAAGTACAGCGATGTCCAGGTGCTTAATCACTGTCCCCCATTGTCTGAGGAGAATTGTTCCTGTGAGAGTGACCACCTGGGACGCACTGTTTTCAAGAGGACCAAGGACGACATTAAGATTGCTCCTTCAATCCAAGATGCATCCTTCATGAAAATAATGGATGAGGGACTACAGAAAGATTCAAACAACAGTTGGATTGCACCATTACCCTTTAAGTGTCCAAGGCAGCGACTCCCCAACAACAGACCCCAAGCACTTAAGCGTCTTATGTCCCTCATGCGCAACTTTGACAAGAAGCCTGAAATGAGAGATCACTTCCTCAGCTTCATGGACAAGATGTTTAAGAATGGCCATGTTGAGTTGGCTCCTCCTCTCAGGGAGGAAGAAGAACGATGGTACCTGCCAATGTTTGGAGTGTATCATCCAAAGAAACCAAAGCAAATCAGAGTGGTGTTCGATTCTAGTGCCAAATACAATGGTGTATCGCTCAACGATGTACTGTTAACTGGGCCTGACCTAAACAACACACTGATTGGTGTACTGATATGCTTCAGAAAAGAAGCAATTGCCTTTACAGCAGACATAGAACAGATGTTCTGTTGTTTTTTGGTAAAAGAAGATGACAGGAACTTCCTCCGTTTTCTCTGGTATCTGGACAATGACATTTCCAAAGAAATTGTGGATTATCGCATGAGGGTCCACGTCTTTGGTAATAGCCCCTCGCCTGCAGAGGTTATTCATTGTCTACACCAGTCAGTGCAGGGCGAAGGGTTCCATGTCGACCCAGATGTTAAGCACTTTGTGATGCGCGACTTTTATGTCGATGACGGTTTGAAGTCTATGCCTGCTGTGGAAGCTGCTGTTGACTTGCTTAAAAGGACACTCTCTCTAGATCAAACCTGAGGCTGCATAAAATTGCAGCAAACAGCAAAGAGGTCATGAAAGCTTTTCCGTCTAAAGATCATGCAAGCGACCTTAAGGACCTAGACCTTGGAGTAGATCTGCTGCCAGTGCAACGCAGTCTGGGACTCAATTGGGACCTCCAAACAGACTGCTTCCTCTTCAGTGTATCTGATGAGATAAAACCTTCCACTCGACGAGGTGTCTTATCCACAGTCAACAGCCTCTATGATCCTCTTGGGTTTTGTAGCCCCAGTTACAATCCAGGGCAGGGAGATTCTTAGAGAAATCACTGTTGAGAACAGTGACTGGGATGTGCCATTAACCCAAGAAATGGAGGAGGTTTGGGTGTCATGGAGAACCTCTTTAGCAGAGCTATCCAATCTTTCCATCCCCAGACCCTATACTGAAACTTCACCTTCAGCGGCTGTCAGAAGGGAATTGTGTGTCTTTTTGGATGCATCAACCAAGGCTATTGCTGCAGTGGCATATATATGAAAGTCACAGATGTTGCTGGCAACAGTCATATTGGGTTTGTAATGGGAAAAGCCAAGCTGGCCCCCCGGCCTGAGCACACAGTACCGAGATTGGAACTTTGTGCCGCAGTGCTTGCTGTTGAGTTAGCAGACCTAATCTCAGGAGAACTAGACCTTCAGATTGATGCCATAACGTATTACTCGGACAGCAAGGTCGTTCTGGGCTACATTTGTAATGAAACCAGGCGCTTTTATGTCTACGTCAATAATCGGGTACTTCGCATCTGAAGATCCTCCCATCCAGACCAGTGGCACTATGTGCCATCAGACCAGAATCCTGCAGATCATACAACACGTTTCGTGACTGCAAGCCATTTGAAAGACACAAACTGGCTAAGTGGACCCAAATTTCTGTCTGCACCCCAGCCAAACACCTCTGAGAGCAGCTTTGAGCTTGTTGATCCAAGCTCAGACCCAGACATCCGGCCTTTAGTGTCCACTTTAAGCACTATGGACAGTTGGTGGGAAGAGGAAAGTAAGCAGCATCATACATCAGTGTGTAACATGTAGACGGCTAAGAGCTCCACTTGGCAACCAAAAAATGGCCAGCCTTCCAGCAGATCGTCTTTCCACAGATCCTCCATTCACAAATGTGGGATTAGATGTGTTTGGCCCTTGGAGTGTCTCCTCACGCCGAACCAGAGGAGGACTCTCACAAAGTAAATGGTGGGCTGTGATCTTCACATGTTTGAGTATAAGAGCTGTTCATATTGAGGTAATAGAATCCCTCGACACATCCAGCTTCATCAATGCGCTAAGGCGTTTTCTTGCTGTGCGCAGGCCAGTGAAACATATCCGTTCGGATCGTGGCACAAACTTTGGTGCTTGCAAGGACTTAAAGATACCTTCGAACATTGATGGTGCAGCTGTGAAGACTTACCTATCAGACCATGGCTGTGTATGGACCTTCAATCCACCACACGTTCCCATTTCGGTGGAACATGGGAAAGAATGATTGGTCTTGCAAGGAGAATTCTGGACTCCATGTTTCTCCAGCTGAAAGGAACACTTACTCATGAAGTGCTGGTTACCTTTATGGCCGAAGTATCAGCCATTATCAATTCCAGGCCTCTTGTTCCCATGACAACTGACCCAGATGATCCATTTATTCTTACACCAGCAACTCTTCTGACACAAAAGGTGAATGTTGTTCCTGTTCCTGCAGGGGGGTTTGGAGAATCAGACCTCTACAAGCGCCAGTGGCGACAAGTTCAGCACCTGTCCAACACTTTCTGGGATAGATGGCGAAAGCAGTATCTCCCAACTTTATAGGCATGCAAGAAGTGGCAGTCCATTCAACCAAACATTGAAAAAGGAAGTGTTCTCCTCAAGGACAGCCAGGTTCCTAGGAATGAATGGCCCCTTGGACTAGTAACACAGACCTTCCCAAGCAAAGATAAGAAAGTGCGTCAGGTTGAGATTAGGATCATGAAGCCTGGTAAGGCTACACTTTTCCTTAGGCCTATTACCGAGGTGATACTTCTTCGTCCTCCAGATGCATAGATATATGACGTGTCGTGATTATCGAGTGATGCGTACCCACATCAGACGGGGAGTGTCCTGCCACAATACATTTGTGAAAGCTGTTTTACATTATATATAAATAGTTTGTTGTTCTCTGAAAGACCACTAGGTGTCAGTAGCTATGTAGCAGCCTCTCACATAGCAGGAAGTGAGAGCAGGTCCAACTCATGGGAGTTAGCTGTATTGTATCTCGGTCAATCCAGTGAGATCTGCACACATCCAAATGCCTATGATAGCATCGTGGGTATGTACATATTGTTTTTATCTTAATCTATCATCGTAGACCCTTAGTTTCTGGAAATTGTACATTTTCAGAGTTGTTATGTTAAGGATTGATTGGGGTGCCATTTGTGGCAGTTTATACATGTGTTTAGACGTGAGAATGGGTGTATGAACATGATACAGTGTGATTCCTTGTTTGCATTTGGGATAATTATACACTAACCAGTCGCAGTAAAACACAAAAGATTGTATTTCATTTGTTGGTTAATGTTAAAGGGGAACATATTGTTGAATACTGTTTTTCTGTATTTTAGTTTCACCTTTCCTTGCAACAATAAACCTGTGGACAAGGGCCAACTGTCTTCAGAGTGGTGATGTTAAGGGGAGAGTTTATCTGTCTGTCAGCACATAGGACAGAACAAGTCCATATACCTAAATATACATTCACCATGTATTTTTGCAAATTCAAAGATTAAAAAAAAAGATTTTAAAATGGTTAGTATTCCATTATTTGCTGCTCTATTTTGTTTTCAAGTTGTCAGTGTCACTAATCATTTTCACTATTTGTTATGTACTTTATTAAAGTCTCAACTGAATTGTTCAGATGTTCAGAGAAGTTGTAGCTGGAAGCTACATTGTCACTGTGTAACAGAGACGTGTAGAATTCGTCTGTGAACATTAATAATCTTTCTGAGATATTTTTTTATAATTTGCCAAAACCAAAATGTGAGTTTGTGTTTGGTGCTCAGTGAGTCGCCAGACGTCATATTTTCAACCTATGAGGGGAAATCTAAACATTTCGCTTCAGTGAAACAGTTACCTGATCCTGAGACTGTAAGTAATGTTATTCTGCTGGTAAATGATGTTTTCAGCATGTGTGAGATCTGTGTGTCTCAGTCTAGGCTGTGTCTCAACAGCAGCTTTAAAACTCTGACACAAATTTACACCTGAGTTTAAAAGGCAAAACTGGCTACAGTGAGCTGCTCAAACCTTAGTAAGTCCAGCAGACGATTTAATCAGCCACACTTCTAACATCTCCACCCAGTTAACTCAGCTCTCCCTCAAATTCATATGCAGGAAGAGAAGTGCATCCTGGGGTTTTCAATGCACGCAACACAGAAACTGTAACATACGTTCTACTGTAAGACTGAAGGGTTTCAACCACACAAGTCCACATTTACAGACTACTTACCATCATCTGCAGGAGCTTAAACTCCTGAAGTCAGCAGCATGTCTCCTCCTCCACTTGACAAGACTGACCATTTGTTATTTTTGGTTGATCATCAGTGGAGTTTCCTGGCAGCATTGGCTTTTTCTCTTCACTCCCATTATCTGACTCATCATTGCTGGTCCCACCTGAAAGTGAGAAGGTTAGTGGGGGGGGCTTGTTAAAATCATACAGGGCAGCTTTTATGTCTCTACAGGAATCAGAAACACAGCTGAATGTAAACTGGGCTGAATGTCCCCAAATCTTTGCTGTACAACAAAGAGCACAGGATTCATTCACTGATACTCACACAGTGAGTTTTACATATTACACACCACAGTTATGTCTCATTAAACCCTACAATCCACAGAAGATAAACACATCTTATCCAGACGAAACATCACCTTGAGTCACACAAACCCACAAATGTGAGAATTTTCTCGTTAAAAATTACGATAACCATTGTTTTATCTTAGTTTAATGTTGTTTCAGTGTATTATGGTTGTTTTCTTCATAACATAACATTTAACAATGAGGGGTAAATGGGGGGGAAAATCCCTCCTTAAAACTGGTGTAATTTACTGTAAAATTAAATCATGTCTGTGAACATGTTTATTATAAAATATAACCTGCTCAGGTCACATTTTATGCTTTATGAAGTGTGAGGTGCTAAAAGTGAGGCAGCGCACCCAGATTTCAGGATTGTTTACCTGCAACTGCTAAAAGAAATGAAAACATCGGAACTTTAAATGAATCTGAACGCAGTAAAGTTCAGTGTGTTTGTTTTAGAGTTTGAGTTTTTATATTTTATCCATATATTTTCAATATATGAAGTAGCTGCAGTAGCCGTTCACTGTTTAGGAGCCAAATCACTTCCCTGACCTGCTGACCGCTTTTTTTAAAACAAAGCAGCCGAACACTGTCTTTACACTTAGACACTGAATAATGTCCAGGGCTTTCTTTTTTATTAGCCATTATATCTTTGAGTGCTGAATCTCAGTGTGTGACTGTGTAACACAGTCATTACCGCAACACACATCAGCAATCTGATTGGTTGCTGCTCAGCTCATTTGCATAAAGTTTGTCCAGAAGGCGAGAGAGCAGAGAAATTAGTATCAGCGGTTTAACGTGTCAGTAACAATGAAATCAGCAAAAAAGTCAAATGAAAAAAGGTGAATAATTGTACATGACGTCATCGTTCACGTCACATAAACGCTGCTAAAATTTCAGCTCCCCAACCTTAAACATCTTCCCACGTCACTGAACACTAGAGGTAATTTCTGAAATTCTGAGTAAGAATGTTAACATGTATTAGATTAATAACTAAACTCAAAAACAAGGATTTTGTGCCAGAGTCAAAAGGAAAAACTCTATAAAATAGAAATCTAATCTGCACAACTGAACCTCAAGTGTGAAATGACAGTAACACTCACCTGTGGGCTTGCATCGCTCTCTTGCACATTCTTGAATTAAAGATTTTTGACATTATAATGAAGTGTGGAGAAAGATCATACACTAAAAAACACTGCATTGATTCACACTAAGAATTTTAATATTTCTATTAACTGACATTTAATTTTAAGAAAATCACAAAAAAGGCTTTAAAAAGCTGCTGTTAAATGTGCAGTTCTGTCAGTTCAGATCATCATCCTGATAAACACAGCAGTTCAGTAAAGATGTCTCAGTGTGTAGAGACTCAGAGCTCAGATCACAATTACAGTCTAATTAATCTCACCTGACAATTGACCTAACAATGGGGGGTAAATGGGGGGAATCCCTCCTTATACTCAGTGTTAATACACTGTAAAATTAAATCATATCTGTGAACAAGTTTATTATAAAATATAACCTGCTCAGGTCACATTTTATGCTTTATGAAGTGTGAGGTGCTAAAAGTTGGGCAGCGCGCCCAGATTTCAGGATTGTTTACCTGCAACTGCTACAGATCTGAACTGTAAATGAATCTGAACGCAGTAAAGTTCAGTGTGCTTGTATTAGAGTTTGAGTTTTTAGATTTTATTCATATATTTTCAACCCCTGCAGTAGCCGTTCACTGTTTAAGAGCCGAATCACCTCCCTGACCTGCTGACCGCTTTGGGGGCGTCACTAAAACACTCCCAGGTTGAGGTTAAAGAGGGAAGTGTGGTCAGAGCTGTTGGCGGTTCTGAACCACAAATCAGCCGAACTCTGTCTTTACACTCAAACACAGAATAATGTCCAGCGCTTTGAACACATTCCTGTGTTATTAACCCTTATCTCTCCATTTGAGAGCTGAATCTCAGTGTCTGTGATTTGTACCAGAGGCTAAAGGAGAAACTCACAGTGTGGAGATAAGAAAGACAATCTAATCTGTAAAACTGACCCTCAAACTGAACCTGTATCACCAAACACGATGACCAGAAGTGGGAAATGACAGTAACACTCACCATCCGGCTGAGGATTCACAGGCTCGGCTTGTACGTCTCCTGCACCTCCTTGAATTAGACATAAAATAGTATGTAATTTAAATTAATTAAATAAATTATTCATTTTTTAATGTAAAAATATTTTATGTTTACATTTTGATGCCCAACTACTGACCACCTGAACCCACAGTGATGGACTACTTATTGCTATTTAAGCTACAGTTTGATAATGATTGTCTTTTTTACCTGAAAGTAAAAACTGTATTTATAATCCAAAACAAAACTATTCATCCACAACCTGGATCTATTTAAAAAGAGTAAAAGTCACATTCAGAATCTCTGCAGACGTTCATACGAGTCAGCTGGACGTGCTCTACACGACTTAGAAAACACATTTAAACTGATCTGTACCTGAGTGTGCGCTAAACTCAGCCGTCTCTGTCTTAACGGCCAGTTCTGTTTTAACTTTCTTCCTGCTCTGGATAGACGGCTCACTAACCAGAGTCTCCACAGCTCTACCTCTGACCGCTGCTGAGATATCACCATTTGACTGACCTGAACAAAGTCTAGATATAAATCACTGTTTCTGTGTGACCTGCAGGCAGATTATCTCACTCTCTTTAGATGCGCTGCTACTGGAGACTCACTGTTCACTGATAAAACTTAAAACAGGTAAAAGTCTCTGTAATTCTTGAATATTTGAATTAGCAAATATGATTAAATATGTGTTGCAGCCCTAAATAACACAGCTGGAATAAGACTAACAATGAAACAGTAAAACATTATAAATATTAAGTGACTACACTATACTGTGACATGTGCATGCACAGCAGGGCCGCTCTGTGGGTACTAGAGACTGTTAGAACGGCGTCTCTGCTAAGAACTGACCGGCTGATGTGAAATTCTAAAGGGAGGGTCTTTACGGTTCTGGTTATTATAAAGTTTTCTGCCAATTTCACCTCTAAAGCTGCCACTAATGTCACACACTGAGGTTAAGAATAGCTGGAAACATCAGTGACAGCACTGATCTAGTAAAATTCTGGAGATGTTCTGTGGGCAGAGTCCATGGTGGAGTATTTACATCACTGTTAATGTTCCTTCTTTAAACAGAGTCTGTACTGATTCAGTCTATACTCACCTCTACTTTTACTCTTCTTTATACAAAAATATATGATCACAGCCAGCAGAGCCACCACTCCTACAGTCACTCCTACAATCACTCTTACAATCACACCATCCTGGCAGTCACTGCATTTTCCATCTGCAGACAAAAAAATATCACCATTTGACTGAAATGCCTGAAATTCATCTAGCACTCCAGAAAAGCTTCATCCTGTGGAAACAGATACACTTAAACACATCTGGGTGAGTCTGGATCTCTATTGAACCTCCACCATTACAACCACCATCAGAGCTCAGGATCTAGTGTGATCTAATAGAAGACCTACTGTAAGACCTACAGTACGACCTACAGTACAACCTACAGTAGGACCTACTGTAAGACCTACTGTAAGACCTGCTGTAAGACCTACTGTACGACCTACAGTACGACCTACAGTAAGACCTGCTGTAAGACCTACAGTACGACCTACAGTAAGACCTGCTGTAAGATCTACTGTAAGACCTGCTGTAAGACCTACAGTACGACCTACTGTAAGACCTGCTGTAAGACCTGCTGTAAGACCTGCTGTACGACCTACAGTACGACCTACTGTAAGACCTGTTGTAAGACCTACAGTAAGACCTGCTGTAAGACCTACAGTACAACCTACAGTAAGACCTGCTGTA
Source organism: Colossoma macropomum (assembly GCF_904425465.1). Taxonomy (NCBI): domain Eukaryota; kingdom Metazoa; phylum Chordata; class Actinopteri; order Characiformes; family Serrasalmidae; genus Colossoma; species Colossoma macropomum. Next base: position 231,878 of record NW_023495663.1, on the reverse strand, counting down.
AGACCTACTGTAAGACCTGCTGTACGACCTACAGTATGACCTACTGTAAGACCTGCTGTAAGACCTACAGTACGACCTACTGTAAGACCTGCTGTAAGACCTGCTGTAAGACCTGCTGTACGACCTACAGTACGACCTACTGTAAGACCTACTGTACAACCTGCTGTAAGACCTGCTGTAAGACCTGCTGTAAGACCTACAGTACGACCTACAGTACGACCTACTGTAAGACCTACTGTAAGACCTACAGTAAGACCTGCTGTAAGACCTACTGTAAGACCTACAGTAAGACCTGCTGTAAGACCTACAGTAAGACCTGCTGTAAGACCTGCTGTAAGACCTACAGTATGACCTACAGTAAGACCTGCTGTAAGACCTACTGTAAGACCTACTGTAAGACCTACAGTACAACCTACTGTAAGACCTACTGTAAGACCTACAGTACAACCTACTGTAAGACCTACTGTAAGACCTGCTGTAAGGCCTACAGTACGACCTACTGTAAGATCTGCTGTAAGACCTACTGTAAGACCTACAGTATGACCTACTGTAAGACCTACAGTACGACCTACTGTAAGACCTGCTGTAAGACCTACTGTAAGACCTACTGTAAGACCTACAGTACGACCTGCTGTAAGACCTACTGTAAGACCTACAGTACGACCTACAGTACGACCTACTGTAAGACCTACTGTACGACTGTTCAATTCATTTCAAGTGATGATGCATGATTTTTTAATTTGTTTTATACATATATTGTTTATATTTGATTCCTATTTGAAACAGATCCTAAGTAGGAATGCGTCCAGTTTAAGTATAAAAAATAAAATAACATCTGGATCTTTTGAAAAACAGATAAGCTTCTTTCTCTGATCATTCTCATATTTAAGAACTATGAGATGTCTGAACTGTATCCTCCACCAGAGGGCGCTGTAGAGCCAGTGTGTAACATTTTGGTCAGCGGTTCTAAGAGGTTCTAAGGAAGTATAGTGTGTGTGTATATATATATAGACCATACAGAGTGCAGCTATAGCACATAAGAAGTGTTGACACCTGCTGATGAACAACTCAAGCTCAGTTTACACTCTATAGATTTAACAGAATTAAATTCTCACAGCAGCAAACACACTTTTTCAAATCATGCCTTACAAATTTGAGTATCAAATTTGACAGAAATTATAATATTAATGTACAACTGAAATGGGGCGTTGGGGAAGTAATTCCAGATATGGACCACTCTAGAGAATTAGTTTAAACTTCTGATCTATTTAAACCCCAGTCATTAATAGAGATAGTTATAAACTAAATATATACAAAATCATCATTTATAGGGTTCTTTCTATTGGGAGGTGTCTGGCCCAAACCCAAACTGTTGAAAGATTGAAGTTGGAAAATTTAAATGTATCAAGAGTTTAATTTTCAAATAAATAACATTTTTATGTCACTAAAAACACAAAGAGTTTTAGTTTGTAGGCGGAGCTGTATTTTGGCCACACCCCTGCATTTTTGAGCAGGAAGTGAGGCTGCATCTCTCATCCCTCATGGCCACATGGTGAGCAGTTAGATCTTATTGTTTTGAAGTAAATGTATCCCATCATCAACATTCATATAAACTCAGAAGACTCGTGTAGGTTCACTGGTGGTTTTGGATAGTAAATAAAATGTCTATATTTGTGTTGTAGTCATGGCGACCCCTGGTTCCTATCACCACCACTGTAAAGACATTTGAAGCATTTCACACCAAACCACTCTGAATCACCGTTTACATCTAACACGCTCAATTATTTTAGAACAATTGGCAGAAACTTTTTTGTGTTTTAATAAAAAATATGATGACTTTATGTGTACAGCTGTGCACAAAGCTGTGTTTGCTAGGCATGTACTGGCTGTGTTTTTGAGTTCCGCTCAAAACGAGTTAAAATTGTCAGTAGTGGAACAGTCACTACTGAAACATTTTGGTAAAGTTTTGGTAAAGTTGGTAAACATTTGGTAGTTTTGCTAAATTTCCTTTGGGATCAATAAAGTATCTACCTATCTAGCTATCTATCTAGTGTTATGATTGTTTTAGTAGTGACAAAATTAAATGTTTAGTCATTTGTTTTAATAAAATACATATAATTAAGGTCCAGAGTCACTCAAAGCAAAGGGAATTTAGACTAAAGTCCCAGATCAGTTAAAGGTCTGAAATGTGTTTGAGCCAGTTTGCTAGAATGATCCATACTGATGTTGATTAAATCAGACAAATGTTCAGAAGTTTTTTAAATTTTTTTGCTGATTTTTGGTTTCTGTAAATCTACTATTCTACTGCTGTTCAGCAAATATGACAAATACATTACATTAATAACTGCAGTAACTTAAGAATACTCTCCTCTCATAATCTCCTCAAACTGGCTTTCAATCAGCTACAATATCAACAAACAGATATAATTACCCCACTGTTTAATTACTGGTTCTGTGATGGAGCTGTGATTCACATAACAGTCATAATCTGCTGCTTCCTCCTCCTGGATCTCCACACTCTTCCTCAGCTGGTAGGTTCCATCATCATTAGGTCTGACTCCTGAAGATGCTAGTAGATATTCAGGCAGCGAAGTTCTGGACTTCCTCAGTATAATCTCCACGTCTTTGGGGTAGAAGCCTGTGGCCAGGCAGGTCAGGGTCAGCTTCTTCAGGTCAGTTACAGATTTCTTCATAAACACATAAACATTCACTTGAGCTGGAAAGAAAAAAAATGCACAATATAATAAGTCAGTTACCCTTTATTAGTCCCACAACAGGGAAGTTCACCTCCACATTTAACCCATCTGTGCAGTGAAACACTGCATACACATTAGTGAACACACACATACTAGGGGCAGTGAGCACACTGGCCCAGAGCGGTGGGCAGCCCTATACACAGTCATGTCCTGTCAGCTCAGGGGATAAAACCAGCAACCTTCCGGTCACAAGGCTGGTTCCATAACCTCCAGCCCACGACTGCCCCTTTGAGAAGATTTTGGCTTAAAGCACATTTTTTAAAACCCATTCATGGTGGAGGGATACATTTCAGATTTATCACTATTTTCCCATCATCAATATTCCACATAAAAACTGTGTTTACATCTCAATATGGAGGAGTTTAGAAAAATCAGTGGAATTACCCTTTAATACCAAAATCACCACTTCACTCTGTGCACCTACATAACACATAATACCACTACATACATACCACCAACACATATACCACTACAGCTAAAAATAATAATAAATAAATTATTACTCTGATCATAACCACTTTCTAAATACTCACTCTGTTTGGTTTCAGTGGTGTTGTACTCTAAATAAATCTTCAGCCACTCCACACACTCTTGACATCTCTGAACAGGGTTCTGACCACGTCCAGTGTTCCACTTCTCTGTTACTCCATCCTGACCGACTGAGGCTGACCATTTCTTTAAGGTCCAGTTATAAGAGACTAAACTCTCTCCATCGTAGCCGTATTCATTAATGCAGTTTAAACCTGAAACTGAGCCGTCTGAATGTTTTTCACCCTCACAGCCGATTCTCCACTGCAGAGAATGACCATCTGAAATATAAAGAGTGATTCATGTGAGCAAAGACAGACACGGTTTTCTGTCTGTATTACAGCACACGCCGATAATCTCATAGACATGAGCAATGAAATGATCAGCATCATGTCTCTGTGATAAAGTTTTCATTTATCTTTATAAAATTTCATTTATCTATACAAAGTGTGTATATACACATGGACTACTACTACTACTAATAATAATAAAATCATTTTTGAGACGGTTCCTAACTCTGAAGTGGACGCAGGAGAAAACAGTGATTTTGTGTGAGCTTAGTTTTAGTATTTGTCAGATTAAAGCACAGTTCAGTAAAGGTTGCGGTTGTAGTTCACTATTCCCCCTAATTGTGTTCAATCAATGCAGCTCAGCAGTCATGTTTCTAGGGCTACATTCACATTATCAGGTTGAAGTGACACAAATCTGATTTTTTGCCCTAATGTGACTCAGACCTGATGTTTTCAGAGCTGTGTGGACATGTCGCAGCAGAAATCATTTGCTGTCATGAGTTGACATGACAGGTTATGTTCAGTAATATAACGGTGTCAAGTTACCATTACTGGTAATTATCATTACAGATGCCATGATGTTTAATTTGTGTCGCATGCTAATTTAAAATCAAACATAATGTATCTGTCATGACAGTTATACTGTACATAACTGACACTTATATTAATGAACATAAACTGAAATGAAATAAACTGTTATGCTATCATATGCTCATGGCATGGTTATGTCAATGTTATGTAACACCGTTCAAGTAACATTTTTATCTTAAATGTGACATTAATGTTCTATGAACTAGCGCCAGCTCACTATGTTCCTGTTAGCATTTCCCACTGACCACCTGCTCAGATATTTTAATAATATAACATATATATATATATATTTTAATCTAAATTAATTAAAAAGACAAAAGCATTTCCTCACCTGTCTCATTGTGTTTGAAGGCCTTCATTTGGTTGTCGAGGACCTTGTTTAGCTGTTGTCCATCAGACTTCAGCTTTTCAGTGCCATCTTTCCACTCTCTCTCATTTATGTCCTTCATCCAGTCCTGTTTAGCAGTCCTGGTTTCTTTCGTACTGTTGTAAAAGTCAATCTGTCTGTCATCCAGGAGAGTCACTGCACTGAACTCATAGATTCTGTCTGTAGAGCTTTTAGACTGGATAGTGTAGAGATAACACAGAGAGTGTTCATCTGTGGAGAAATAAAAAGACTGGATATTAAACAATGATTTCACTACAATAAACAGGGACAGTAATTAATATGAAGGAATTTCTTGAAGTCAAGTTCAATATCACTTCATTCTTTTGCACTTTTACATTCCGATGCCACCTGAACTGAATCATAATTTACCTCAAGCATATAAAATATAGACATCCTGATCAAGACCTGATTTAATTTCAGGGCTCTTTTAATATCCAGTATCTGCTGATACCGAAGTGTAAACAGTGTTTGTAGTTCACAGATATCACAGTCTCATAGTGGAGGATTCAGGTACACTAAAGTTAGTCAAACAACGAATACAACTTAAGTAAGATTGTCTATTTCTGTGCATCACCTCTATACATTTCTACACTGTCACCACCACCTCTAGAGCACTGTCACCACCACCTCTAGAACACTGTCACCATCGCCTCTAGAACACTGTCACCATCGCCTCCAGAACACTGTCACCACCACCTCTAGAACACTGTCACCATCACCTCCAGAACACTGTCACCATCGCCTCTAGAACACTGTCACCATCGCCTCCAGAACACTGTCACCACCACCTCCAGAACACTGTCACCACCACCTCTAGAGCACTGTCACCATCGCCTCTAGAACACTGTCATCACCGCCTCTAGAACACTGTCACCATCGCCTCTAGAACACTGTCACCATCACTTCTAGAACACTGTCACCACCACCTCTAGAACACTGTCACCACTAACTCTAGAACACTGTCACCATCGCCTCTAAAACAGTGTCACCATCACCTCCAGAACACTGTCACCACCACCTCTAGAACACTGTCACCATCGCCTCCAGAACACTGTCACCACCACCTCCAGAACACTGTCACCACCACCTCCAGAACAATCATCACCTCCAGAACACTGTCACCATCGCCTCTAAAACACTGTCACTATCACCTCCAGAACACTGTCACCACCACCACCTCCAGAACACTGTCACCACCACCTCTAAAACACTGTCACCACCACCTCTAAAACACTGTCACCACCACCTCCATAACACTGTCACCACCACCTCTAGAACACTGTCACCACCACCTCCAGAACACTGTCACCATCGCCTCTAAAACACTATCACCACCACCTCTAAAACACTGTCACCACCACCTCCAGAACACTGTCACCACCACCTCCAGAACACTGTCACCATCACCTCTAAAACACTGTCACCACCACCTCCAGAACACTGTCACCACCACCTCCAGAACACTGTCACCACCACCTCCAGAACACTGTCACCATCGCCTCTAAAACACTGTCACCATCACCTCCAGAACACTGTCACCACCACCTCCAGAACACTGTCACCACCACCTCCAGAACACTGTCACCACCACCTCTAAAACACTGTCACCACCACCTCCAGAACACTGTCACCACCACCTCCAGAACACTGTCACCACCGCCTCCAGAACACTGTCACCATCGCCTCTAGAACAGTCACCATCACCTCCAGAACACTGTCACCATCACCTCCAGAACACTGTCACCATCACCTCCAGAGCACTGTCACCACCACCTCCAGAGCACTGTCACCATCACCTCCAGAGCACTGTCACCATCGCCTCTAAAACACTGTCACCATCACCTCCAGAACACTGTCACCATCACCTCCAGAACACTGTCACCACCACCTCCAGAACACTGTCACCATCACCTCCAGAACACTGTCACCATCGCCTCTGGTGTAAAACACTGGTGTAAATAGAGTGAACAGGGTAAACTAGACTTAGAGCACTGAGATCTGACCAGGCTTCTGTCGCAGATACCAGTTTCCTTCTTCATACTGGAATTTGGGAATTAATCTCTCAACAGCAGCGCACATTCCTCAGTCTACAGACTTCCTCAGCTCTCCTGAGCTTCACTCGCCCCAAAACAAAAACCTCAGATTAGTTTTCTCTGTTCAAGGCCTCCATTTCCGTTCAGCCATTCGTTCATATGTTACCAGATATTATTCTGTTTATACTCCACACAGTGTTACACCGTCTGTACTCTGGAGAATCTTTAGTTAGGTGATTAACTGGACATTCGCCAGTTGAGGCCTTTAATGACCATAAACATTTCAATACAAACTGAACTGAACCGAGCTGAGCTGAACCGAGCTGAGCTGAGCTGAACTGAACTGAACCGAGCTGAGCTGAACCGAGCTGAGCTGAGCTGAACTGAACTGAACCGAGCTGAGCTGAGCTGAACCGAGCTAAGCTTAACCGGCCTTTAGTAAATAGTTAATACTGCAGTTTAATCAGACACTGAATCAGTTTAACCGCACTGATTTACTGACATTAATCAACACTATAAAGAGAATAACTGACACAGTGATCTATAGGTTACCTTATATTCAGTCTGATTCATTTAAAAGTGAAACTAACTTCTCAAACTTCCGTCCGAGTAAGAGGACAGAAAACTCACCTCCAGCAACATCAGGCAGAAGAAAACTCAAACTCAGCAGCGCTAAAACTAAACCAGTATGGATCATCGTCACCTTCGACCACCGTCAGCATCGTCGAAGAAGAGTTATATAAACCATTCTTCGAAAAAGAAAAAGCGGACGAGGGAAAACTTCCTCCACACTCCTGTACGAGGTTCATTCAGAGAACCGACTCTTCGAGTCAGGCTCTTTTATGTGAACGGAGCCGACTCACAAAGCAGGGTTTCCCAGTTAGCCTAAACACTCAGGCCAATAAAACAGGCCTGTCCAGCAGGAGAGGAGCTAAAGACCATTCCCACTGGTCAGTCCTCGAGTTCTCCTGCTTACTGAGAAACGCTGCTCTGTCAAATCCCCGAGTTGAGTTTAAATGAGTTAAAATGTGAAATGAGGGCAGCAGACACAGCATAAAGCTCACCTGAGTAATGTACAGTAATCTCACCTGTATGCAGTCTGTGGTGTGAGCACTTTCTGTCTTTTACTTCTATTTAAATACAAACACAACACAAGATATCCGAAAGAGTCGACTCTCATCAGTGAGCCGAACCAACTGATCCGACTCGCACAAGAAGCTGCAATCCGGTCAGACCCGTCGTTACGTCACTGCTTACGTTTTCTGTGAAAGAAGAAAGAAGAAAGAAAGCTTCTGGTCTGAGTTTTGAAAGTAACCGAGTGTTAAATCTCTTTGAATGTCTTCGTTATATGTTATTATTATTGTTGTTGTTATTATTAAAAAAAATAATTTTATTTTTTTTATAAAATATAAGCTTACACTTTTCACTTCTGCGTAAACCTGCATTTTAAAAAAACAACAAAAACAAAAAAAACTTCTTGCAACGTTGGTACAACATTGTCAGAAGCACTGTCAACATTGCTGCGCTGTTTGCGTATCGACATTGTTGATAATCCCATCGTATTCTCAGTCTCATTGTAAAGTAATGTCGCCCGCAGTCCCGCCTATCAGTACGCTGTTTAACCAACGAGCCAGCAGAGAAGGGTCGTTCGCGAAGGAGTCGGCACTTTGAGTCGGATCTTTTAGATGAGCGTTGGGAGCCGACTCGCACTGAGGAGCCGTTTTTTGATTAATCTACTTATCAACATCTAACTTTTTCGTTTCATAACAAACACAATGCACATTTCATTAGAAAGCAGACGGAGGTTTTACTGAAAAACAAATAATAAACAATATTGTTAACTTGGCTAATCAATAAACGGACAATGCTGCTGAATGAAGAGCCGTTTGGGAGCCGAAAGAGTAGAGTCGACTCTTATTAACGATCTGAGCCGATTGATCTGACTCACTGAAAATATTAGAGCTATTAGGTGAAATAAAATTACATATAATGTGTTGAATTGATTCCTACAATCATATTTAGCTCAACAGTAAATTATTATTATTATTATTATTATTATTATATAGAAATAAGAAAACCTGGCACTATAAAACTAGATAAACACCTTCATCGTTTCCACCTGGTTCTCAGTAATATGAGCTGATGGTCATTAACCAGATCTAAAATGGAGCTAAAAGCCGTAAATTAGCTAAAAGCTCCGCTTCTCTGCTTGATCTGCGCTGTGACCGTAACCATGGCAACGTAAACAACCCACTGCAGCAGCTTTTCTGATATTTTAGTTCATTTTAAAGGGTTGTTTTCTGGCGGTGTCGGACTTTGATTGGGATTCAGATACCGGATTACGGAGAGAAATTACTTTCGACCCGGAATGACTCCGGTCACCGAAACGGAGCTGTCGTTCGTCTCTTCTACGCCGGGTTCTCATTCGAACTTTCCGTTCCACCTTAAATCGTGTAGCAGTTAGCCGTACAGGTTCCACCTTAAATCGTGTAGCAGTTAGCTGTACAGGCGCCGTAATGTAACCTCTGTGCCACTTAAGGTGGAACGGAAAGTTGGAATGAGAAGCTGGTGAACAGAGAGAGGGCGGCACGGTGGCGCGGTGGGTAGCGCTGTCGCCTCACAGCAAGAGTTGGTTCGATTCCCGGCCGGGTGACCAGGGTCGTTTCTGTGTGGAGTTTGCCTGTTCTCCCCGTGTCTGCGTGGGTTTCCTCCGGGTACTCCGGTTTCCTCCCACAGTCCAAAGACATGCAGTCAGGCTGATTGGACATGCTGAATTGCCCCTAAGAGTGTGAGTGTGTCTGTCTGTCTGCCCTGCGATGGACTGGCGACCTGTCCAGGGTGTATCCTGCCTTCCGCCCAATGACAGCTGGGATAGGCTCCAGCACCCCACCGCGACCCAGAAGGATAAGCGGTTTAGATGATGGATGTATGAACAGAGAGATGCTCAAAGCGTGTCGTCTCGATATTAGCCTCAAACTACACTGCGTCTGTAATCTGAACGTTTCTTCATGACTTCTTATTTACCTCATTAAGAGAACTTCTTATTGATTGCCAGAGAGAGTGACGTACCTCAGCCTCGCGCTCTGAAATTTAAGCTAACATAACTGAGGCTGCGTCCCGAACCGCGCACTTCTGTGCTTTACACTCTACACTAATGAGTGCACTTGTAAGGGCGGTGCGCCGTGTGATTTAGTGCTGTAGTTTGGAGTTTGGGACGCAGATAAATTACAGATGCAACCAAACTGGTTCTCACAGCTGCATATTAAGCATTTAGAACTAATCTAGAAGGGCTCCGTTCATTTTGAGAGATAAAGAGATTAGGCAGACTGTCTCACTCTGTTTTACTGCAGCGGCCAGACACCTGCCCCTGAAAGGGAAATTCCACCGATATATTTTATTTGTATATATATTATATTTTATTTTATTCAGTCACTATGATGTAAACAGAGTGATTCAGAGTGGTTTGGTGTGAAATGGTTCTGATGTCTTTACAGTGGTGGTGATAGGAACCAGGGGTCACCATGACTACAACACAGACATAGACATTTTATTTACTATCAAAACCACCAGTGAACCTACACGAGTCTTCTGAGTTTATATGGAATGTTGATGATGGTGAAACAGAGGTAAATCCAAGATTATTTTTGCCTTATAACACTGTGATGATGTTAGGACACCCCAACACATCACCAGGACTATAGTTCACCTCTTACCTTCATCGACATTAAGGTGGCTTTTATTATGACAGACGTTTAGTGTAAAAATCTAAACTTCTATTTACCTGAGGTCCAGGGGGATCCAGGTGAGGGGGGATCCAGATTGCAGGTACCTGTAAAAAGGGAAGACACAGTGTTAACTATGGCTAGCTCATTAATATTGTTTGTATGTTGAATGTGCACATGTATGTATGGAGAGAGACTCCCACAGCACTGCTTCGTCTGATCCACTTGTACCAGCACAACACACACTAACACACCACCACCACATCAGTGTTACTGTAGTGCTGAGAATGATCCACCACCCAAATAGTACCTGCTCTGTGAGGGTCCATGGGGGTCCTGACCACTGAAGAACAGGGTAAAAGGGGGCTAACAAAGTATCAGAGAAACAGATGGACTACAGTCTGTAACTGTAGAACTACAAAGTGCACCTATATAGTAAGTGGAGCTGATAAAATGGACAATGAGCAGAGAAACAAGGAGGTGGTCATAATGTTATGTCTGATCAGTTTGTGTGTGTGTGTGTATGTATATATATATATATATATATATATATATACACATATGTGTGTGTGTGTGTGTGTGTGTGTGTGGCTTAAATATGCCTATAGTGCCGCTTTCCACTGATGTCTACTGTGTTGAATGTATTCATACTGCACTCTCCACCAATGTTAAATCTCACACTCTTTCATTTTAGTCCTATTTTCATCACTGATGAAAGATTCCATATTTGTGTTCAGACTCTTATTTAGGTGTGATTGGTCAGTTTTTTCCAGTTGAATTGGCTGAGCATATTTAAATGTACAGAAGTGTGGTTCCTGTAGAGGATGTGTTATTGTGTTATATATTTATATGACTTATTTACACTTAGACAATCAACAACATGTCATTTGAAACTTTTGCATAAGACTACATGTATTTTGTTGACTTGTATGTAACATTTTTTACATTAAGCAAATGGACAGAATTTATACATTACATTTTGAAGTAATATGCATGTTTTAACTTCACTCATTCAACAAAACATCTAGATTAGCCAGTGGTACCTAAACTTTTGCATACATAGTGGTCTGAAAAGGAATCATGAAAACACAGAATACAGGCGCTCACATCTTCATTTCATATTCTGTTGGCAGACCTTAAACAATTTTCTGTTGAGAAGTTCAGCCAGTTGATGTTCTTGTTCAGAGAAGTCAGTTTGGCTGCTTAAGCTTCAGTGCTGAAGGTGTCAGTGATAGCTTTAGTTTAAGGAAGCTATTGTAGACCTCTCCACCAATGGCCAGCAAGAGTGGAAAATCAGGTCTACAAATACCAAACATTTCTACATAGACAACACCAGCTTATACTGGTCATCATATTAGACGATGCTTATTAATAGAGATCAAAACTCCAAGCTTCATCGTTAAAAATCAATCTTGAAAACACTGTTTAGGTTCTGTTTTACATGAGGCAAAATAATTATGTAGTGGGGTTTCAAAACGAAAGTAAAAGCAGAGTCGTGTAACTGATGTGTGTTCCACACTGGCAGCCTATCCACCTGAAACACACAAATCTTCGGTATAATACTTCACTTTACTCTGTTTCAGTTGCAAACAAAAAACTACAGCTTAACAGATGTGTGTCTTCGTCCCACATGTTCCCAAATTTAAGTTCAGTCCACAGCATGACGACATGCAGCTCCCTTGTTTTCTTAAAGGAAAAACGCAAGAAAAAAATAAATAAAAATCTGTACATCCGTGACCTCAGTGAAAAACTCTGCATAGCATCAAAGTCAATGCATTAAGATAAAGCTATTGGATTAACAAAATACACTTATGGTGCGTTCCAATCGGAAGGCAGCTGTCTAAGTAGGCAGCATTCTAAGGCAGCATTTGCGCGCTCCCGAGACAAAGGCTGTCCCATTCGGAAGGCAGCTTAAGGCAGCTGCCTTCTAAGGTGCCTTATTTTGACCAAATCTGAAGGCAGCATCGCATGTATCCTTGTCGGTGAAGGCGATCCCAAAATACCGTTCACCATCGCTCAGGTTAAACATGGCGGACGGAGTGACCGTTTTTTGGGAGTTTGAAATGTGAGTTACTTCTTCACTTCTGTCTTTACTGTTTCGATTGATTGTTGTATTTGTGTAAAGTGTTGAACATATTTGTGTTTGTAGGTCTCTATAAATGGTTCCTGTGGTGAGGCTCTGTCAGTTCACTTGTCTAAGGCGAATTGACCAGCTGAGTTTGTAGCTCGTTAGCTCGGTAAAGCAGCGGTAGTTAGCTTAGCTAGCAGGCTAACTGTGTAACCGTGCTGGCTCTTCAACACGAGAGAGTCCAGTTTAAAATACTGGCTGTTCACTGTTTAGTAGTGTTTAGTTTAGTTTAGCGTCAGTATTAGGGATTATTTTCTGTCCTGAGGAACGAACACTACAGCGGCGGAGAGGTGCTGTCTGAGGCGATGAGGAAGAGGAGCGGTCACAGGGAGAAAACTGTGCTGAATGACCGAAAGAAGCTCACTGGCGTATTTTGGGGTAAACACAGCAGGACCAGCGCTACAGACTGACGTTCTCCTTGAACGATGAGAAATTATTTAACTTATGTAGAAGTTCAGAAATAAAACTTTTTTTTTTTTTTTAAATACTACAGATGCTTATTTTTGCTCCTCCGCTTGTCTTGTATTGCTTTACTTACCATTGTCACAAAAGTGTGAGGTGAAGGATGACGGCTAAATTTCAGAATAGGAGCTCATAAATCAGAAAAGAATGCATAAAATAAAATGCATATTAGCTGCTTAACAGATTGCGTGGGATCCCTTTCTCTGAGTGCATTTTGTACAACATTAAACATAACATTACTGTTTATCCTTTGTGCGTAAGAAATAAAGCAGGTTAATTAAGATAGATGAGGACGGAGTGAATTGAAATAATTTATATAGTCATGATTATCTGTATTTATCTGGGCTGCTAAGTTGAATATATAACGATAGATAAGACTCCTTAAATCAGCCGGTTCTTCATATACAAATTTCCACAGCAGTGTCGATGCAGGAAAACAGTTGCTGCAGATTCAGAGACGTCCTTTTACACTGAGATGATCCACCTTTAGTCGGAGGTGAGTGTAAACAACAAGAACAACAAGAGAGCTGCCTTTGAAGGCAGTGACTAGTTAGGCAGCTGCCTTCAGAATGGAACACACTATAAATTTCCAAAAGTATTCACTCACCCATCCAAATCATTGAATTCAGGTGTTCCAATCACTTCCATGGCCACAGGTGTATAAAACCGAGCCCCTAGGCCTGCAGACTGCTTCTACAAACATTAGTGAAAGAATGGGGCTCTCAGGAGCTCAGTGAACTCCAGCGTGGTACTGTGATCGGATGCCACCTGTGCAACAAGTCCAGTTGTGAAATTTCCTCACTACTAAATATTCCACAGTCAACTGTCAGTGGTATTATAATGAAGTGGAAGCAACTGGGAACGACAGCAACTCAGCCACGAAGTGATCGGCCAGGTAAAATGACAGAGCAGGGTCAGTGGATGCTAAAGCAGCTGCATCCAAGCCTTACGTCACCAAGCGCAAAGGCAAAGCGTTGAATGCAGCGGTGTAAAGCGCCGCCACTGGACTCTAGAGCAGTGGAGACGTGTTCTCTGGAGTGACCAATCACGCTTCTCTGTCTGGCAATCTGATGGACGAGTCTGGGTTTGGCGGTTGCCAGGAGAGCGGTACTTGTCTGACTGCATTGTGCCAAGTGTAAAGTTTGGTGGAGGTGGAGTTATGGTGTGGGGTTGTTTTTCAGGAGTTGGGCTCGGCTCCTTAGTTCCAGTGAAAGGAACTCTTAATGCTTCAGCACCAAGAGATTTTGGACAATTTCACGCTCCCAACTTTGTGGGAACAGTTCAGAGACGGCCCCTTCCTGTTCCAACATGACTGCGCACCAGTGCACAAAGCAAGGTCCATAAAGACATGGATGAGCCAGTTTGGTGTGGAAGAACTTGACTGGCCTGCACAGAGTCCTGACCTCAACCTGATAGAACACCTTTGTGACGAATTAGAGTGGAGACTGTGAGCCAGGCCTTCTCGTCCAACATCAGTGTCTGACCTCACAAATGCACTTCTGGAAGAATGGTCAAAAATTCCCATAAACACTCCTAAACCTTGTGGAAAGCCTTCCCAGAAGAGTTGAAGCTGTTATAACTGCAAAGGGTGGGCCGACATCATATTAAGCCCTATGGATTAAGAATGGGATGTCACTCAAGTTCATATGCGTGTGAAGGCAGACGAGCCAATACTTCTGGAAATATAGTGTATCTAGCCATATTTCAACATTTTGCACATAAATAAAATACTATGCTCGTCCCTAAAGCTATTAGGAAGCATCTGGCTCTTACAAATTAATATAGCTAACATTTCAAAATATAGTGAAAATACAGAGTTCATTTTTTTCAACAGCAAATTATCATCTTAGTACATCATCAGTTTATGTACTGGGACAGTTCAGGAAAGCAAATCTGTAATTTGGTTTAGTCAGTTAGTTCTTAGATTTTCCTGGGGCCTTAATTTTGGGGATTTTAGGGACAGTTATGCAAATAAGCTCAAAAACTCTAGACTAAATTTCATTTTTCATGTATTACCCTTTGAATAAATGTATGGTCAATATAAATATGTTTTAAGTGCATACAACACAGTCATATACACAGAATAGTGCAACTATACATAGACATAAAAAGTAAATTTCAGTGTACTCAAGTAAAAAAGGTTATAGTTGAGGGTGATTTATGATTATTTTTAGGAGCATGGGACTTTTTTGGCTCAAGTCTGATTCAAGCCCACACAGCTGGCTAATAACCACGCTGGTTAATAACCACGCTGGGTAATAACCACGCTGGGTAATAACCACGCTGGGTAATAACCACACTGGCTAATAACCACGCTGGGTAATAGCCACACTGGTTAATAACCACGCTGGGTAATAACCATGCTGGGTAATAGCCACACTGGTTAATAACCACGCTGGGTAATAACCATGCTGGGTAATATCCACACTGGCTAATAACCACGCTGGGTAATAACCACACTGGGTAATAACCACACTGGTTAATAACCACGCTGGGTAATAACCATGCTGGGTAATATCCACACTGGCTAATAACCACGCTGGGTAATAACCACACTGGGTAATAACCACACTGGCTAATAACCACGCTGGGTAATAGCCACACTGGTTAATAACCACGCTGGGTAATAACCATGCTGGGTAATATCCACACTGGCTAATAACCACGCTGGGTAATAACCACACTGGCTAATAACCACGCTGGCTAATAACCACGCTGGCTAATAACCACGCTGGGTATTAACCACGCTGGCTAATAACCACGCTGGGTAATAACCACGCTGGGTAATAACTACGCTGGCTAATAACCACGCTGGCTAATAACCACGCTGGCTAATAACCACGCTGGGTAATAGCCACGCTGGCTAATAACCACGCTGGCTAATAACCACGCTGGGTAATAACCACGCTGGCTAATAACCACGCTGGGTAATAACCACGCTGGGTAATAGCCACACTGGCTAATAACCACACTGGGTAATAACCACGCTGGCTAATAACCACGCTGGGTAATAACCACGCTGGCTAATAACCATGCTGGGTAATAGCCACACTGGCTAATAACCACGCTGGGTAATAGCCACACTGGCTAATAACCACGCTGGGTAATAACCACGCTGGGTAATAACCACACTGGCTAATAACCACGCTGGGTAATAGCCACACTGGCTAATAACCACGCTGGGTAATAGCCACGCTGGTTAATAACCACGCTGGGTAATAACCACGCTGGGTAATAGCCACACTGGCTAATAGCCACACTGGCTAATAACCACACTGGGTAATAACCACACTGGCTAATAACCACACTGGCTAATAACCATGCTGGGTAATAGCCACACTGGCTAATAACCATGCTGGGTAATAACCACACTGGGTAATAACCACGCTGGCTAATAACCACGCTGGCTAATAACCACGCTGGGTATTAACCACGCTGGCTAATAACCACGCTGGCTAATAACCACGCTGGGTAATAACCACGCTGGGTAATAACTACGCTGGCTAATAACCATGCTGGCTAATAACCACGCTGACTAACAACTTAGCAGGATGTTTTGTCAAACGTTAATGAAGAGGTAGCGCTATCTAATCGTTGATCTGTTTGTGTGTCTTTTTTGATAGAATTTGGGGTTTATATGGTGCTTTTCTGCAACTTGCTAGCTAACCAGCTATTTAGTTGTCCGTGTTCGCATACACGAGTTGTTTTCACTTTTTCAGGGACCAGATCAGCGCTTGAAGCTTTTATTAAAGCTCGTATAGAGAAAGAGAGGCTGTTCACAGGGGAGAAAACTCTGCATTGTCAGCTTGGAAGTAAGAAAGTTAGGGTGTTGGTTCACCAGTTTGATCAGGGGTGTCCAAACTTATCCGCAAAGGGTGGCTCTAGGTTAACTGACTGCAGGTTTTCATTGCAAACGTGTAGGAGCTCACCTGATTCCCCTTAATTAGGGCAAACAAATAAACCATGAAAACCTACAGCATCGACTCTGCGGAAACGATTGGACATGAATGAGTTGGGCCTGCATGTTTTTAACTTAACAGTATGTAAAAGTAAGTGATTTGCTTGTGTGCTAATGCATCTTCCTAAACTGGTTAAAATTTTAGTTGGAAAATGTTGAATCTTTTAATTTATTTACCTAGTCTCAAAAAATAAAAGTCCTAATTTGATTTTGTTTGCTTGTTGATAGGACTATCCTTGTGGAACTGGGGCTACAATATAAAGTGACTCCTCAACAAGCCCGAAAAAAATGGGACAATTTAAAGAAGAAATACAAGGTAAGTTCTAAGACAGAGTTGCAGTACATTATTTGAAAGACTAAGGATTTATCTATTTCAAACCTAATTCAAATATTAAAGTATTCTTAAGTATAATTCAGCCAGGCAAAAGATAGCAAAGTGAGGTTAGATTACAGGTTTGCTTTTATTTTAGGAGCTGAAGTGTCCACCATCTGGAAGTGGGACAGACAATGGGGAAGCCACTGCAGCCACTTGGCCCTGGTTCAGCTTCATGGACGAGGCTCTTGGTAACCGGCCCTCGATTTCACCACCTCTGCTAATAGCCTCATCAGATGAGGCGGACCCAGGGCCATCTTCTGCTGTGGCTTCCCCGTTGTCTGAGGAAAGACCAAGGAAGAGGCAAGGAACCCTAATCGACCTCTTGCGAGAGGACATGGAGAGGGAGAGGGAAAGAGAAGAGAGGAGAGAGCGAGCGGAGCAGGAGCGGTCTGACTGCTTGTACAGCCTTCTTGAGAAACTTATTAGCAAGACTAACTAATGCATTTTAAAAATAAAGCTTATTTTATGGAATAATTCTGGATTTTGAATTTTTTTTTAGATGTTTTATTGTTAATCTTGAAATGCAGTAAACTAATCATAACAGGCTTTCTCTTTGGATGAATTAAGTTATTCTTCATTGATGACCCCACTAGAAACCCAGTGTATCCTTAGGAATGCTTCATGCTATACCTTTCACAAATTTAAACTTGTAGACTGTTCAATCATTAAGGTCAGTTCTTTATTTTATAATATTGTGACGTTTTCCTTTAATGAAGTTCATTCTTGTTGTAAAATCACTTGGAACTGTTTTTACAGTGTAATCACAATAACAAAACAATATTTTAATTTTAATCTTAAATAAATAAGAATAAATAAATAAGAAACTATAATGAATTAATAACAGAATTATCCTAAAGCTTTCTTATTTTGAGATTGAAAAACACTTAACTTGTCTGTACACATTTTACGTTTTAAGCGATTTTAGCATAGTGCCAAAAAATTAACACTTCGACTACACATAAACCGCCTAACAAGTAAAAATGTATAGAATATTATTTACCTTCTAACAACAATCAAGACTAGAATCATACATTTAGACTAGATTTAAGATGTCACTTTCAAAGATATTTTTCTCAGTGCCGATATAACATTTAAAAATGTGAATTAACTAATTAAACTCTTTCAGTTCCTGGACCATCAGTGCATGTCAGCGATGGCAGATGCTCCCGTAGGGGATGCTCCCGTAGACGATGACCACTGACTGCATCTGTGACATCTTCCTCCTGCCCATCCCCTTCCTCCTCTCCATCTGCTTCCTCCTCAGGCTGAACAAGGTCTCCTGCTCCCATGCAGATGATGTGCAGGGTGACACAGGATACAATCACTTGTGGCACAAACTGCGGGTGTACCTCGAGGACATGCAGGAAGATGGACCTCCACCTGGTCTTCAGCATCCCAAAGGCACGTTCAATTACAGAACGTGCTTTTGCATGATGCCTGATGAAGGTTACCCGCTCTTCCCCTCTTACAGGCTTTTTAAAAGGAGTGATGAGGGCAATGGGATGTGCGATGCAGGGATATCCCCCATCACCAAGGATCATGAGGCCTCTGGGTGGGAATGCTGCCTGCTGGTAGAGAGTACTGTGTCGAAGGACCCTTGCAACATGCACAGATCCAGGGAAGCCTATAAAAACATCCAGAAACTTTGCCTGATGATCGCATACGGCCTGCATTTGCACAGATGGGTAAAGCTTCCGGTTTCGATAGCACTGTGTATCAGGTTGTCCTGGTGCTTTAATTCGTACATGGCAGCCGTCTATAGCGCCGACTACACATCGGAAAGCTGCATGATTTCCCAGCCTCGCAAAACCTTGTGAGATCCTCTGTAATTCTTAATTTTTTGGATGCTGAACCACTTTTGGGAGAATTTGCCTCATTTCATTGGCCACCCGGTGAATTACACGATGGATAGTGGAACGGGGCATTGAAAACGCACGAGACACAACACGGTAGGATGTGCCACAAGCCAGCCAAAACAAGAATACTGCTATTTCAATGCTTGACCCCCAGCCATGAGTGCTCTCGTGGTGGACCAGCTGATGAAGTACCTTCAGGGATTCTCTCTTGAGCTGGAAGTCAGGCCTGGTGTCTTGTGTCTCGTCAAAATAGACCCGCAGTAGAGGTACACTGACATTCAGGGTGCAGTATTTATTTGGTCTTTCTCCCTACAAGAAAAACATATGAAAAAAATGTCTGTGTGTCTTTAAAATGCTCTATAGAATGTCTGTTGTTGTCATTAATATATGGTAAGTGGAGGTGATAAAATGGATAAGGAGTGCAGAAACGGGGGGTATACTGAACCTACGAATATGTAAGTTTATTTTAAATTGATAAATTACTTCAGTATTATTAGTGTAACGATGAATTACTGTACAGAGTTGCATAAATTGATTGCTAGTGAATCTGTATTTACATGTATATTTATTAAACTGTATAATTATGTATATCTGTTTTGTTTGGTTAATGCAGGTTATGTGTGGTGTATGTAGTTTTTAATTTGATGTATGCATTAATAATGTGTATGCCCTATCTAAATATTCAAAACAAATAAAATGGTATAATAATAATGATGATGATGATGATAATGATGATACTTTTAGTGGCAGATAGCTGTATAATGAACCTTGTAAGGTGTGGAGACCCCCTCAGAGTGTTTAGAGGAAAGTTAACCTCAGAGAAACTTTGTAAATCTTACCTGTTCAAGAGCAGCAAGTAGCGCTCGTCTTCTTAAATTTCGCCGTCTGACCACAGCGCGTCGAAACTCCTGTCTATTCTGCTGTTCCTCGAGAGCAAACACGATTAAAATCGCAGTAAAAACCGCTAGAGCAGGATCCATGGTGGTAAAACGCTGAGGCGATTGTGACAGCTGAGGTAAGTAAACGCCGGTCTTGTGCAGTGGGCGGGAACCAGCGGCGACGTCATAGCTGCCTAACTAGAGCGTCTCATTTATCTGTCTTATAAGGATGGATGACAGTTGGAACGCTGCCTACTTAGACAGCTGCCTATGTAGACAGCGGCTACTTAGAGAGCTCACTAGGTTTTGGGACACACCCAATGTAACTCGAGTACTCGCCTCTGCTATGTTCAGTAAAAGGCTGCACAATGGAATAATTTACACACACACATCTTCTAAGCTGCTTATCCTTCTGGGTACAACGGAATAACTTATTAGATCAATTTCTTCAGCAACTGTGAATGCTGGGATAATTCACAAACTCATTTATCAGATTCTGCAGTAGTAATGACTGCAATGCTTTGTTTTTGAGAGACCTCTCTGTATGCCTTCCCAGTGTTTAGCTTTATCATGAAAGATATTCACTTCCCTTTTCCATTTCCTAATTCAGATTTCATCTTGACTAGAACATAATGCAAGAAAAAATCTTTCAGGTGATTTTCATAACTAGATAATTGACCACTCTGACTGCGGTCTAAACTTTTGCACACAATGTTGTCTATAATGGGTGGGTCAAGGTGCTGCTGCTCTGTGTCTGTATTTCTTACGTGTTGGTATATCAGGACTGTGGATGAATGGAAAAAGTCCTTCCTTGGAACACGTCGTAAAATATCAACAGCTTTTTGTGTTTCAACTACCTGGAGTTTGGGGTCCAGGTTCTGCCCACCAAATGTACTTACAACACTGCTACTAGACAGTTCAAAGTGTTTTAGATACTGTGAGGGAAAACGCACAAACTCATCTCAGCCTTTAGAATGTTATATAATGACAGAATATTATAAACCTGTGGATCTTATTTACTCAGAGACACATAGAGTTTGAAAGAAAAGCTTTATTCAAAAAAATAGTGACAACATAAGTGCTACACACGTCAAGTACTTTCAAAAGCTCAACACAGCAAACTTCTTCACTGCACAATGCTATCATATCAATTTGCAATCTACAACTTACTGTCTGCTCATCCTCTTCCTCATTCCTTCAGTGTGGGCTTTCCTAAGTGAGTGTGTATCAGTGCAGTGTGGTCATACACTGCACTGATACACACTCACTTAGGAAAGCCCACACTGAAGGAGCAGTCCAACAAACAACACAGTCTAATCATTTTTAAATATCATAATCAACAAACCAGGCACAAAATCACCTGCACTGTCACTGCAAAACAGATGGATTAGTGAGGAAATGTCATTTCACAGGCAAATGAATTGGTAGAATGGCACTTAGTCATCCAGTACACACCACTACACGTTCTTCATAATTGTGAAATATACTAATGTGAACTTTCAGGTGTCAAAGACCTGCAAATATAATTTTGTACTGAATTATTTAATGGTAAGTCTGATATTTAAACTTTCTAATGTTTCTTTGCTAATGTAGTGGAACTGGCTTTACTTGATATTATTTATTTAAACTTAAATAAATGTGGAAAAAAAATATATATATATATATATATATATATATATATTTTTTTTTTTCCATAAATGCAATAATTTAGCTAAATATCATATCACATGACAGTAATACTTTAGTATTTTTAGTAAATACAATATTTACTTTCTTAACACTGCACATCTTTCAGCTATGCTTCTTGCAAGCATTCTGGATTTTTTTATTGCATGTTTCTCCTTTATTTTATTATCTGTAGTGTTGTATCTTATTTGTTCTCTATGTCCCAAATGTAGTATGAACGCTGCCGTATCTCATTTGGCATAGAAAAAGATTTATGTCAGCACTGATGAAAACCCATATCAGAAAAAAACTACCATTTTCCTTCACAGTTACACGTAAAAAATACTCCCACCATCAATATTTGAAAGACAATTCAAGTTAATTTAGCTTTACTGAAATTAGCTTATCTAGAAATTAGCTTATCTAGAATCTAGAAATTCTACACAAGTAAAAATGAATAAAAGCATAAGTAGATTAAAAAAATCACTTCACATATTCGGACTCTATTAAACCAATACAAACAGCTACAAATAAGTACACAGTTGAGTACTGCAATATATGAGTCATGCTAATGAACTGCATATTAAATATGAAGGTACACAACACATGCACGACCACAATCACTGAAAACAATAAAACATTCTGACCTAAAATTTAGTATCCAGGAAGGCAAAAAGTAGGAAATATCCAGCTGACCACCATAAAAACAAGGACTTTGAAGGAATCTAACAAGCTAAATTAAAATGAACGCATTTCATTTTAACTCATGTTTCCTGATTTGTCTTTTGTGATACACTCAGGCTTTTATGCTTAAAATGAACACATTGCTAGTCAACATGTCTGGTTACTGCCACTCTTTCACACCTTGACCAGAGGTTCTGCTTAAAATACTTATAGTGCCTAGTTGCTGTTGTGTATATCATTCATAGTTTAGTAGTGCAAGGTTGAGTACTCTTGTCCAATATATATTAAATATGAAGCTACACAACACACATGACCCCAATCACTGAAAACACTGAAACATTCTGACCTATATTTAGTATCAAGGATTGCAAGAAAGTATGGAATATCCAGCTGACCACAATAAAAACCAATTCTGACTGGGATTTGATCTAAATTGAATTTAAATGAATGCATCAGAATTTCCTCCCATTTTAACGTATGTTTCCTGGCCTTTCTATTGTAATACTTCTATGTTTATTTGCTTATAATGAACATGCTATCCCCACTGATGTCAATCGGAACCTTTTTAACATCTCCATTATCTGGAAAAGAACAGAAAAGGAGAAGATTAAGAAAACACACTGAAAAACACCTCAATTTTAAAAAGAATGCTTTAAATCTTGCATTGTGTTTTGCAATGTTGGAAGTTTCAGTCAGAAGAGAAGCCTTTTTACTGTTTAGCAATGAGCTGAAGATTTGTGTTTCAGTTTAAACATAAATTCTCTGTTAGATTGAAAATAAGATGTCTCCTTCAGTATATTTGAATTTTAAAACACCAAATACAATCCCATGTTTATGTAATTTTTTCAAAGATGAGGTTTAATCTGCTTCCAGTAAACCAGGCCTAAACATTTCATCATGAACTCGTGGGCTCCATGAACCATGATAACAATGGAGTTGTTACAGATGGATCAGCATATAAACTAAGTCACGTGTACAATCAAACTTGTTAACTGCAAGCCTGTGTATTAATAATGTTATTGTGAATATAAGAATAATTAACCTTCATGAAACACAAACTGCTGTTCAACTCCATTGGTGCCGTTTGCTGTCCGTTTGCAGCAGAAAAGGACAGGACAGATTAACACAGAGATAAGAATACGCACAGGCTGGAGATTTGTGTTGAAGTTAAAAGACAATTATCTTAACAACAGCTGTGGCCATATGTATTACAGAGTCCCCACTAAATGCATACATACACATATTTTTTACATACACGAAAGACACATCTGGTTAGATTATTCTCCAATTTCTCCAGTAATGTCAAAGCAGCCATTGCACATGGTTATGCCCGATCTTTCCACACTCCTATATAGGCTACTGTAAACAATAATGACCAAAAAAGTGATCATATTTAGAAAACTGAACATTTATTTTCAAACTTGAAATGTGATTTTTAATTAACAGTACTCTTGAAGAACAAAATATTAGGGATTCTAGGTTATTGCACAAATATGTCTGTATTTTATTGGTCAAAGAGAAGGTTTCTAATAGACCAACCTGTAGAAGCTTGAATATACGCCCCACTCTTACTTTTCTCACCTGTTAAATAAAAATGATCAAATTAATGCACACTTACATTTATGTACATTCTTTCTATGATGACCAAAAGAAAATTGTAAACATGAAATATATCCACACTATGCAATAAGCAGGGCATGAGCACTCTGCAGATAGAGAGCTGGCTGGATTTCTTTAACCCCTAGCAGCACTAATGTACAGTTGATCAGTTTATGTGTTTTGAGAGAATGTCTGAGAGATTATCAGCTTCACAGACAACAGTTTCTTTACTAAGATATGGCTGATAATTAACTTATACATATGTATATGATAGTTTCCCCACTAGTTGTTGAGCTAGGTGTCTTAGAGCATACTGTATGTATTCACCATTTCTACCTTAGTCACATTAGCTAAAATAAAACAAAGGAATAATGTAATGCAAGTATGCAGGTGTACTCACAGATTTTTCCTCTCTTTTTAAGAACAACGATGACAGCGACCAGGACCGCCACAAGCCCTGCAAGTAGAGCTCCAAGAATGAAACTCACAATGTTCCCCGTTGTACAGTCATAGCACTTTCCATCTTGAAAGGAAACAAAAAAGAATGAAAGGAATCCCACTTGAACTGAGCAAGCACTATCAAATAAGTTGACAAAATGTTCATTTTGCATTGTGATTTAGTACAGAACTTATTTTTATGCTAATGTAAAGTAGTGCAGCAATTCTCAGTACTAACCTATGAATGTCAAACAAACAACAAATATAATTACCCCATTGTTTAATTACTGGTTTGTTGAGGGTGATGTGATTCACAAAACAGTCGTAATCTGCTTTTTCATCCTCTTGGATCTCCATACTCTTCCTCAGCTGGTAGGTTCCGTCTTCATTGGGTCTGATTCCTGAAGATGTTAGTAGATGTTCAGGCAGTGAAGTTCTGAACTTCCTCAGACTCACCATCACGTCTTTGGGGTAGAAGCCCGTGGCCAGGCAGGTCAGGGTCAGCTTGGTCGAGTCAGTTGTGCATTTCTTCGCAAACATATGAACATCTGGTGGAGCTAAAGAGAACAGATGAAACCACACATTTAGTTCAAAATAAGTTTTTACCAGATTTTTCTGGTGAGAGCTGACAGGAGCTCCCTCTGTGACATCTAATCACACCAGTCACCATTTCTGTTCAAGCTACCACTCACACAAGTGCTTCAAACAGCAGAATGCATGTGTGGGACAGAAATAGTAACTGAAATAGGAACGGCCATCTTTTTTAAAAGTGAAAGGAGCTTCAACATGTTGGAGCTTATTACTCAATAAATTATAACATATTAATACAGGACTGCTGCTGCTCTTTTATTCAGAGCTAACATGCACTGTAATGGGCATCAGAAATAGCTGGCAAAGAGTAATTATGAACAATTAACATTTGAATTTTCAACATTTATGCTTGTCTTTAGAAAAAGAATATAGCATCATATTTTTGTGCCCTTCCTGGATCGGGGCCTTGTCGTGGCGGAAGGGCTTGTGTGGTCTAGGGATCTTCAGAGCTAAGTCGTCGGGAGCAACATGCTCCTGGTAGGGTCTCCCAGGGCGAACAGGTCTGGAGTGAAGACCCAGACTAACTCGATCCAAAAACCTCCATGAAAAACGGACGCAGAACATCGTGTACCCTGCCCGGGAGAGGGTCACCGGGACCTACCCCTGGAGCCAGGCCTGGGGGTAGCGTCCCTCGGCGAGCGCCTGGTGGCCGGGCAGCCCACGTAACCCGGCCGGGCTCAGCCCGAAGAGGCAACGTGGGGGGACCATGTGGGCCCACCACCCGCAAGGTCCAGCATGGGGGAGCGGTGCAGTGCCGTACAGGCAGTGGGAGATTGCAGGGGGGCCCTTGGTGGCCTAGGCCCCTGCGGCAGAAACTGGCTCTTGGTACGTGGAACGTAACCTCACTGGGGGGGAAGGAGCCGGGGCTTGTGCGGGAGGTCGAGAGGTACCAACTAGATATAGTTGGGCTCACCTCCACCCACAGTATCGGCTCTGGAACCAAACTCCTGGATAGGGGTTGGTCCCTCTCCTACTCCGGGGTTGCACAAGGTGAGAGGCGCCGGGCGGGTGTGGGGATACTCACGAGTCCCCGGCTGGCGGCAGTACAGTTGGAGTTTGTCCCGGTGGACGAGAGGGTCGCCTCAATGCGTATTAAAATCGCAGAGAGGAAAACTCTGACTGTTGTGTGTGCTTATGCACCAAACAACAGGTCGGAGTATTCGGCCTTCTTGGAGCAAGTGGGCGGGGTTCTGGAAAGGGTCCCAACTACAGACTCCATAGTCTTACTGGGAGACTTCAATGCTCATGTTGGCAATGACTGGGAGACCTGGAGAGGCATGATTGGGAAGAACGGCCTGCCCGATCTAAACCCGAATGGTGAATTGTTATTGGACTTCTGTGCCAGGCATGGATTGTCCATAACGAACACCAAGTTCGAACACAAGGATGTTCATAAGTGTACATGGTACCAGAGCTCCTTGGGTCAAAGGTCAATGATCGACTTTGTTGTCGTTTCATCTGACTTGGGACCATATGTTCTGGACACTCGGGTGAACAGAGGTGCTGAGCTGTCAACTGATCACCATCTGGTGGTGAGTTGGATCAGATGGCAGGG
Organism: Colossoma macropomum; assembly: GCF_904425465.1. NCBI lineage: Eukaryota > Metazoa > Chordata > Actinopteri > Characiformes > Serrasalmidae > Colossoma > Colossoma macropomum. Next base: position 205,380 of record NW_023495663.1, on the reverse strand, counting down.
AAGACTGAGGGTTAGACCCGGTAGGCCCAAGCGAATAGTGAGGGTGTGCTGGGAACGACTGTCGGAGGCCCCTGTTCGGAATGATTTTAATTCCCACCTCCGGGAGAGCTTTTCTCATGTCCCGGAGGAGGTAGGGGACATAGAGTCTGAATGGACCCTGTTCAAAACCTCCATTGTGGAAGCTGCCAGGCGCAGCTGTGGCCAAAAGCTTGTTGGTGCCTGTCATGGCGGTAACCCAAGAACCCCCTGGTGGACACCGGTGGTGAGGGAGGCCGTCAAGCTGAAGAAAGAGGCCTTTAGGGACTGGATGGCCCGAAGGACTCCCGATTCAGCAGATAGGTACCGACATGCAAAAAAGGTGGCAGCTGCAACGGTGGCAGAAGCAAAATCCAGGGCGTGGGAGGAGTTTGGTGAGGCCATGGAAAAAGACTTTCGGTCGGCCTCGAGGAGGTTCTGGACAACTGTCCGGCGACTCAGGAGTGGTCGGGGTGACTGCGCCCAGGCTGTATTCAGCAGGGGTGGAGAAACTCTGACTTCAAATGAGGATATTGTCGGTCGGTGGAAAGAGCACTTTGAGGAACTCCTTAATCCGGGTGACATGCCTCCCTCACGGGAGTCAGGGCCAGAGGCCTCTGGCGTGTCAAGCTCCATTTCCCTGGTGGAGGTCACTGAGGTAGTTGGCAAGCTCTTTAGTGGCAAGGCACCGGGGGTGGATGAGATTCGTCCGGAGATGCTTAAGGCTCTGGATATTGTGGGGCTGTCGTGGCTGACACGCCTCTGCAATAGTGCATGGACCTCGGGAACAGTACCCTTGGACTGGCAGACCGGGGTGGTGGTCCCTATTTTCAAGAAAGGGGACCGGAGGGTGTGTGCCAACTATCGGGGTATCACACTGCTCAGCCTCCCTGGGAAAGTCTATGCCAAGGTGCTGGAAAGGAGACTTCGACCGATAGTTGAACCTCAGATTGAGGAGGAACAATGCGGATTCCGTCCGGGCCGTGGAACAATGGACCAGCTTTTCACCCTCTCACGGATTGCTGAGGGGGCATGGGAGTTTGCCAACCCAGTCTACATGTGTTTTGTGGATTTGGAGAAGGCTTACGACCGTGTTCCCCGAGATATCTTGTGGGAGGTCCTCCGGGAGTATGGGGTGCCGGGGGTACTACTCCGGGCCATTCAATCTCTGTACACCCGGAGTGAGAGCTGTGTTCGTATACTCGGCATTAAGTCGGACTCTTTCAGTGTTAGCGTTGGACTCCGCCAGGGTTGTGCCCTGTCTCCACTCCTGTTTGTGATATTCATGGACAGGGTGTCAAGGCGTAGCCGGGGTCAGGAGGGCATTATGTGTGGAGGCCGGAGGGTGGCGTCTCTGCTATTTGCAGATGATGTTGTTCTTTTGGCTGGATCACATGGATGCCTCCAGCGCACACTGGAGCGGTTTGCAGCTGAGTGTGAAGCGGTTGGTATGCGGATCAGCACCTCCAAGTCTGAGTCCATGGTCTTAGCCCGGAAAAGGATGGTATGCCCACTCCAGGTAGGGGGAAAGGACTTGCCCCAGGTGGAGGAGTTTAAGTATCTCGGGGTCTTGTTCACGAGTGATGGGAAGAAGGATCGTGAGATCGACCGCAGGCTGGGACAAGCGGCAGCAGTAATGCGGTCGCTGTACCAGACTGTAGTGGTGAAGAGGGAGCTGAGCCGTAAGGCGAAGCTCTCCGTTTACCGATCGGTCTACATCCCGACCCTCACCTATGGTCATGAGCTGTGGGTAATGACCGAAAGAATGAGATCGCGAATACAAGCGGCAGAAATGAGCTTTCTTCGCAGGGTGGCGGGCTACACTCTATTTGATAGGGTGAGGAGCTCGGCCATCCGGGAGGAGCTCGGAGTAGAGCCGCTACTCCTCCGCATTGAGAGGAGCCAGCTGAGGTGGTTCGGGCATCTGATCCGGATGCCCCCGGGACGCCTCCCGGTGGGGGTGTACCAGGCACGGCCTACCGGAATAAGACCCCGGGGTCGTCCTAGGACCCGCTGGAGGGATTATATCTCCAAGTTGGCCTGGGAGCGGCTTGGGGTCCCCGGGAATGAGCTGGAGGAAGTTGCGGGGGACAGGGTCACCTGGGATTCTCTGCTCTCCCAACTGCTACCGCGACCCTATCTGGACTAAGCGGTTAACGATGATGATGATGATGATGATGATGATGATTTTTGTGCCCCAGAACATAATTTAAGTCTGAAAGAGTTAAATGCTTCAGCACTATGAGACATCATTGGCTAATCACTTAACGCAACAAGCACTGGACTGCAGACTGTGAATAAAACTACCATATTCAATCAGGTTACAGGGAGACTATAAAACTCCAACATACAAAGTAAAAAATTGTCCATGTTTAAGGCAGAGCATGAAAAACAAACATGAACAGACACAATCATTTGCTTAATGCTAGCTTACTTAATGAAAATCAGTATTACGTTTAAAGTAAAAAATTTATAAATTAACATTGTTATGAAGTGAAGTTTCTAGATTAAACATTGCCATTTTTACAATGGGTTTGAACTGCTGATATGTTTATGATTTTATGACTGTGTTTTATCGACAATAAGAGTTAAATTAATACATGAGAGGTAATCCTCACTAAACGTACCAAAAAAGTTTACATCGTCCCATACACTATTTAGAACAATTCACTGTCTGTGGAGTATGCTGTAAAATGTCTTGGTTGTTTTTCTGAACCTTTGTTTTGAAGGTCAGACATCTGATTTCAACTATTTAACAGTGACTTGTGAGACCTCCAGGACCTCCCTAAACAAAATAAGTCATTTCAATAAAATTAGCTTTCAACAGAAGCAAATAACCTATTCAAACAAATGGTTACTAGTTCAAATTTAAAAGAAATTTATGAGGCAAGTAAGCAAACTCACAGTGTTTTCTCAGTGATTCTTTTCCGTACTCCATGAATTTGGTGAGCCAGTCCACACATTCTTTCTCCAGGTAACCCTTGGTGTACTGGTTCAGGATGGCCACATCATCCCATTTCCTTTTGGTTGGCTCAGCTTCTGGAACTGGAGCGATCCACCGCATGTTGTCATCATCAAAAGAGAGGAACTCTGACCCATCGTAGCTGTACTCATCAATGCCTTTTAGAAATGTTACCTGTCCATTTGACTCATCAATCTCACAGCCATGTCTCCACTGAAGAACGTGAAGGTCTGGAATTAGAGTTAATGTAACAAGACAGTGAAGATAAAGACATTAGCTGCTCAAAACCAGAGGAATCACACAGTGGAAGGAAACTTGTGATGTTTTTAAAGAAGAATAAGTGATAAATCACTAACCGGTCTGATTGTGTTTCATTCGGTCCATCAGGATCTCCACGTTGACCTTGAACCACTGCTCTTTGCTCTTGCGAGACTGGGTGCCTTTGTCCCAGTAATCTGGCTGCAGCTTCTCCTTCATCCAGTCCTGCTTAGGAATCTTAACCTGTTCCTTACTGTTGTAGTAGTCGATCTCCCGGTCATCGAGCAGACCCAGTGCTGTGAACTCATAGATCCCTGGTAGAGCGACATCTTTGGAGAGAGCGGTGTAAATGTAGTACAGAGAGTGTTGGTCTGGAAGAGAAATGGGAAAGAAGATTATTACTAATTAAAACATAATATAATTAAAAGGGCTGGCATAAACAGCTTTTTACAGGCTTTGAGTATTTGTTCAAAACAGACATATTAGCAATCACTGTTACATCTAAAAGCTTTTGTGTATGAAATGTATTGTAGTTCAGGCTAAAATATGTGTGGCTTAAAAAAGATAAAATGTCTGAATACTAAATAGAGAATCAAATACCACCGTAATGGATGAATACATCATACAGTATACAATATATACTGTATGTATATATAACAACACACTTGGCAACATAGAGACTTTAATAACGGATTAAATATACATAGAAAAAGTTTATGTATAAATGAAATATGACAAAAGTCATAAGAACTGCTCAGAAACAAGCATTATCACGTTTATCACAGCATTTTAAAACTTGCAAAAACAAATAATCAGAACCCCTTTTTTGGACTACACTATCTTTTTGTTTGGAAGAAAACAATTATGCACCCGAACATATGTACAGTACACAAAGACACATACATACATAACTATAAAGATATGAGAAATTAAACACATACAAAGACAGTTTTAATGTCTTTATTGCAAGAAAGTACATTTAACCCTATTGACCTTTACAGAAGTCACATGGATTTCACATTTGATCATATGGTGACTAAAAAGCACATGTTCACAAGTAAACGTGACATAATGTGAATGTAATTGCGTGACACATTATGAATATAATCACATGACATAATTTGAAGGATATGTGATCATATGTAATGTTATGCTCTAAAACCTGATAAGTAGCCCTGTGGTTATCAAGTGTTACACGATAACAATAACACAATCAGATAACAGCCAAGATTGCAAAGACATTTTTGTTCTAAAATGTACATTTATATAATATAAAATATATAATAACTTTTCAATACAGGTGTAGCTGCAACATTTAAATACAGCCCAAGGGCACTTATCTGAGTCATGTTATGTACTTGGCCAGTTTACTATTTTAATTCTGACTGATCTGTGTTGCAGTTTTATAGTGTAAATAACATGACTCAGCTAACTGCACTGTACTGAAATGTAGATGATGTATAGTCATATTTTCTGCAAACATCATTCAATATTTTAAAAAGGTGCAACATAATTTTTGAGCTTTACATTATATTTACGTCACGTCTTCTTCTGTGAGTTTATTGGCCAGGTGCAAGGCAGAAATCCCATTACTGCCTGACTAATGTAGAGCCGGAGTTTCCCCAGTATCTGATTACTCCAGAGCATGTAAACACACTTAACGATTACTGACAAAATCTGATTTTCTGCACTTATCTGATTAAAAATTCAATGGGCCTCATTCAATAATATCATCCTAAGTTTGTTCTTATATGTGTTTTTCAGTAAGATCCCAAGAAAAAGTCTGTGTCAGATTCATGACGTGTTCTTAAAGCGCAGAACTGTTCTCACCTTTGAGCTCTTGAGTGTGTGTAGATTCTGTTCTTACCTAGGAACAAATCCCTAAAAAGGCAAACACTGGTGAATCTTGGTGAAACCTGCGTAAGAGGGTTTTATGAAAGGGATTTCTTCTTGAGAACCGTTGGTGAATGAGGCCCAATTGAATATCAGCTAATCTGAAAACTGAATCGTCCCTAACAATTCATCTATCCCTACTTATCAGGTGATAACGTGAAAGTCCATGAAATCATACATATGAAAGGTATAAATTAATCCATCATGATGAAATTAAAAAATAAAGACGTGTAAAAAGAAAATCCTCAGCCAATGTGAGGAAAAAGACGTAAAACATAACGAGTAAAACATCCGAACAGAAACACGAGACTATTCACAAGTGAAAGTGCGACTGTTCTGTGAGGGATTCACGTGTTCAACTTGTTTAAAGTCGCATTTTAAGTTACATAACAATAAAAAAAAACTAGACATTTCCAGTTTTTTTAGGTTCTGTTCTTCACATTATTAAAATTAATGCAGCATCATTAAGAAATTCTGATATAAAAGGAGAACAGCGGGTTAACTGCTGTTTATAGGCTCTGACGGAGCTGCTGAGCCCGTTACTCAGACCGTTACTCAGCAGCTCTCTCTCTCTCTCTCTCTCTCTCTCTCTCTCTCTCTCTCTCTCTAATGTCTTCTTTCTCATATGTCCAGGTCTGTGACAGACCCAGTTAGGTTTAACACAGTTTATCTAACCGGTGCTTTAACTCCAGTCCGGATTCTGGGGGAAGGTAAAGTGAAATAAAGCAGGTAATCAGGTGATCAACAGGACCGCTGAGGATATAAATAAATACGCACAGCTGCGTATCTGAGATAGTAGGTTAGCGGTGTCGCGTTTCTGAGCGTGTAGTTTAAACGCTGGGTAGCTAAATTCAGGACAAATGAGCGAAGAGTGTCCTTTCAAAACCCCTAATATCATATTTTAACGTTAACCGTAATTGACTCTGCGTGTTTAGTCCCGTTAACGGTCCTGCTGGTAATAACACACTTTACTTTCGGTTTCGGCGATGATGGCGCAGCAAAACAGTCCGTCCGAGCTGAACTGACTCACCTCCGAGAGCAGAGACAAACACTCCACACAGAAAGACCAAACAGACTGCCGTAGCCGCCCCCATCACCACATTTTATCGCCTAGATCAGAAAGAAAATCCGCCCTGGATGACCGGATATCCTGACCGTCCTCTGGGGTAGGCGTCCGCCTGATCTGTTAGGAAAACAAAACTTAAGCTCGAGATAACGGTTCACTGCTGTGGCTCAGCCAATAGAAAAACACGATTTCACTTACGTCACTCGTTGCTGGGTAGATTTCCTCCCACCGCCTTCGCCACAAATGGCTAAGAGTCCCTTCACTCTCCGCCTTAGCAGCGGTTTAGCCGTAACGTCAGGGCTTTAATAAGCAGCTGAGCGTTAAGTTAAGCATGATTGCTCTGAAAAAACAATGATAATTCTGCCAGCTGCGCCCAAAACCACATCACTACTGTACTATACAGTAGTAATGTGTAAAGCTGCTTTGTGACAACACCTGTTGTAAAAGCGCTATATATATAAACTTTACTTACTTACTACTACTATACGCACCAGACTAGTGAATGCGTTTCTAATGGTGGTGCACTGTTTTTGGCATACCATTTAGTATAGTAGCTAGTATGCTAGTAATGCACCCTGTAAAAAAAAAAAAAATAAAAATAAAAAAAACATAAAATAAAGAAACCATTATTTCAGATGCATCTGATAGTTTCATAATCAGATCTAAATGTGTCCTCCAGGAAAGTAGTGGTCTCTTATGGTAACCATTAAGCCAATTCCCATTAGGAAACAAAACTGGTTTTAATCCTAATATTTCTAGTGGTCTTTGTTTGTTCAGTTTTGGATGCAGCTACCCAACTAAAACCAAACACTGCATTTAAAGGACATATTTTGCTTTAAGGGCATATTTTTAATATTTATTATTTATCAGTCAGTATGTTATATTGTCATACAGTTATGACCCCATGTTTGGCGCTTTGAAGTTCTTTGACTTTGATGTGAAGCGATTTTATTAAAACCAACCATGATAACAAGGTGTGCTATGATACCTAGTACCACACTGGAGGAGTCGAAAGGTTGCTTACCTTAGCTAACCTAAAAGAAAGGAAACCAAAGGTACATATGGCGTACCTTTAAAAAACACAGTGTATAGCCTCCTTAATGAAGTGAAATTCTAGAAAATAAATCTATGTATTCTCATTCAGATTTAAACTCGGGTTAATCTTTGAACAACAGTTAATAGCAGCGCAACTGCATGTGTGTGTATATATTTTTTTTTTAAATACATACATTGTTACACTCACAGCACTCACAGCATAACAGTCTTTATATTTTTATTTTGTAGAGGTTTACAGTGGAATGCTGCTCGGTGAGAGAGGAAACCCTCTGCACCAGGACCTGCTCCAAAAGGCCCACTTCACCCACAGAGGTACCATTTAACAGAAGCCCGAAAGTGCACTGCTGCACTGAACAGGCCTTCTGCATGTTAAACAAACCACTCTGTTCAGTCATCATCAGACTGTGAAGCAGCCAGCAGAGGGCAGAAACATCGTCACTTGTGCAGTATTTTATAATTTGGCGGTCGACCGGGACGAGCCTAGTGTCCCACAAGCAAGGAGCTGCACGGTTGTCCTACTTTAATACAGCAAACTGACCCTAAACTGAAGACACTGTTGGCAGTGCATTCCACACATCAGTCATTGCAAATCATTTTGAATTGTTTATCCTGGCTTTTGCACTGTTTTACTGTTTTTCTTTTTTTTCTGTGTGTGGGTCAGGGTGAAGAATAAAATGTTTGATGTGATGAGACACTTTCCCTTCTGGGTCAATAACAGTGTTAGCCTAAACACAGGTCATCTTTAGCTTCTCTGAACAATACATTCTGGAACATTCTGGAAAGCCTAATCAAGACTATAACAATTAACACCTCCTCTAATTGAGTACAGTACCTCAGTGTGTTTAATTAAGCAGTATAGCCATGAAGCCCGCAAAGCATTATAATCGAAGATTTATGGGTCTATATCTGGAATGTTAATACATCTGAGCTGAAAATGCCTTAAACCTCAGTAAAACCATGTCTTTAGCAGGCTTAAGATAAACCTGAGATACAGCGACATCTAGTGGCAGATGTGTAATTTTTAATCCACATAACTCTTTCAGATTTAAACTCGGGTTAAATTCTCAACCACATCTAGTCTTAAAAAAAGTGAAGCTGCATCATCATGTCTGTTGTACAGACTGTACAATATACTGTATTTAAAGAACACAGATGTATACGAACACAGAATATAAATGATTATAAAAACAACAAAAAAACTTTAGAACAACAGTTTTAAGAGTTTTATTGCAATAAAGTAAATTTAAATCAAAACTGAGTATAAAAGACTTCCATGATCCAGCTGTCTTTCAGATCTTAAACTGGAAAAGAATAGAACAATCCAGCAAAGACTGGAAAATGTTCTAATATCTAAAGGTCTGAAGAAATCAAGAAAGTGAATCATAAAAACATTAAAGCACCCAGAGTTAAACATAATACAGAGTAAATTGTATCAAAGCCCACTCAATAAACCCATCTAGTTTCATTCAGCTTGTTCAGCTGGGATCTTTTACTGGGATTATTTTTTTGCCGCTGCTGCTGTAAAAGGTCAGCCAGATGAGAGAAACTCAAATACTTTTTTATGAAGTGGACGGCTAACATCACTCAGTATAGAGACAGTCTTCCTGTGCAGATCGCATTCACTGTTCACCATTGTAATCTGCTGATTTAGCAATTCTAGCTGAGTACAGTTACATTTATAAGCCCTTTACAATCTCAAGTTTAAACACAATATATGATCATAATTTGTCTTACGCTTAAATGCATCTTTTTTTATTGAAGCTGGTATATTTGTGTCATTACATAACAAGTAGTTTAACACTAAAGCAGTGCTCTGAAAAAATCAGTTCATGTTTAAAACAGATGCTAGATATAAATCAATAAAAAACACAAATATATCAGAAAGGAAGTCTGCATAACCACCTATGAATATGAAAATTAGCACATTTTACCCAGGTTTGCTCATAGAGGATTCATAAAAAAGACTGAAAGAAAGAAAAAGTAATCATTTTTTTGTTTATAAATCAAAATGAATAAATCTTTGGTAAACTTTTGCTAAAAAAAAAATAACAGAAAGAAAGCACACATAACCATCAGCCTTACATATGCATTCTAATAAAATCATTAAAATTGATACACGTCACCCAGATATTGCTCTAAAAAGTTTCAAATGAAGTACAATTAATCCTTTTCTCTGTAAGAATCAAAATGCTTTGAAATTTGTTGAGTTTTCGATTAAAATAAGATCCACTGTACTACACTGGAAGACCTAATTATTCAACTGTTCTTTGATGCTTCTGAGTTTCCAAATGCTATCATTAACAGATGAGTACTGGAATGTAGTTTTTATTATGGAGAATTTCTGTTAAAGCTGCACTATGTAAGATTTTTTTGTTAAAACTGAAAGCAGTATCATTACTGACTGAGGAGAATAAAACTAGGCTAAAATAGGCCGAGCATGCGCCGCTGTGAGTCGTCCTGAGTCTGAAATAATCATTTAAAAGTCAGAGGCATCAGGTTGGGAGTTCTTTACACCACGTCGTACATCGTTACATTTTCACATCATACACACAGGCTCAAAAAAAGGCCCAGCTTGATGATTAGGTCTCAAATTATCTCAAAATCAACATTAGTTATGCTTATGAAGATATGATGACAATAGTATAACTACGTTTCCAAGAAAGTTGGGATGTTGTGCAAAATGTAAATACCAAAAGAATGCAGGGATGTGTAAATCAATTATCCCCTATATTTGATTAAAAATAGTACGACAACATGTCAAGTGTTGAAACTGAGAAATTTTATTGTTTTTTGAAAAATATATGCCCATTTTGAATTCAACGGCAGCAACACATTTAAGAAAAGTTGAGACAGGGGCCTGTTTACCACTGTTGTATCACCTCTTTTTCTAACAAGAAGTGTTTGAGAACTGAGGAGACACTGCTGTAGTTTTGAAAGTGAAATGTTTTCCTATTCTTGCTTGATATAGGATTTTAGCTGCTCAATAACTTCGTCGTATTTTTCATTTCATAATGCTCCAAATGTTATCAGTGGTGACAGGTCTGGACTGCAGGCAGGTCAGTTTAGCACTCTTAATACGAAGCAGTGCTGCTGTAGCACATGCAGAATGTCTTGCTGAAATAATCAAGGCCTTCCCTGAAAAAGACATTGTCTGGATGGCAGCATATGTTACCAAAACATGTACATATCATTCAACATTAATGGTGCCTTCACAGATAAGCCAGTCACCCATACCATGTGCACTAACCTTCTCCTCTTTAGCCCAAAGGGCGCAACATCCATGATTTCCAAAAAGAATTAAAAAATTTACAAAAAAAGGACACTTTTCCACTTTGCCTCAGTCCATCTGAGGCAAGGCGGTGCCGTTTCTGGATTTTGTTTATATATGGTTCTTTTTTGCATGATAGAGTTTTAACCTGCATTTGTGTACACAGTAACAATTTATGTTCTTAGACGATGCAGTGATTTCCACTACAGTCTGTTTTTTATCACAGTGACACTTGAGGGCCCGAGGATCATGGCTATCAGATATTGGTTTTAGAATTAAATGATTTGCACATCATTGCACTCTGTTTTTTTCACATTTTGCACAGTGTTTCTACTTTTTTAGGAAACAAGGTTGTAGATTATCCACTCATATCCTCAAAAGACACGTTCTTCACCAAGTTTTGACTGAGTTCTCTTTGAATTCTCTTGCAACCATTAGATTCATCCGCTCAGGGAAGGCGTCCCAAGAGCAACCCACATTATAAAATTACATGCTGTGTGCAATTACAGATTTCCACCAGAGGAATCCTCCAAATCCCCAAATCTTACATAGTGCGGCTTTCTCATAACAAAGATGTAAAAGTAATGATTTGATCAACAAATGGAAAAGAGTCCGTGCTGTAAGAAAATTGGGGGTATAATCCTGGATGATCTGAAGTTCAGTTCCTAGGGCTCCCTGTGAAACAGAGATTAAATCATTGTTATTTATACTCGCTACTTATTTTATTAGAAATACCTACCTTGTACTTCCACTCACTGGCCACTTTATTAGAAACACCTCTCATATATATCCACTGTGTAGGTGTTCAGTTGTAGACTACATCCATGTTTTTCTGCCCAGTTTATCAGTCCCCTCTACCCCATTTGTCACTGTATAGTTTCTGACCACAGGACTGATGTTTTCCAGATCTTATTTGGGTGGTGGTTAATTCTCACAAGTACAAGTATATCAGGTAACTCTGACATGGTAGTGTGTGTGGAGCTGGTACGAGTGTATCGGACACAGCGGTGAGTCCGACGCAATAGTGCGTGTGGAGCTGGTACGAGTGTATCGGACACAGCGGTGACTCGGACGCAATAGTGCGTGTGGAGCTGGTACGAGTGTATCGGACACAGCGGTGACTCCGACGCAATAGTGCGTGTGGAGCTGGTACGAGTGTATCGGACACAGCGGTGACTCCGACGCAATAGTGCGTGTGGAGCTGGTACGAGTGTATCGGACACAGCGGTGACTCCGACGCAATAGTGAGTGTGGAGCTGGTACGAGTGTATCGGACACAGCGGTGACTCCGACGCAATAGTGCGTGTGGAGCTGGTACGAGTGTATCGGACACAGCGGTGACTCCGACGCAATAGCGCGTGTGGAGCTGGTACGAGTGCCCTCCGCCTTAAAATATGCAGACAAGAGTGGCTTTGAGGTCAGAAACTGACCATTTATAAAGACTAGACATTGAAAAACATAAACAGCACATTACCACATAACAATATGGGCTACAGTCTCTAACTGTACATCAGCAAGGAGGAACTACAAGAAAGGAGTTTCAGATAAAGTGCACAGCGAGAGAATATAAACAGTACTGATGTTTTACAAAAAGACATATTAAGTATACATAAACTGATACTCTAAATAATCAATAATTTTATTTTGGTAATTAGCCAAATATGTTGTTAATCTGAAGCAGCTGGATGTGCATGTAACTGTAATCTGCTGTAAGTGAGATTCACAGGATCCTGACTGCTCTTTCAGTGCCAGAGGCTACATTCAACTAATATGCATAACCAGAAAGAAATGTTATAAACTACTAGTCAAAAGTTTGAGCTTGTGTTTGTTTTCATAAGAAGCTGCACCTTAAGCTGTATAGCCTTTCCTAGAACAGATTAATAGGCAATTAAATAGTGCAAGTCTTGAAATGTTACAATGTTTACACAAAGCAAGTGGATTTCAGTCTGAAGAGCAAGTCAGTTATATATAGTAATATCTGACAATATTTTTCAGATGATTTGAAGGTGAGGTGACTTCTATTATTGAAGGTGAGGTGTCTTCTGAAATGTTATTTATTGAATACCTTTACACTTCTTCCTTCGGTTGGCGCTGGATGTCCACCATCTCTTCTGTCTTGGGCAGAGGAGGGTCACGGTCAGGCAGCTCAGCATCTTCGGGAGGATGTATCGGAAGCTCCAGTGTGACCGTATCTATGATGATAAAAAAATAAAAATTAGCTATGTGTGTATTAGGCCAAAATACAACTGTGTTAGCCAGCTAGCTAACTTAACCTAGCCTACCAGCTTCCGACCGCACTCTCTCCTATCAGGAGAAGGATTTTCTCCTCTAAAGCGTCAAAATGAATGCCTGAAATGCTCCTCCTGTCTTCTTTAAGTCTCTCGCTCTCTCTGCTCCCTTTTTTCAACAATAGATTTTAAATCGGCCCATTTCTTTTTTACAGCTTCAGAATCTCTTGTAGACTGCATTACAGTGAACACTGCCTATGCTACTCTTGTCCGTCCTCATCTCTTGCTTTCCGCTGTCTCCCCATGGTTATTGTATTTTCCAAGAATGATTTTTTTCCTGTTGGCTATTTCTTCCGCCAACAAATATATTTCTTGTTTGCCAAAATTTTTTGAACGTTTAGTTTGATGTTTTTCTTCCATTTTGCTCTCCTCTGAGCAGATTAAAGTGACAGGAATAACCGTAAATTCAAATTCAAAATGTATCTCACATTGTTCATGAGAAAAGAAAGAAAACAATAAAGACTTTCTTAAGAAATTTTTAAGAAAATAATGCTGCTTCACTTTTACACAGTAGCAGCACGCAAACGCAAATGAGAGGCAGATTTTACCACTTCTCTCAAGCAGTTTGTCATAGAATTATATACAGAATACACTCCCATGTCACAAGAGTGTTCTTTGTACATGATTCTAGTAGCACACCGCAGGGGTAGGTCTGTAAAATACTGCACGTCTGAATGACACATGATTCTTCCTTTCACTTATCCGTGCTGATGAGGATCTGAATGAGGTGATAGCACTGATTGTGATCTTTGGCAGATCCTGCTAAAATCTCACATAAACCAGTGTTAAACCAGTCAAGGTTTAACACCAGCTGATACGCCGGCGGATGTTGTTATGCACACACTGCTTACAGCAAAAGTGTTCAGCACCATCTTGTGCAGTCAGCCAACTGAGTAAACTCCTGCTTTAAGGCATAGTTTTCCATAGTTTTTACACACATTCAAAAAGGCTGGTTCATTACATACAATTTAACCTTTTAGCTCATAAATACATACTTTTATATCACTATGTTTTGTTTGAAGTTCGGTTTTATTATTCGAAACATTTTAAACTCGCCAAAGAAGACTGATGTTTTAAGTCAAAGTATCATGTTATTACCAAAGTTTATTCACTAATAAATCTGTTTTAATCTCCTTTTCTCTCTCTCTCTCCCATATAGCAGTTTCGCTCCACCGGCTTTGCACTGTAACGCCTACGTGACGGGGTATGCTGACGCAGAGTATCTAATTGTTTCTCACATTACGTCGTAGTCTGAAAGGAACATTAACCTATTTTTATTTCCAGGTTAACGTAACTAGTGGGTTACAAGTGTCCAAACACTTTTGGCTATGCAGTGTAAACTGACGGTGATGGAATTAGGTTAGAGGCATTAGACTCATAAAGGGTATATATAGTGTGAAAACGTTTCTGTTTCCTTCGCTCTTGTCTATTGAAAAAAAATGTTTTTGGACGAACACTGTACGAAAAGCGTAAGTTGGATCGGTTTTAAAAGCGCAAGCGCTCAGGTGTAAGTTCTATGTTGGTGCTAAGTTTAGTGGTTCTAGGTCAAAAACTGTAAGACGAGAAACTGTTTAAATTTTGAGCATAGAATAAGAAAAAGAATATGATGAAGAAGAATTACCCAATTTCTTAGTTATTGGCTCTTCAAAGGTTCTGTGAGTCACATAACAGTCATAATCTGCTGTTTCATCCTCCTGGATCTCCATACTCTTCCTCAGCTGGTAGGTTCCGTCTTCATTGGGTCTGACTCCTGAAGATGTGAGTAGGTGTTCAGGCAGTGAAGTTCTGGACTTCCTCAGACTCACCACCATGTCTTTGGGGTAGAAGCCCGTGGCCAGGCAGGTCAGGGTCAGCTTCCTCAGGTCAGTTGCAGATTTCTTCACAAGCACATGAACAACTGGTGGAGCTAAAGAGAAAACGAATAAAAACACATTTTTTTCAGTTAGTTTTTACCAGATTTTCCCCAAAGCAATTCATAATCAATTCTCTCCAGCCGTAGCTAAGTGACTAAGTGTGAGAGCTGACAGGAGCTCCCTCTGTGACATTTATTCACACCACTCACCATCTCTGTTCAAGCTACCACTCACACAAGTGCTTCAAACAGCAGGATGCATGTGAGGGACAGTAACAGTGACCTAAATAGGAATATTTGGCTATTTGGCTATTTTTAACAGTGGAAGATGCTGCGCCATGTTGAAGCTTATAACTGAATGAATTAAACTCATACTGGACTGGTCCTGCTTTTCACGACCAGCATGCATGGGCTCAGAAACAGCTACTAAAGAGTAATTATGAGCCATCATTAACATTTAATTCTTCAACATTAATGTTTGTCTTTAGAAAAGAAATATAAGCTGTGTCCCAACTCAGAAGCTGCATCCTTCAAAGGACACAATCTATGAAGGCGTGTCTTAAAAACAAAAAGTTTAAATAGTTTCTAATCACTCGCCCAGAACTTTTCTTTCATTTTAGAAAGTAAAAGGATGTATTTCACTAAAAAAGCAAAGAAAAGTTTCCTTTTTACTACAGTAAATGGGCTTCGGACAGCAGGATGCTAACGTTACTGCTACTGAGTGCTGATTGGTTAGCATTACTGCTACTGAGCACTGATCAGTTAGCATTACTGCTACTGAGTGCTGATTGGTTAGCATTACTGCTACTGAGTGCTGATTTGTTGGCGAGCAGAGCAGCTCATGGACGTACACGAGGCATCGTTTTAAACTTCTATAACTAAAGTTCAAAAGTGCTCCGAAATGTAACAGCAGTGTTAAAATGTTTTATGCCGTTCTGTGTTCAGTGGATTTCCTGTTTGCATCACAGCATCGCTGTTCCCATCGTTACCGCTGCGTCACGATTCGCTGCTCCTTAAAAGTTCCTTAAAACTTTTTTAAAGATGAAGCCAGAAACTTTCATCTTAGTTTTTTTATTTATTCATTTATTAGAGCTGGAGACGCTCCTCTCTGTTGGCTCCTTGCTCCCTAAGACAAAACGTTAGCATAAGTTTTGCTTCAGACCACATTTCTCTTTTTTTAACATTTGTACCGTCAGCTATTCAACTCAGTTTAAACCCAGTATTTACATTTAAAAGTGTACTCTTCAACCACTGTTCGCTCCTCTGCTGAGAAGCGTATTCCTGTAGGCTGGGAG
Source organism: Colossoma macropomum (assembly GCF_904425465.1). NCBI lineage: Eukaryota > Metazoa > Chordata > Actinopteri > Characiformes > Serrasalmidae > Colossoma > Colossoma macropomum. The sequence goes on along the minus strand of NW_023495663.1, from coordinate 189,427 downwards.
GGGGAGGGTCAAACTCCAAATGGGTGGGCTGTAACTCCAAGTGAGAGGGGTGTTGAGAAGTTTGTTGGGATTTCTGTGCTGCAGATTCTGTGTTCCTACTGGCTGGTTGTAAAACAGAATTATGTTGCTGATAATTTTTAAATCGTTTGTGCGTTAAATATATGCACATATCATGATTGTCTATTTAATTTTTAAAATAATCTAAAATGTAAAGTAGTTCAATGGGCTAGATCCAAGTTTGATCCACAGCCTAATGTAATTCTTTCCCCTTACGATTTTAGGTTAAAATGTCTAAAAGTCAATTGGATATGCATTTGTGTGAATAATGAAATGACTTATTCTGCCAGAGCTTTAGCTCTTTTATATCGACCGAACCTAAAGGTGATCTGTGCAGATTTGCTTTTTTCAGATAAAAATGAAGTAAAATCAATTAATGATTATAGATGGGCGTCTGAGCTGCGTGGTTCTTGAACCAATGAATGTCAGCAATACTGATATTTGCTTATATTCTCATGCATTCATCAGAAACAACCAACCATTTTCATATCATTTCATTAAATTAATCGTTCAGCCTCAGTCAACAAAGAACTCATGAGATCATGTTTTTTGTGTTCATGGTGCCACCCTACTTCTCACCCAAACAAGTTTTTAATTTTGTTGGTTGTAAGATCACACTTAAGCTGGAAAAAATCAGACATCGCTCATTTTTACATCAGAAAATACTTTCAGCCATGATGGTCCATATAAAACTGTTTATATTGTGGTGTCAGGTCACGTCTGAGTTTAGTTATTCAGTTCTGTAGCTTTCATTCAGCCCTAGTTCTGGGTGCTCTGTATTTTTAGGAGAGCAGTGAGAGCTAAGCTACACTCTTATAATGATGGTTCTTCAATGGTTCTTTAGTAAAAATTGTTCTATGTAGAACCATGAACACTCAGAGAACGTTTTGCATAATGAAATGGTTCTCTGCACTGTGAAAGGGTTCTTCAGATTGATGGAGAATGTGTTGTATATGATTCTATACAGAACACTTGTAAAAGGGTTCTATATAGCATCAAAATGTTTTCTGTTATTGCCGTGATGTCAAGCTTGCAATAATGGAAGAACCCTTTTTGGTGCTCTACAGAACATTTTTCTTTACTGAAGATCCCTTGAAGAACCATCATTTTAAGCGTGTAGCCTGAGGATGGTATATATAACTTTTCTGTGCGCTGTTCTGTACTGAGTTTAGTAAAGCCAGGTTATGGACTTGGAACTGAGTTTCTCCTGAGACCACCCGATATTAAAAGGTAAACATTTCATAACACTGACATAAGCACTGAGTTTTAAACAAGTCGAATACAAATCATCGTAAAGAGAGCTGGACCCGCTACAGTCAAGTCTGTTTGTATGGACACATTTCTCGGCCGCGTATGAAGGAGCCTTCAAAATGGGACAGTCTAGTCGCACCGCTGTGACGCAGTCAGCCTTCAAATGCAGTCTCTGAAGGATGCAGCCCAACTACTGTGTCATATTATTGTGCCCTGGAACGTAATTTGAGTCTGAAAGAGTTAAATGCGGTACTATGAAACATCATTGGCTAATCACTGAACACAACAAACACTGGACTGTAGACTGTGAATCAATCTATATACCATATTACAGAGAAACTATAAAACTCCAACATGCAAAATAAAGAATGTTTCCTGAATGTTTGTTACAATCTTTAATTGTAATAGTATCTAATAAAGTGAATTAAAAGTGTTTCTGGATTAAAAAAGTTTCTGGATTAAGCATTGCTATTTTTATGGTGTGTGAACTGCAGGCACATTTATGATTTTATGACTATGCTTTACAGACATTAAGTGTTAAATTAATGCATGTAAGGTATTCACCACTGAAATGTCCCAAAAAGGTTTAAATATCACCCCATATGCCATTTTATTATCACTATCTCTGGGAATTTTTTTAAAAGTGTTGGCTGTTTTTTTTGAACGTTTGTTTTGAAGGCTGGACAGCTGATCGAGACTACTTAACAGAGACTAGTGACACTCTGAGATCTCCCTAAACCACAGAAGTCATTTCAATAAAATCAGCTTTTAATAAAAGTAAATAACCCAGTCAAACAAAGCAAATTAAACCACCATTTTCCTGAGGTTACTAGTTCAAACGTAAAGGGATTTTAAAAAGGACTCACACAGTGAATAAGGGAACTTACAAGGTTTTTTCAGTGACTCTTTTTCATACTCCAAGAATTTGGTGAGCCAGTCCACACATTCTTTCTCCAGGTAACCCTTGGTGTACTGGTTCAGGATGGGCACATCATCCCATTTCTTTTTGGTTGGCAAAGCTTCTGGAACTGAAGCGATCCACTGCATGGTTTCAGTATCAAAGGAGAGGAAATCTGAGCCGTCATACCCGTACTCACTGACGCCTTTCAGAAATGTTGGTTGTCCATTTGACTCATCAATCTCACAGCCATGTCTCCACTGAAGAACGTGAAGGTCTGAAATGAAGGTAATTTAATAAGACAGTGAAGGAAAAACACCAGCTGGCACAAAACCAGGGAAATCATGCAGTGGATGGAAACTTGTAATACTGTAGTGTCACGCTACTGGCTGGCACGGCTGTAGAGACTCTGGACGCAAAAGCTCATTTACAAAGAAGTACAATGGGACCTCTCGTTGTTAATGTTGTCAGTTTAAGTTAAGTATATGTGGGGGTGTGGGTGTTTGTGTGTAAGGGGGGGGTCATTGTGAGATGGAAGCCTATGGCTTGTGGTGACCTCCCCCTTTGTAGGTGCCTTTCTGATGGTCTCTCAATAAAAGAGCACTACTCGCAGCAGAATCCTGGTCTTACCTGTGTCTTCATCTACGCTGATGCTACTATATATTTTTTAAAGAAGAATGAGTGACAGATCACTAACCGGTCTGATTGTGTCTCATTCGCTGCATCAGGATGTCCACGTTGACCTTGAACCACTGCTCTTTGCTCTTGCGAGACTGGGTGCCTTTATCCCAGTAATCTGGCTGCAGCTTCTCCTTCATCCAGTCCTGCTTAGGAACCTTAACCTGGTCCTTACTGTTGTAGTAGTCGATCTCCCGGTCATCGAGCAGACCCAGTCCTGTGAACTCATAGATCCCTGGCAGATCGAGATCTTTGCTGAGGGCGGTGTAAATGTAGTACAGAGAGTGTTTATCTGGAGGGGACGTGGAAAAAAAGGTGTAAGAAAACTAACTGATAAATGAAACGGTTATACTCTAAAACACAAATCTCCCAGCCTTTTATGTTGCAGGCAGTGTAAATGTAGTGCAGACAGTGTTCATCTCAAAGGGAAAAGGAAAAGAAGGTATAAAGTCTGAGTAAAATAATGATATAATGATATACAATGAATAGGGCTGGCATATACAGCATGTTACAGGCTTTGAATATTTCTTGGTATTTGTGAACGAGTAACCTGAACACTCGTCTTCAAAACTTCCCTTAAAAGCAATAGTTACATTTCATAATTGAGAGTCTGTGCACAGTTGCTTGCTCTTTACTCATGTCATGCTAATATATCACATCTGTCTACTTATTTCAGATGATTCATCAAACTCGTTTTGCAAACAACCTCTTATCACGAATTTTGCACTGAGCATTTTTGTTATTGTCCAATAAATTGAACGTCTCCTGCCTGTGATTTATCAGATATTCTGCTCTCTTAGCTTCAGTGGTCGTGTGAAAAGTGGTGCAGTTGACTGCGCTCGGAGGCCAGGTGACGTGATTGCCTGGCAATGTTATTCTTAACATATCTAAAGGCTTTTGCTGATGAAATTTATTGTAGTATAGGCTACAATTTTTGTGAATTAAGAAAGGATAAAACTTCTGAATACTAAATACAGAACTGAATACCAACATAATGAATGAATTCTTGAGTTTTAACATTTTTTGGGCATAGTCTAAAATTTGAATAAAAAGACTTGAAAATGAAAAAATGAAAAAGGATGCATTTTACAGAGTCTCATTTCTACTAGCACTAACAGCACACTTCATAAAAAAGAGTAAAGATTTTAATAATGGATTAAATCGATATAGATAAAGCATACATGCATACTGTAAATCAAGAGCACACAAATATATATGACTACAAAAATATAAGATGATAAGCACATAAATTTGATCATCTAACAATTTTAACATTTTAACATCTTTATTGCAAGAAAGTAAACGTGGGTACTTGTGACATACTATAAATAAGCTCATAATGTAAAGTGAAAGTAATCGTGACCTAATGTGCATGTAATCACCTGACGAGTGATTGTGATCATGTGACATATTGTGAATATGTAAAATAATGTGCAAGGAATCACATGGCAGTGTGAATGTAATTACATGTGATGTGAATGTGATCACGTGGCATAATGTGAAAGTAATCACGTGACATGATATGAATATGATCACGTGACATTTTAATATGATGTCATGTGATCATATTCATATCTTAACACTTAACATTATCATATCATATTCATAATACTTCACATTAAGTGCACCTGTGGTACTGTTTTTGTGTGTTATGTGATTACAAGAGATGCACAGAAATCAAGAGTTGGCCAAGATTGAAATAAGATTTTGTTCTTAACATGTAAACTGCAAATTTTATTTTAATTCTGGCTGATCTTTGTAGTTTTATATTGTAAATTACCTGAGTCAGGTAAGCTGTAGTTGAATGCTGCAGCTACACCTGTACTGAAATGTCATACCGTATTTATACACGACTCATTGTGGTTAATAGCCAGTTGCCTCTTTCATTGGAGCCCTTTATTTGATTATTGCTATTTAAATAAACCTTTGATTTTTTAATTTAAAATTTCAGCTTGATCCATTAAAGAGCAGACAATGTTATTAAACATCGTCTGCTCTTTAATGGATCAAGCTGAAATTTTCAACTAATAAACATCAACTAATAAATATCAGCCATGAGCCAATCTGGCTGAAAAGAAATCTGAATCGGCCACAACAGTTCATCATCAGCGCATCCCTATTGATTACATGTGATAACGTAGAAATCCAGGAAATCACACACGTGAAAACTGAACAGTTAATGAATCATGATGAAATAAAAGATAAAACGTGTAATTAGAAAAACAAAAAACAGCCCACCTGTAGACAATGGTGTAGAAAAAACGAGTGAAGCGTGATTATTCATCAGCGATAGTGATTTTCTGTAAGGGACTCACGAGTTTAACTCGTAAAACGTAAAATCACGTGTTTAACGTAAACTCGCATTTTAAAGAACCCAACAGTAAAACACAAAACATTTCCAGCTTTGTTAGATTCTGTTCTTTACATATCAGAATTAATGCAGCAGCATCACTGAGAAATGACGTCATTACAGGACAGGGGATAAACTGCTGTGAGGGACCATAAAGCTCTCTCTCTCTCTTTATCTCTCTCTCTATCACTCTCTCTCTATATCTCTTTATCACTCTCTCAATCACTCTCACTCTCTCTCTCTTTCTCTCTATCTCTCTCTCTATCACTCTCTTTCTCTCTCTCTCTATCTCTCTCACTCTCTCTCTCTCGCTCTATCTCTCTCTCTCTCTCTCAAATGTCTTCTTTCTCATATGTCCAGGTCTGTGAGGGACCCAGTTAGGTTTAACACAGTTTATCTAGCAGATGCTTTAACTCCAGTCCAGATAATGAAGGGGAGTCAACTAAAGTAGTTAATTAGGCATCGTGACTGTGATAAACAGCTAAATAGACAGACAGACAGACAAACAGACAAACAGATAGATAGATTCACTTTCGGTTTCGGCGATGATGGCGCAGCAAAATAGTCCGTCCAAACAGAACTGACTCACCTCCGAGAGCAGAGACGACCACTCCACTGAGGAAGACCACGCAGACTGCCGTAGCCGCCCCCATCACCACCTTTACCACCTAGATCAGTAAAATCACTCTGGATGATCTTCTGCTGAGAAGAGTCGGTTCTCCTGACTCTCCTCTCTCTTAGGCGTCACTCTGCTCCGTTAGGAAAATCAAAACTTCCAGCTCCTCATAATGTTCTCGCTGCTGTGGCCCAGCCAATAGAAAATCAGGACATCCCTTACGTCACTCGTTGCTGGGTGGATTACTTTGTTTTTTCCGCCCGTATTCGGGAGAACTCCCGCCTCCTGCGCCGTAATTGGCTAAGAGTCCCTTCACTCTCTAGCAGTCCGCCAATCAGACCGAGCGCAGGGAGGCCGTGCCTGAATACGGGCAAGAAAGAGGGAAAATAGTAAAATATCAGTAAATAATAAAAAAGTACTGTGGTTTAAGGCCGAGCCCGAGCTGCACTTCGCCGAGAACTATCGGGGCTATGGCTCTGATATTAGCTTAGCAGCAGTTTAGTCTCAGTTTTTATTTCCCAACAGTGTCTTTATTGATTTTAACAACTTAGCATATACATATACACATACATACCAAGCATATTTATATCCAAACGCACAGAATTACACGGCACATGAACAAAATCCCAGTAAAATAACTAACCCCCCCTCCAAAAAATCTCATTAGTACGGTACAAATGACAAATTTGGACGCTGCAGAGTTATTTGCATATTCCCAGACACTTCCATCATATGGACTAAATCTGTCCTCTCAGAAAACATTTGAAAGGACCCCACATGCTGAGAGAGTGATTGATCACCCCTGATAGAACTGGTCATTTTTCGTAAGGCAGAATCATAGATAATTTATAAATCCATTTACCCACACTCAGCCTGTCAGTCCTTTTCCATGACAGAGCAACAACTCTTTTAGCAAATAAAACACTTATTTCTAAAAATCTGTTCTCTCCATCTAATGTTATGACCAGCTGTATATAAGGCTAGTATGAAAAGCTTTGGGTCTAGAGGTATTTGTATGGATAATGTGTCCCGGACACTCTCTCTCACGTCTTCCCATAGCTTTTTATTTGAGTTATATATATATACGTCTATAGCTGACATCCTGTATTTATTACATACTGTATTTATTAGGCTTTTCTGGGGTTATATATGTTAACTGCAGTTGTAACCTACATTTTAACAATTTTGATTACGTGTTATGTTTCAGCTGTGCACATATCATCAGTTACTTAGTAACAAGCATGACAGTTGTTTCCTAAATTAATACCATATTTGCTTCTTTAATACGAATTTGTGAAAAATCTTATACATCAATAAATGCAAGATTGCAAAAATACAGTTAAGATAATATAAGATATTCCCTTAGTCCCACACTGGGGAAATTCACAGTGCTACAGCAGCAAAGCGATAGCAAACTTATTTCTAAAGGGAGTACACTGTTTGTGACATAGCATTTAGTGTGGGAGTAATGCAGTGTTGGATGCAGCTACCTGAGTGTGTTGTGCTGGTACGAGTGGATCAGACACAGCAGTGCTGCTGGAGGTTTTAAACACCTCAGTGTCACTGCTGGACTGAGAATAGTCCACCAACCAAAAACATCCAGCCAACAGCGCCCTGTGGGCAGCATCCTGTGACCACTGATGAAGGACTAGAGGATGACCAACACAAACTGTGCAGCAGCAGATGAGCTATCGTCTCTGACTTTACATCTACAAGGTGGACTGACAAGGTAGGAGTGTCTAATAGAGTGGACAGTGAGTGGACACAGTGTTTAAAAACAGAATAGGATAGGACAGAATAAAATAGATAAAATAAAACAGCACAGAATGGAAGAGAACAGAACAAAATGGGACAGAATATAATAAAAACAGATCAGAATAGAATCGAATACAATAAAATATAATAAAATAGAACAGAATACAACAAAACAGAACAGTGCAACCAAAACTGGAAAATGTTCTAACATCCACAGTTTACAAGCAATCAAAAATGTGATCATTAAAACATTAAAAAGCATTCAGTGCTAAATAATCAACCAATCAATCAATCAAACCTTTATTTCGACTCAGAACTGCATTGTCCCTCATTTACAATGTAGCCGAGCAATTTAAACAGGGATTGAAAAAAAGTTAAGATGAAGTTTATCAACCAAAACAAATCAAAATCAGCAAGAAGATTTCTATAGAATTACAAGTATCAGATAACAAGCAAGCATAAATAGCAACACAATACATAAAGAAAACACTTTACAAGTAAATAAAAGAACCAATTAAGATAAAGTAACAAGAAAACTAAAAATCTTAGAAATAAAGTTATTTACTAGGATAGAACAGTAAACGAAATAATAACAAACAGCAAAAAACAGTTGCAATAAAACAGTGAGATTAAATGAAGAATAATAAAATTCAAATAAAAAGGAGGGAGGAAAAGTTAAACTCAGCTAAAACAGTTACAGTCTGAAGGAGTTGGAGACTAAAGACTAAAATGATTGAGGGACAGCAGCGAGCGAGTTTTAGAGACTCCGGTAGTGAAGTCCAGCTCCCTGATGCTCTGAGATAAAAACAGAGTCTTTTCCCAGTTCAGTAAAAACCCTCAGTACCTGACAGGTGATCCAGTCACCACAGTGGGTCTGATAATTACTGAGATCATAGATGAGATATAAAGCTGCCATATGGTATATGTCAATACGTATAAACACAGAGTAAACTGTATTAAAGGTCCCCCAATAAAGCCATCTAGTCTGGTTCAGCTTAAATCTTTTACTGAGATTATTTTTTCCACTGCTGCTCTAAAAGGTCGTCCAGATGAGAGAGACTCAAATACTAACATCACTCAGTATAGAGACAGTCTTCCTGTGCAGACTGTATTCACTGTTTACCATATTAATCTGCTGATTTAACAGTTCTAGCTAACAGCTTCCTGCACTGTACAGTGGTGTTAAACACTAATGTGTTCTCTACAGACACAGTCTCACTGTAAACAGTCCATACTGAACACAGACCATTTAACATTCCTGAGTACAGTTACATTACAGTAAGTCTGCATAACTGCCTTTAAGCGTGTTTTTATGAGCTTAAGAAAAAGAAAAAGATATTTATAAACCAATCAATAAATCTAGTGAGCCTTTGCTAAAAAAAGAAAGAAACAACCATCTGCCTATAAATGCATTCTCATAAACTTATTAAAATTAATACGCCTTACCCAGATATTGCTTTAAAAGGATGCAATCAAGGATGATTAATCCTTTTCTATTTAGAAATGAAAATGTTTCCATCTTTGTTGAGCTTTTGTCTAAAATAAGATCCACTGTACTACACTGGAAGGACTAAATATTCACTTGTTCTTTGATGCTTCTGAGCTTCTAAACTGTATGTATTATTAACAGATGAGTACTGGAATGTAGTTTTTATTATGGATGATTTCTGTTAAAGCTGCACTATGTAAGATTTTTTATTAAAACTGAAAGCAGTATCATTACTGACTGAGGAGAATAAAATTAGGCTAAAATATGTTAAGCGTGCGCCACTGAGTGAAATAATCTGAAGTAATCATTTAAAAGTCAGAGGCATCAGGTTGGGAGTTCTTCACACCACGTCGTAAGTCTTTACATATTCATACATATGATCATATGTCATAATTAACATCATATGCACAGGCTCAAAAAGAAAGCCCTGCTCACTGTTAGGTCTCAAATTATCTCAAAATCAATGCAATCATCAGATTCACCTGCTCAGGAAAGGGGTTACACATTTCCACCAGAGAGGTCTCCACATCCCCAAATCTTACATAGTGCAGCTTTAACGTAACAGTGATGTAAAAGTACTGACCTAATAAATGAATGGAAAAGAGTCTGTGCTGTGAGAAAGTCAGGGTTATAATCCTGGATAATCTGGAGTTGGAATTCAATTCCTGGAGTTCCCTGTGAAACAGAGGTTAAATCATTGTTATGTACTATTGCCGTCCACTTTATTAGAAACACCCACCTTGTGCTTCCACTCACTGTGAGCAGCAGGTCTGGACTGCTGTGCAAAGAACTCTGTACATTAATTTGAAATATCCATATTCTCCTATAAGTCTTATGCTCTTTCAGTGCCACAGGCTATATTCAGCCTGTATGCATAGCCAGAAAGAAATGTGATGAAACTACCAGTCAAACCTTTGAGCTTGTGTTTTTCATTAGAAGCTACACTTTACTATATAGGCTTCTCTGTAATAGATTAATAGGCAATTTAATAATGTTACAATGTTTATACAAAGCTATGGATTTCAGTCTGAAGAGCAGGTCAGTTAAACATCTGAAGATTTTTTATCAGATTTATCAGGTGATTTGAAGAATTTATTCAGGCACAATGTGGTGATTTTGAGTAATTCAACAGTATATTTTTATATTTTCAGAGAAAACATGTTTCAGTTTGTATGTTTCATCATAGTTTTCTGTAACTCTTCCATGATGTAACACATTGTGAGCTATTAAAAAAGGCTGTTTATTGCAGTAAGTGCTAAATGTACACATTTCTGTCTAATCCTCCTCGCCCCTTTCAGTAAGCCTTTTATGGTTTTGCATTTAAACGGTATATTTGTATTTGTACTGCACGGGTTTAAAATGTAAACTACTTACAATAATTTGTCCTTCTGAAATACAGACCATCTGCCTGCAAAGCCCTGCAATACAGAGCTCTGTAGGATCTTCCAGAAATCAATTTTCTAGAGTTTTTCAAAAACCATTTTATTATTTTAGACCACAAATCATAGCTATTTTTCAACTGAACTCTGACTGGGAATAAAATACATACAACAACAACACGTCCAACAGTAAACAAAGCCTTATGCATATTTTATGATAGTTTTGAAAAGAATTTGGCCTAAAATATTTTTAAACCTATACAGTTCAAAGACATACATCCAGGGCGTTGTGGGGCAAAATAGTAAAGAAATCTGTAAAGACATCTGAGTCTCTGTAGTTAACCATTTCACACCAAAATTCTCTGAATTACTCTGGTTACATCACAAACACTGAATTATGGAGGAATTGTGAAAAATTCCCATTTAAGCACCTATTTTTGTAGATGTGGCATATTATTCTGGGATGTCCTTTCACTTTTAATAAAAAACAGTAACAACCTTTTTACAATTTGAGTAAATCAAAATAATACAAACACAATATACAGACAGATGTCAATACTGATTAACAAGATAAACCCAAGCGCATGTAAAAAATAAGTTGGGTTCTTTGGCAAAAATAGAGCGAAATTTCTTTAGTCATTTGTCTCACGTGTTTGCACTGGTGCTTTCATAAAGCGTCAGATGCTGCTGGAGATACTGTTACAGTCACTCATGTTAGCAGTATTAGCTGAGAAGCTGTCAGGCTCTTGTCATGTATAGAAGACCAGCCCGACATCGTCCAGGGCAGCTGTTCGAGTGAGGGGCGCTGTAGGCGGAGAGCCCAAATGTCTCCAGGCTAGGCTAAAAGCTAATGGTTAACCAAAAGAGGTCAGTGTGTCATTCCACTCTCTTGTCCCCTCATTAACTCATTAACTCTTTATATTCTGACCCTCCTTTAACAAACTGGACTAAATTACGTTAGACTAAATTTCCTTCACTACACGGGAGGTGAGCAAATTGCTGAGTTTTGCACTGTTTATATATATCACTACTGTCAGAAGAGAACCTTGTATCTCCATTTTTCATGCTTTTCAGTTTTTGGCATAATGTGAAAATGCCTGCTGCCCTTTACATTGTGTATAGATTTCATGAGGAATGGACAAAAATGACTTAGAAAACTATGACTTAACTATATATATAGTTAAATCACTGTTTATATATATATAATATTTATGGGACTCCAAAGACCACCCCAGTTCCTGACATAAACCTTAACAATTTACCAATTAACAGAACACTCTTCAATTAAAGACATTGTTCCTGCAAACCCTGCTCTCCTGGCTCTATTTGGGACAGAAAAACATTTACAGCAATATTAATATTGACTGAAGTGGGGAAATACTTTAAAGCTGCCCTCTCATCATGTAGTTTTGGGTCTAGTCTCTGCACATCTGCCATTCTGTTAAACTGGGTTTAGATTTACATTGAGAAACTAATTCTAAACTTCAGTAGACCAGAAATACATTAGGTACACAGATATAATTACCCCATATTGTAACTACTGTGCGAAGGAGCTGTGAGTCACATAACAGTCATATCCTGCTATTTCGTCCTCCTGGATCTCTACACTCTTCCTCAGCTGGTAGGTTCCATCATCATTGGGTCTGACTCCTGAAGATGCCAACATATGCTCAGGCAGTGAAGTGTGCAACCTCCTCACACTCACCACCATGTCTTTGGGGTAGAAGCCCGTGGCCAGGCAGGTCAGGGTCAGTCTGCCTGAGTTAGTTGTAGATTTCTTTGCAAATGCATGAACATCTGGTTTGGCTGAAATGATGGCAAAAAATTCTTTTTTCATTTTTCAAAAAGTTTAAAATTTTTCCTTCAGTAGCCTGTTACCATCTGCTACAGAGTTAACCAGCACGCTGTAGCAAACAACCTGTAAATGTAAGGAGTGTCACTTACTTCCTCTGTGGCTCTGTGGCCAAACGTTACTTTATTTAAAGCTACTGAAGCACAGTCAGTCAATGTGATTGTTGACTTGAAAAAAAAGGGGTTAAAAGAGAAATCGGTAAACAATCTGACGAGGGCATGTTTAGAATAGTTATCACCCATCTGTGCTTTTGCGGGGGAACATGACTGTATATTTGCCTGCAATTCCGGAAATGGGCAGTTGGTGGCGGCGGCGCGCTCTGCACTCTTCCGTTGTTCACGGAGTATCGCATGAGTAAATTGCTTCAGAATCTCCGTGCAGAGGGTAATGCGAGGTGCAGAGCAAGCTGCTGTCCCTATTGAAAAGCATTTCTCTATGTTTTGCAGATCTCCTCTTGTCTCCTAATTAAAGTGTCAGTATTCGAAAATCGTAAGGCCTTGTTCCTTGAGCCCGCAACACTACCTCTCACAACAGGGCTGAGGACAGCTGACTCTCAGCATGCTCTCAGGAAATAAACCACCAGTTCACCAACACTGAAGTTCAGATTTTAAAGAAAATATACAAGGACTTTTGGAACTCACAATGATTTCTCAGTGATTCTTTTCCGTACTCCATGAATTTGGTGAGCCAGTCCACACATTCTTTCTCCAGGTAACCCTTGGTGTACTGGTTCAGGATGGGCACCTCATCCCATTTCCTTTTGGTTGGCAGAGCTTCTGGAACTGGAGCGATCCACCGCATGTTTTCATTATCAAAAGAGAGGAACTCCTTTCCATCGTAGCTGTACTCATCAATGCCTTTTAGGAATGTTACCTGTCCATTTGACTCATCAATCTCACAGCCATGTCTCCACTGAAGAACGTGAAGGTCTGGAATTGAGTTAATGTAACAAGACAGTGAAGATAAAGACATTAGCTGCTCAAAACCAGAGGAATCACACAGTGGATGGAAACTTGTGATGTTTTAAAGAAGAATGAGTGACAGATCACTGACCGGTCTGATTGTGTCTCATTCACTGCATCAGGATGTCCACGTTGACCTTGAACCACTGCTCTTTGCTCTTGCGAGACTGGGTGCCTTTGTCCCAGTAATCTGCCTTCATCTTCTCCTTCATCCAGTCCTGCTTAGGAATCTTAACCTGGTCCTTACTGTTGTAGTAGTCGATCTCCCGGTCATCGAGCAGACCCAGTGCTGTGAACTCATACATCCCTGGTAGAGCGACATCTTTGGAGAGCGCGGTGTAAATGTAGTACAGAGAGTGTTGATCTGGAGGGGAAATGGAAAAAAAAGGTGTTAGAAAACATGTTGATAAATGAAACATAATATCTCCCAACATTTTTGTCGACAACACACCTGTAAAATAAAATCAGTCTTAAAGCAACATTATGTAACAGTTTTACCTTAAAACAAGAGCTTCAAAATAATTTGGACCGTACATTGACTTATCATAAGGAGAATGGTGTCTCTGTCGTTGCCACTCTGGGTCAGATCGCCTGCTGTAGCGCTATGCAACTTTAGAGGAGCAACATGAGACATCTCACGAGAACTGCATAAGGCTTTACGACACCCATCACACAACAACTACGGCTCCAGCTAGCTACAAGAAGCTAGCTCTGTATTTCCAACATGGGCATCATAGCAATGGCTGCTAAAAAATGAAAAAGACACTGTCAGAGGAAGCGAGGAAGAGAAAAAGAGAGAGTGACTGAGTAAGAGATCGGACAAGAGTAAATCTTAGACTGGCTATTACTCACAGGTGAGAGCCAAAAGAGAAAAGGGGATGTAAGACAGTCTAACGACTAATGGGAAAACAATGAAAATCCAAATCAGAGTGTAAGTGGCATCCCTGCCAGTGTTATTTATGGAAGACTGAAAAGACCAGTTCTCACATGATGCTGCTTTAAGTTCACAGATAGTCAGGCTCACATACATCTGCCTAGGCCTTTTAAGGTTCCTCCCAGCGTTACTGACTGACGGCTCTGATATGTATGATTCATCCAATAACATTGCGGGAATCATGACTGAAAACCAGGGGAAGTACGATCAGGACGGGGTTTATGATTAGACTCCACACCGACTGTCAATACTTCTCCTGATAATACTGACTTCTCCTTTAATGTACAAACCCAATTCCAAAAAAGTTTAGACAGCATGTAAAATGCTGAAAAAACAAATTAAATGATGTAAACTACGTTTGACCTGTTAAATTGAAAATAGTAGAAAAACACAACATTTGATGTTTTATCTCATGAACTTCATTGTTTCTGTAAAAATCCGTTCATTCCAAATATGAAGCCTTCAACATGTTCCAAAGAAGTTGGGACAGGAGCAGGTTTACCACTGTGTTACATCACCTTTCCTTTAACCACATTAAACATCCGGGGGCTGAAGATTCAAATTGATGCTGGTTTGAAAGCAGAATTTTGCTTTAATGTACTTCAGTTTAACTGAAAATACTGTATTCTTGTTCTTTTATTGATATTTGTCAGGCGTCACATGAAAGGACAGGGAAATACATTTCATATGGGTGCAGGACAAATATAATTTATTAATCAATAAGAATAAGGGGGACTGTTATTCCTGCTCTGTGCCGTGTCTGCTGACTGTATCTGCGTCTTCCTGGAGTCCTAAATATCTAAAAGCTCTTCATGAACATCAAAGCAGCGTCACAGCCGAGCTCATCATTTAATCAACATTTAATAGGGTCTAATTATTTGTAGTGACCACATTTAAAGAATGTCATCAATTTTATCCAGTAAACTACAGTCATGTGAGAAAGTTTGTGCGCCTCAGTCAAATTCCATGTTGTTGTTGATTTTCTGAGTGTAAATAAGTGAAACACGTCCTCTACAGAGACACACTGCTGTACATCTAACACACAGTTACTGTTTATTAACTGAGTTTAACAAAGTGGGATAAAAAACAACACAAACTGTGGCCTGTGCAAAAGTTATGGCACATTTTACATAGCATTTTTTTCCAATATCTTAAACTCAGCAAATAAACAGAAACTGTGCACTAAAAATAATAATTTGGAATTAATAATTAAACATTGTCATTTACATAATACATTATTTTTTATCATAAAGTATTAAACTTTTACATGACATTTTAATCCTTAAATTGTTTTAAATTGTTAAACAGAGTTTATCCTACAGGGGCGTCAGATCCAGTCCAGACACTGAAGGAAACTAAACTAGCAGTTAATCAGGTTTTGTGCAGAGCAGAAACAGTAGGTCTGAACTGACTCACCTCCGAGAACAGAGACGACCACTCCACTGAGAAAGACCACACAGACTGCCGGAGCCCCCATCACCACCTTTACCACCTAGATCAGTAAAATCACTCTGGATGATCTTCTGCTGAGAGAGGTCGGTTCTCCTGACTCTCCTCTCTCCTACGGTGTCAGTCTGGTCCGCTAGTTTACCGTTACTCTGTTTTTCGTTCCGCCCGTTTTCGGGAGAACTCCCGCCTCCTGCGCCATGATTAGCTAAGAGCCCCTTCACTCTCCAGCAGTCCGCCAATCAGACCGAGCGCAGGACGGCTGTGCCTGAATACGGGTGGGTAAGAGGGAAACGGCGTAACTATATAAGTACTGTGGTTTAAGGCTGAGCCCGAGCTGAACTATCAGGCTCTGATATTAGTTTAGCAGCAGTTTAGTCTCAGTTTAACACAGGTTTAGCTAAACCACTAACTTAATGGGTTTAACCAGAGCAGGTTAATGAGGAGTCTGGCCTCTTCCTGTTTCCCCCTTATGTCAAAAACAGGACGACAGAACAGCAGAGGGCGCCCGCGAGCGACTCCTCAATGAACGAGGATGAACTGAGCTAAACGGCTAAAATGAACAGTTATAATAGTTTCTAATCACTGAACCAGAACTGTCCTTTAGTTTTAGACAGTAGAGGATGAGTTTCACTAAAGAACAGAGAAACCTCACCTGTATGTTTTATGCTGTTCTGTGTTCAGGAAATTAATGAACTCTTTTACATTAAAATGTTTCAGCATTTATAAACTATGATTTTGCTCAAATGCTCCATATTAACCCCCCCATTTGGACTCGTTTGGGAGCGCCATCTAGTCTTTGAGAAACCTGGAAAACATTAGAGTGGTACCTCTCTACAGACACACACACACACACACACACACCTGGGGCACTTGAGCCTGACTGCATGTCTTTGGACTGTGGGAGGAAACCCACACAGACACGGGGGGAACATACATACGTCTTCATCAGGCTTAAGATAAACCTCAGTTAAACCTGAGACACAGTGACATCTACTGGCAGACTGAATTCTCAACCACAGCTAAACTAAAAAGTGCAGCTGCATCATCATGTCTGTTGTACAGTAAACATACTATACACAGATGTATACAAACACAATACAAATGATAATAAAAACAAAAAAAGTTTACAACAGCAGTTTTAACAGCTTTATTGCAATACTGTAAATTTAACTGCACGACAGCATGAGAGACTTGAGAGAGATGTCATGGGGACTAAACAGATCAGATTTCAGAGTTAAGAAGTTTCTGTAATACAACCCCTGAATCATGAAACATTAAGGCACTTTTGAAATGTTTAATACGGTTAATACATGTAAACAGTAAATTGTATAAAAGGTCCCCAGAAAGCTCCGTCTAGTTTCATTCAGCTTGTTCAGTTTGGATCTTTTACTGAGATTATTTTTTCCGCTGCTGCTCTAAAAGGTCGTCAAGATTAGAGACTCAAATACTTCATTAAGTGGACGGCTAACATCACTCAGTATAACAGTCTTCCTGTGCATTTACCAGTTCTAGCTGACAGCTTCCAGCACTATACTGTGTTAAACACAAGACTTACTATACAGACACAGCCTCTCTGTAGAGTCCATACTGAACACAGACCATTTAACATTCCTGAGTACTGTTACATTCATAAGCCCTGTACAGCCTTGAGTTTAAACACAATATATGATCATGATTTGTCTTAACGCTTTAAATGCAGTGATTTTGAAACGAAGCTGGTGTTACAAGTAGTTTAATAGTTTAAAAAGCTGGACTCTGCATAACCACCTTTAAACATCTGAGCTTATGAAAATTGATGTTTTACTGAGTGCTTGTAAGGGATTCATAAAAAACTTGAATGGAGAGAATAATTTTCTGTTTATAAATTAAATCTATAAATCTTTGGTGAACTTGTGCTTAAAAAAAAAAGAAAATAGACATTACCATCTGCCTTATAAATGCATTCTGTTACTTATTAAACTTAATAATCCTTAATTACAACAATTAATTAATCCTTTTCTATTCATAAATCAGAATGCTTTTAAATTTGTTGAGTTGTTGCTTAAAATAAGATCCACTGTACTACACTGGAAGAACTAAATATTCAACTGTTCTTTGATGGTTCTGAATTTTTGAACTCTATGTTTATCATTAACAGATGAGTACTGGAATGTCGTTTTTATTATGGGGGATTTCTGTTGAAGCTGCACTATGTAATGTTTTTTGTTGAAACTATAATCGGTAGCATTACCGATTATAACTGAAATAGAAGACTGCAATCCTGTGGATTTCTGCAGAACCCACCTCAACATCTTGTGACGCAGGTCTAATTTTCCGTGTTGTGAACGGGATTAAAAAAAACAGCCCCGCGCAGACCCATGTTACAAAATTGCATTTCCAGCAGAGAGGTCTCCACATACCCAAATCTTACATAGTGCAGCTTTAACATAACAGTGCTGTAAAAGTACTGACTTAATAAATGAACGGAAAAGAGTCTGTGCTGTAAAAAGTCAGGGTTATAATCCTGTAGAGATGAAACGGTTACCGGTTTCACGGTAAACCGCGGTAAAATTAATGACGGTTAGTAGTACCGTTTGAACTTTAAAGTATCGTTAAAACTGCGGCCGATTACCGCGGTGTGAAAAACTCGGAGATTCGGAGATATTTCAGCCTTCTAAGAAGACCAAGTCTGACGTTTGGTCATGTTTTGGGTTTTATAAGGATGCAGAAGGAAAGTGAAGATGACCACCCTGTCTGCAGAACAGGCCGAAAGAAAATAGCGGCAAAAGGGGGCAACACATCAAACCTTACGAGTCATCTTCGCGACCACCACCCCCTACTTGCAAGAATGCAAGGTTAACTTTAACGCATTAAATAGAAGAAATGTCACGGTTTGTGTGGTTTAACTTGCGCTTATGGTTCGTTAATAATATAAAATGAAGCTTTTAGCGTCAAAAAAAAACAAAAAAAAGAAAAACAATCGGTGAATCAACTGTGAATCGAAACTAAAGCTTTTAACACATTTCTGAGCTCTGAGTTAAGAGTCACACGAGCTCTGGAACGAGACGCTGCAGAGGTTCAATCTGCACAGCTCCCCTTTCTCGCCTCGCCTGCAGTGTTTACTGTCTGAGAGGAGAATAGCACCGTCTCAAATCACTCAGTGTCCCCTACAGAGGGCGCTACTGTTCAAACACGATCATCATTAACCAGCAGCTGTGTTTAAATAGAGAGTTTGTAGCCTGTTGTTAATGTTGATTATAGATGACTTAGTCGAACATTTCCTGCACTCTTTGCTATTTCATGATCCACGAAGTGCACTACATAGGGAAGATAGTGTGCTTTGAGACGGGACCTCGCGCGAGTAAACGCAAGTTTCAGAGATTAAACTGTAGGAGTGTTTCTGCCGCAGCTCAGATGCGCGTTAATTTTAAGTTATGTTTTAGTTTTAAATGCTTTTAGAGAAGCAGCTCCACAGGTGAAGACACGCTGTGTGAGTTCTACACTGTCTGCAGCTCACAGCGCGGTCACGCAGTTCCTCTGTGATTTTGGCTGTTTTTCCTGGTGCACTGTATTGATTAGGGGTTCAGCGCCACAACGGCACAACAATGCTGCAGCTGCAGTTCGGACAGAAATCCCCCGAGTGCAGCACTTCTAAGAAGTAGTCATTTTCCATTAAGACCCACCTCAGAGTTGGTCGCGATTTAATTCTCTATGCAGGGAAATCCCTAGTTATTGTAATTAATAATAATAATAATAATAATAATAATAATAATAACACATTTGCTATTCTTTTGTTTACAGAGTATTACAAGTATTGTAAGTAATACAAAAGTAATACTAAAAATGTATTGACCTAATTTTTTTATGTTTATGCAAACAAAAAGTGCATATTGCTGCCAATTCTATTTGTGTTAATATAGAAGTTGTATCAGTATTTATTATTTTTAAAATTTATTTTACTTTTCAAAACATTTGAACAATATTGCGATAATACCAATAATCGTGATAATTTTGGTCATGATAATCGTGATATGAAATTTTAATATCGTTTCATCTCTATAATCCTGGATAATCTGGAGTTCAGTCCCAGTGGAATTCACCTCCTGGAGTTCCCTGTGAAACAGAGATTAAATCATTGTTATGTATTATCGCCATCCACTTCATTAGAAACACCTATCTTGTGCTTCCATTCACTGGCCACTTTATTAGAAACACACAGTGATGACTATGTATAATCACAAAAGAATGTGATAAAGCACTAAAACATAAAGCCCTCAGACTGTACACGTTTTTTTTTTGTACCTACCTGAGTCAGATGATCCACCCTCACCGTTTTCATTGCTGCTACTGGTTGAGCCAGTTCCCTGTCCTGAAAATGAAACAAAAAGACCACATCACAATCTTTTTCTTTGCCAAATGCGAGAGGTCAGGAGACAAGGGTTCACAGAACGATGACCATATTCGAAGAGCACGCTGCTCATTTCTGCCACCAAAACCTAGTCTGACCAACAGGTTTCCTAAACAGGACTTTATACTGAGGATTTAATCCACAGCTATTGGTTCATCTATTGAGGATTATGTCAGGACGACATACATTCTGTTGTAAAGCCACACAAGTAGCTGTTTGTGCCACTAATAGGGACAAGAACCCCTCAAGATGGACATCTGCTAGCCATGTGATCAGTCATTGGGTCTTCTATAATTAAACGTAATGGAAAAGTATCTAGAATAGACAGATAATAGCAAAAATAATAGAAAAATGAGAAAAAAGGGAAATATACGACAATGATATTAAGTTCTAACTGGGGTGGAAAAAATAATATCACAGTATAATTAAGATTTCTGTCAGTTTTTGTATATACAGTGTCACAGTACTGGGTATTTATGTACATTTTACCCCAGTGAAATCAGTTTGGAAGCTTAATGGTGAATTTCACAGATTTTTCAAAATTTCTCTACAAATAAAGTTTCACATGTAAACAGTCATTCAGAGTGGTTTGGTGTGAAATGATCTGTTCTAGAGAAACTTTCACAGTGGTGGTGATAGGAACCGAACGTCCACCTTTAAAAGCTCCCTCACAGAAAGTTACTACATTAAATGCCCTTTGTGGGAAAAGCATCTCTTGAGATTTTTAGATGTTTATCCAGGAGAAAAATTACCAGAGTCAGATGTTCCACCCTCGCCGTTTTCATTGCTGCTATTGGTTGAGCCAGTTTCCTTTCCTGAAAAAAAAACAATAAGGCCACATCACAACTGAGTTACAGTGAACAGAGAAACATTTATTATTTCCAAATATTGCTTTTCTCAAATGTTTTTAAAGTGGAACATCGTTACCGGAGTCTGAACCGGAGTCAGAACCACCAGCTTTACGGTCTGGAGGAGAGTTCAGTAAAATATGAATGAAAATAGGTAAAAAGAGCTACATTGTGTGATTAGTATGTCTTAAACCCAGCAATGTATCTATCATTGCTTTGCCTTTGAGAAGCTATTTGTCTCAGTTTATTGGAAGAAAATAATACAGAAAAAAGAGCTTTAAAACAGGCAACATTACAGTCTTATATAACAGTAAAGCCGTAGCTGCTGTCACAGCAGTGCTGTACTAGTAGTGAACTAGTGCTTCTACTGTAGAGTTAGCTGAGTAAAAATGAAAATCTAATAGAACTTACCAGCTGGTAAGAGTGGTTCAGGAACACCTGAAGAAGAAGTTATATGTAAAAATTGTCAAGTTTTCTTCGTGGTTTTATTAAACATGTTGCTCAATACAGTGAAAAATGAAAATGACTGTGATCTGTACAGCGCAACACAATCACAATGACACTGACCATTTGGCGGGGCTTGCAGAGCAGGCGCTGCATTTACAGCACCTGGAATGCCTGGTAAATAAAAAATATTATGTACATGTAAAATGAACATTAACTGCTGTTTGGTTTTCAGAATTGCATTTTTATTATTGTTTATATTTTTGTTTAGTCAAAATAATGGAAAAACAATATTTGATGCTAAGCTATGACAAATGCAAAAAGACTGACCTCACTACAAAAAACCATCAAATAAACAATGTCATTTTAGAAGTTCAGTCATGTTCTTCTTAATTGTTGGCTTTATGATGATGAGATCTTTGTGATCAATGTTGTTTTATTTTTTTCCCCAATGTAACTTTTCAATAAACACTGAGATTTTCTTTCCTGATGACAAGATCTTAACCACACATGTCCCTGGTGAAGCTACTTCCTGTCATTGTGCATCTCATTTTAAGGATGAAGATGCTGAGGTGGAAGCCTGAGGAGGCTTTTTTCTTTTGGTAGTCAATTTTCAATAATTAATCTTCATTCTTTGAGCACAGTTTGTACTGATATAGTCTATACTCACCAATTATCCTCTTCTTTATAAGGGTGAAGATGATCCCACCCAAAATCAGCAGAAGCACCACCACTCCACAAATCACTCCTCCAACCGTTCCTGAACCTGAACTCTCGCAGTCAAAGCAGCGTTTGTCTGTAAACAGAACGGTGTTGAACAAAAATCACAGAGCTGTATATTTTTGTTCTAACATGACAGTGAAAACGTAGTAAATCTAAAGTGGACTCTCTTCTATCGTTCATCTGCAGGGGTGACATTTTGCTCAACCCGCTGCAATACTGCACCAGCATAAAGCTACTGAAAACATTATTATTCTCTACAAATATTAGTCACAGCCAATCCCAGTCTAGTGTACTACTGCAGGTTGTCTTCTGCATCAGTACTGAACTCAGGAGTCTGTATGAGATTTAACAGAGGACTCCTTCAGTTTCAGCCCTCCATCAGGTCCCAGTGACAGAACCCAACTCTGTACCTGTATGAAAAGTGCTCAGCTTTGGTGGCTCCTGTGGAACAGTAGCAACATACATTCTGTTGTAAAGCCACACAAGTAGCTGTTTGTGTGGGACAAGAACCCCTCAAGTGTAATTCAGGAAAGGAAGTGGACATCTGCTAGCCATGTGATCAGTCTTTGGGCATTCTATAATTTAACATATAATTTAAGGAAAAAGTAACTAGAATAGACAGATAATAGCAAAAATTAAAGAAAGAAGAAAAAAGAAAATATACAACAATGATAAGTTCTAACTAGGGGTGAAAAAAATAATATTACAGTACAATTAAGATTTCTAACAGTTTTTGTATATATAATGGTAATGATGTATTTATGTATATTTTTTCCCAATAAAACCACTTTGGAAGCTTAAAGGCAAATTTCACAGATTTTTCAAAACTCCTCTATAAAAAAAGTTTCAGATGTAAACAGAGTCATTCAGAGTGGTTTGGTGTGAAATGCTCTGTTCTAGACAAACTGTTCACAGTGGTGGTGATAGGAACCAGACGTCCACCTCTAAAAGCTCCCTCACAGAAAGTTACTACATGGTTATGAATTCACTGCCTGATGACTGAGGCACTGTTTTATGATAGTTTAAAGAAGATTTTGGCCTTAAACATACTGAATCTATTAAGGTCAGAGAGGTACATGTAGGATGTTGTGAGGCAAATTAGTTCCAAAAGAAAACTTACTATTTCAGATTTTACCATCATTATCATCCCATATAAATAAAGACTCATGTAGCTTCACTGGTGGTTCTGGATAGTAAATAAAATGTCTATATTTGTTTTGTAGTCATGGCGACCCCTGGTTCCTATCACCACCACTGTAAAGACATCTGAACCATTTCACACCAAACCACTCTGTTTACAGCTCACACACTGAATTTTGCAGACATTGTGAAAAATCCCTGGAATTCCCTTTTAGCTAATCTATTTTTGAAGATGTGGCTGCACTGAAATTACTGAAAATAACGACTACAACTGCGAGCAGCAGCTACTTCTAAAAAGTATGTGCACATACATATGTACATATGTATGTCGCTGCTGTCGGAACAAAATCTTCAAAATTATAACTTTACAGGAGAGGGAAAAAACATACTTTACGTTGACTGAGTCAATGTAACCAGACTGGGCCGTTTCTTTTGGTGCATTCATCATGATGTTAAAAACTGAAAAAAAGCATTTATTTGCTGTGTTTTTCTATAAGGATGGAGGCGGAGATTAGGAATTACTTAGACAGTGTAGCGCTGAGGGCTGAGAGAGTAAGACGTGAGCTTAACCTAGAGCGAACTGTTGGAGCAAAGCTGAGCTTTGATTAACAGACTAACAGAACATCTTCAAATAAAGACATCATTCCTGAAAACCTTGTTCTCATTTACAACAATATTAATATTGATTGAAGTGGGGAAATACTTTAAAGCTGCCCTCATCATGTAGTTTTGGGTCTAGTCTCTGCACATCTGCCATTCTGTTAAACTGGGTTTAGATTTACATTGAGAAACTAATTCTAAACTATAAAAGACCAGAAATACATTAGGTACACAGATATAATTACCCCATATTGTAATTACTGGCTGTGCGAAGGAGCTGTGATTCACAAAACAGTCATATTCTGCTGTTTCGTCCACCTTGATGTCCATACTCTTCCTCAGCTGGTAGGTTCCATCTTCATTGGGTCTGACTCCTGAAGATTTTAGTAGATGTTCAGGCGGTGAAGTGCGGAACTTCCTCACACTCATCTTCACGTCTTTGGGGTAGAAGCCCGTGGCCAGGCAGGTCAGGGTCAGCTTGCCTGAGTTAGTTGTAGATTTCTTTGCAAATGCATGAACATCTGGTTTGGCTGAAACGACAGCAATAAATTCCTTTTTTTTGTTTTGAAAAAGGAAAAATAAATGAAATGCACACACACTGTTTTTCATTTTTTACAAAGTTTCAAAAATTTCCTGCAGTAGCCCGTTACCATCTTCCGCAGAGTTAACTACCAGACAGTAGCAAACAACCTGTAAACATGAGGAGTAACACGTTTTCTGCGCTACTGTAACCAATCATCACTTTCTTTAAAGCTACCTCTTGCAAAAAATCTGAGGACAGCTGACTCATCAGAACACGTCAGAGTGAGTGACGGTGAGCATGTCAGAGAGCAGGAGTTTTGTTTTTAGTGGGAATTTTGTTTTCAGTGTAGCCGAACTGTTTTTTAATCTTTGCTTTTAAACATCTGAAACCTTTTACTACTGAGCCTCCATTAAACTCCTCACGCAAATGTGCCAGCTGTGCTCGTCTGACCCAAAGGATTACTGAACTGGAAGGCAGGATCTCAGTGCTTTATCAAATTAAAGATGACGAGGAACTGCTGGACTCCAGGTTGGCGTCAGCCCTTGGCCTCGGCTGGGGAGAGAGACCAAAGGGAATTAGCTGCTCCACCCCGTGTCAAACAGAGCCGTGGTCTGAGGTGGTCTGCACGGTGGTAGCCGTTCTGCCCGCCACCCATTACCTCGAAACCTGCAAATGAGCAACAAGCTCACGATTCTGGAAGAGCTGGAAGATGATTCTCCTTCTTCTCCTGTCCACACTTATACTCTTCCATGGCTCCACGCTGAGCAGCAGGCCTCCTCGCCGGGTTTTAGCAAGCACCATGTGGCCCCGCCACCTCCGCAAGTTACTGCTGAGGCAAGGGAGTGCTGCCCCCCTCCTCCCTGCAGGGAGGAACGCGGCCTCCCTTTACTGAACACTGAGACACAGCTCCCTCACCGTGTCTCCTCACTGGATATTGTGGATCAGCAGCCTCGCTTTTCACCCTCTCGGGAGGCCCCCACACAGCGGCCCCGCTGCTCACGACACGGATTCACGACACGGCCGACTCGCCCCTCCACTCCACAGGACCACTCTGACAGAGCAACTCGCCCTCCATCCACCTTGGCTGTAGGGGACTCAATCATGAGAAATATCAAACACCGTTCAGCAGTCACCCACTCCCGCTCAGGTGCCAAGGTCTCTGACATCACACAGCAGCTCCCCAGCCTCCTTGATAAGTATCATTTATTCAGAAAGTAGTTACTCATGTTGGCTGTGATCACATAGGAGAGTGTGATTTTACACGTTTGTTCACTTTTTAAAAAACTGTTTTTATCTCTGGCCCAATCCCACCTTTAGGAAAGGGTGCAGGACGGTTTAGCTGCATTTTAAACCTCCACCTGTCTGTCCACCATCATGGCTTTTATAGACGATTTTAATCTCTTCTGGAATCGTCCATCCTTTTACTGGAAAGATGGAATTGGGTTCAAGCATTGTTTTAGCATTCCTGTGATTAGCACTCAAAGCTATTGAAGGAGAAAATGAGTTTAAGTACTGGGGGTGGAGAAAAATAGATTCTTAGATGCATCGAGATGCTTACGTGGACGATTCACAAATTCCCAGACAGTCTGTGGGGCACATAACAAAAACACAACTGGATGAGCGAGGAATCTGACCGGCTCCCTCTGCATTAAAAGCCAGGTTAGATCAGGAGTCACAACCCAAATTTTAAGAAGAGCCATTGTGTCCTTTCAACGAAAATAAAACGAGCTTGGGAGCCACAACATTTAATGTCCAGTGTGTCTCAGTGTGTGAGAATGTCCTAGTTTAGGCTAAACAATATAAACTCTGCTTTAAGCTTTAGCTGTAGCCGCTTTCCTCCCCTTTTCCTCAGGAAACTTTTATTCAAAACTAGATCAGCTTATTGTAAAATGTCTCTCAACGTTCGACTGTTTTACGAGGCTGAAGTCGCTTCTTATTCACCAGCATCTTGTTCTAATTTTCCCAGTCCACCTTAAATTTTGCCTGAGGTGCTTGAATGTAAATGCAACACCATTTAAGGTGGAACAGGAAAATTAGAAAAAGAAGCTGACCTCAGCTTCGCAAGTTTTTTATTTTGACAGTCTCTCGTTGCACATTTAACGTACCAGGAAACCAACTGCGCTGCTTTTAAACGCTTATAAAAGTCCATTCGTCTCCAAATGTTCGTCTGAAATCTGTCTCTTTGCCTTTTTGTTCGCTACTAGCTCGGCGAGACTGTCTGCGTTGCTATGTGAACTGCAGTCTGCACGCCAGTCTTCAGCATTATAAGGTGGTAAATTAGCAGTGTTTAAGACCATTTATTGTTAAACTGTGTTGAACGATCAGCAGCTTTATTTTACTGTAAAGGAGGATTATTTTATTTTTACCTACAAATCTAATTCTGCTGTGGAGCCACAACAGGGCAGTAAAAGAGCTGCACGTTGCCGACCCCTGAGTTAACATATGGAAGCACTTTGGCTTCGATGAAGTCGAAGGGAAAAGGGACCTGGACAAGAGACACAGTGTATACAAGTTGTGTGACACAAAATTTAAATATTTTGGAAACGAGAAACCATATTACACGTTTCCACCCGTTTTCCTTCCGGTTGTAATTGCTGCCAACCAGAGGACCATCAAGCAAGCAATGTCAGAGCTTCCGAATCAAATTACAAAGTCTATCGCAACTTTTATTGCCATGGATTTGCCTCCGTTCTCAGTCATTGAGAACCAGGGCTTTCAGGCTATGTTGCACACTTTGGAGTCAAGATACAGCGTCCAGTCTCAAAGATATTTTACTGACACAGCGACCCCTCCATCTTAATTTATGTGTTTTATTTTACTCTTCCTGTGGCTCTCGGCTACACTGTAAATGAGGGCCCCCCTTGATGAAAACCCGAGCTGAAATACAGAATGATGATGATGATGATGACGATGATGATGATCTCAGGAAATAAGCCACTAGAAAAATATACTTTGGGACTTTGGGAACTCACAGTGTTTTCTCAGTGATTCTTTTCTGTACTCCATGAATTTGGTGAGCCAGTCCACACATTCTTTCTCCAGGTAACCCTTGGTGTACTGGTTCAGGATGGGCACCTCATCCCATTTCCTTTTGGTTGGCAGAGCCTCTGGAACTGGAGCGATCCACCGCATGTTGTCATCATCAAAAGAGAGGAACTCCTTTCCATCGTAGCTGTACTCATCAATGCCTTTTAGGAATGTTACCTGTCCATTTGACTCATCAATCTCACAGCCATGTCTCCACTGAAGAACGTGAAGGTCTGGAATTGAGTTAATGTAACAAGACAGTGAAGATAAAGACATTAGCTGCTCAAAACCAGAGGAATCATACAGTGAATGGAAATGTATTCTTTTATTTTAAGAAGAATGAGCTATAAGAAACTAACCGGTATTATTTGGGTGTCTCATTCGCTGCATCAGGATGTCCACGTTGACCTTGAACCACTGCTCTTTGCTCTTGCGAGACTGGGTGCCTTTGTCCCAGTAATCTGACTGCATCTTCTCCTTCATCCAGTCCTGCTTAGGAACCTTAACCTGTTCCTTACTGTTGTAGTAGTCGATCTCCCGGTCATCGAGCAGACCCAGTGCTGTGAACTCATAGATCCCTGGTAGAGCGACATCTTTGTTGAGGGCGGAGTAAATGTAGTACAGAGAGTGTTTATCTGGAGAGAACATGGAAAAAACGTGTAAGAAAACTGATAAATGAAATGGTTTTAATCTAAAACATAATATCTCCAATCATTTTAAGTTGAAAACACAGCTGTAAAATAAAAGTAGTGGCGCACGGGTCTCAACCTAACAAGTAAAAAAGCAACCAAGTAGTTAAACAGGTTCAAGTAGGACATGTTTTGGTTACTTTCTCTTATTCCCACAGCAATGTCTCCAGCAAATATCCACAGCAATTAAACAGATATTTCTTGAGATTCTCCATGAAGGTTTGTAACTTCATGGAGAATCTTTTTGATTACTGAGTTCACACAATTCACTCATATGTTGTTTTAATCTCACACTTTGTGGCTGTAACATAGAACTGTTAGCCAGCCTTATATAACCCCATTTCCAAAAAAGTTTGGATGCTGTGCAAAATGTAAATAAAAACAAAATGCGCAATAATGTGCAAACCAAAATCACAAAGAAGAAACCAAATATAAACAGGATCCAGAAATGCTGCCACCTTCTCTGGGCCCGAGCTCATTTAAATGGACTGAGGGGAAGTGGAAAAGTGTCCTGTGGTCCAATCAACTTTTGAAATTCTTTTTGGAAATCATGGACACTGTGTCCTCCAGGGTTATGACCCCTCAGCTTGTTATCAGTGCACAGTTCAAAACCCAGTATTCGTGATGGTATAGGGGGGCATTAGTGCACATGGTGTGGGTGATGTGCACATCATTGAAGGCACCATTAAAGCTGAATGATATATTTATGTTTTGGCAGCATATGCTGCCATCCAGACGACGTCTTTTTCAGGGAATTATTGAATATTTCAGTAAGACAACGTCAAACCACATTCTGCATGCATAACAACAGCATTGCTCCATATTAAAAGAGTCCGAGTGCTAAACTGAACTGCCTGCCGTCCAGACCTGTCACAACTGATAACATGTGGCACATTATGAAATGAAAAATACAACGAAAGAGACCCCGAACTGATGAGTAGCTTAAATCCTAAGTCAAATAAGAATGGGAGACATTTAACTTTCAAAACTACAGCAGTGTCTCCTCACTTCCCAAACAGAGTGTTGTTAAAAGAAGAGGTGATGAAACACAGTGGTAAACAGGCCCCCGTCCTGACTTTTTTGGAATGTGTTGTTGGCATCAAATTCAAACAGGCACATATTTAAAAAAAAAAACAATAACATTTCTGAGTTTTAACATTTGATATGTTATCTTTTAAATATAGGCTTTATATCATTTGCACATCATTGCATTCTGTTTTTGTTTACATTCTGCACAGCACCCAACTTTTTTTGGAAACTGGGTTGTATAATAATATATTACACACACATTGTCTAAGCCGCTTCTCCTTCTGGGTCGCAGGGGGAGCTGGATTCTATCCCAGCTGTCATTGGGCAGAAGGCAGGATATAATAATATATTACACATCATTAAATTATGAACTTTTAAAATAGGTATAATATTATTTATTTTCTTGAAAAGTAAGAAAAAGTAAATTAAACTGTTTTTTTTTTTTTACCTCAGAGACATTTACACTGGACTCCAAAAGAAAGCGGTATTTCAATGGACCCTACTCACCTTGGACATAACCTGTTTTACCCCCTGCCCTCAGGAAAGAGATTCAGATCGATTAGAGCAAAAACTAACAGATTAAAAACCAGCTTCTTTCCACAGGCAGTCAGATGCCTAAGTCCCTCTTCTCCTCCCTCTCCCCTCTAAGGTTTAGACTAAGTCTGTGACTAGACTAAGATTAAGATATCTTTCATCTTGCACTACCATGTTTGTATATACTTTCTCACTGCATTTATATTTGTTATTTTTGTTCATGTCTTTGCTGTCAATTCTAGAGCTGCTAAATGGTTTGCATTATTTTTAACAATAACAATAAAGATCTATCTATCTATCTATCTATGTGATATAGAAATTTCCTCAAAAAACAACAAATGAAAAACACTTGTTCAGTGGTCACTAAAAAACAGTAAAAAACAGTCTATGTTACTCATGGTATTAATGTCGCACACACAGAGGCTCCAAAAGAAGGTCCAGCTCGATGATTAGGTCTCCAATTATCTCAAAATCAACATCATACTGATGGAGTCATGCTGATCATAGTAGATAATTCACTTACATCCTACCAAAACACTACCACAACAGGCTGTGTCCACTAAAGTGATGCGTATCTCCTCTTCTGTGACGTCTTTCTTAGTGCAACATCATGTAACAGTTTTACCTCAAATCAATAGGTTCAAAATAATTTGGACAGTACACTGACTTATAATAACTGGACGCCTGTTATAGTGCTACGTATCTTCACACAACTACAGCTCCAGCTAGCTACAAGAAGCTAGCTCTGTATTCCCAACATGGGCATCATAGCAGTGTCTGCCAAAAAATGAAGATGCTGTCAGAGGAAGTAAGGAAGAGAAAAAGAGAGAGTGACTGAGTAAGAGATCGGACAAGAGTAAATATTTGACTATTACTCATAGGTGAGAGCTAAAAGAGAAAAGGAGATGCAAGACAGTCTAACGACTAATGGGAAAACAATGAAAATCCGAATCAGAGTGTAAGATCAGGACAGGGTGTATGATTAGACTCAGTAGACTTCTACTTTGATATACAAACCCAATTCCAAAAAAATGTAACAAAAATTGAATTTAAAATGCAAATAAAAAAAGAAAGCAAGGATTAGTAAATTCTGTTCGACTTGTTTTAAATTGAAAGTGACAGAAAAACATAATATTTTATGTTTTATCTTATGAACTTAATTGTTTTTGTAAATATATGCTCATTCCAAATATGATGCCTGCAGCATGTTCTGAAAAGGTTTGGACAGGAGCAGGTTTACCACTGTGTTACATCACCTTTCCTTTAACAACGATAAACATTTGGGGACTGAAGACACAAACTGGGGTCTGTCACCTCACAGCAAGAAGGCCTTAGGTTTGATTCCCGGCTGGGTGACCAGGGTCTTTTCTGAGTGGAGTTATCAACGACAAAATTTAATAGTGTCTAATTATTTGTAGTGACCACATTTGAAGAATGTCATGATTTTATCCAGTAAACTACAGTCAAATGCAAATATCTGAACAGCCCTGGACTAATTCCATGTCTAAGTGTAAATAAGTTCACACATCCTCTACAGAGAGACATATGGTATATGGCATTCTGCTAATGTTAGGGCAGTTTCTGTTAACTTGCTGAGTGGAACATACTGGAAAAAAGTTAAATATAACATATAAATTGCGCCATAACTTTTGCACAGGCCACATTTTGTACTTTGTTTTTGTCCTAGTTTGTTAAATTCAGTAAATAAACAGTAACTGTGTATTAAATTGTGCAGAAGTGTGTTCTAGAGGATGTGTTCACTTAGTTACACTCAGTCAATCAACAACAACAGGGAATTTGACCAGAGGTTCATACAACTGTAGGTGCTAGAAAACAAAGCTCAGATGCTTTATAATGATTGAATAATGAATTATTCCCTTTAGATTACACAAAGGGAACATGACACCATACAGTGTAGCAGCAGTAACAAGTTTTATAATTTATTCAGGATCAATTTTAAAGTCACTGAACAGAAACAGTGATGGGTTCTAGTGCTGGACAGTGTGTCACCTGTACCGGTGTAACATGACAGTGCTTTTCAGTTTTAACCTAATATAACCTAATATAATGAGCATTTTAGCAGTGATAATGACCATAACTCAGTGGTGTCTCTGCTTCCAATCTGTTTCAGTACATTACATATGGTATCCAGGATCTGGTGACATAACATGAGTATGATCACATGTGCACTCGAGCTGTATTTATACGCTGCAGCTACACCTGTACAGATGGCATAGCGTAATTACACTCAACTCACTGTGGTAAACAGCCAGTCGCCCTTTATTTGATTCATGTTATTTAAATAACATTTTTGATTTACAATTTTTTTGACAAACGTCAGTTTGACCAATTTAACTCTTAGAAACCAATAAATTTGGAGATTTGTTTCTGGTATTTTGGGTCAATTACAATTGCAATTATAAAGTATTTACATGTGTCAGTCAACATGCCATTTGTTGTTATTTTCAGGAGACCCTAGGATACTCAGATATGCCATTGTTTGACGTGTAAATGCTGACAGAAATTTTATATCTTTATGAATTTCGCTCATTTCTGATCAAAAATGTACCCAGTGCCTGCTAAACTTAGTCATTTTTTAAATCATAGAGATCTTGAAAACAAGTGCAGTTATAGTTATCTTTTCAGAAATTGTCAGTATGGAGTGTCTGTGAGCTGGAAGTGCAATAATTTTGATGGTGATTCATTCTTTTGGTTATCATGAGTAAAAATAAGCAATTAGCATGAGGCAGACATGTTTTTTATTTTTAATTACAAATCTTATTTTTAATTACAAATTGAGCTGCATATTTAATATCAGATATTTTTAATAGTCAAAATCAATGTAAACTGAAAGCCCTTTGTTTATAATATGAAGGCTAAAAGCAGAGATGTAATATAACAGTAGTGGGTTTGGGTGATTTTGGAGCTGATCTCTGGCTGATGGACGGTTTTGTTGGAATATGAAGGCCAAACAGCAGAGCAAGAACATCAGGATTTAGGGGATTTTCCAAGCCGATTTACTGCTGTTGCTGATGATGTCATGCTTGCTAATTATGGGCGGGTCTGCGGAATGTCCTGATATGTGGATCATGTTTCGATCTTAAATCTCTCTGAAGTTATGAAGGCTAGAAGTGACCTACCGTTTCTTAGGGTCCGAGGGTTAAGAGAAAACACTGTTATTAAATATTGGTCACCAGCCAGTCTGTCTGAAAAGAAATCTGAATCGGACACACCAGTTTATAAATGATGTTTCCTTACTGATTACCGGAGATAACGTGTAGAAATCCATGTCATACATGTGAAAAGAGTAAATTAATGGATGATAAGATGAAAAACAAAAATGCATAATAATAAGAAAACAGCCCAAAGTGGGTAAAAGGGGTAAAACACATGAAGGTCTTCAGCAGCTGACTGTTTCTCAGCAGCTCTTCTCTGTTCCCAAATGTCTTCTTTCTCATATGTCCAGGTCTGTGAGGGACCCAGTTAGGTTTAACACAGTTTATCTAGCAGATGCTTTAACTCCAGTCCAGATAATGAAGGGGAGTCAACTAAAGCAGTTCATCAGGAATTCTGAATGTCTGCGCAGCAGAATCAGTAAATAACTCACCTCCGAGAACAGAGACGACCACTCCACTGAGGAAGACCACACAGACTGCCGGAGCCCCCATCACCACCTTTACCACCTAGATCAGTAAAATCACTCTGGATGATCTTCTGCTGAGAAAAGTCGGTTTTCCCTACTTTCCTTTCTCCTACGGTGTCAGTCTGGTCCGTTAGTTTACGACTACTGTTTTTTCCCCGCCCGTTTTCGGGAGAACTCCTGCGCCATGATTGGCTAAGAGCCCCTTCACTCTCCAGCAGTCCGCCAATCAGACCGAGCGCAGGACGGCTGTGCCTGAATACGGGTGGGTAAGAGGGAAACGGCGTAACTATATAAGTACTGTGGTTTAAGGCTGAGCCCGAGCCGAACTATAAGGCTCTGATATTAGCTTAGCAGCAGTTTAGTCTCAGTTTAACACAGGTTTAGCTAAACCACTAACTTAATGGGATTAACACGAAGCTGCAGCCCGTGCGCATAAGGGTAGGAATCCCCGTAGCGGGTGCCTGCCTCCGGATGGGATCTGCCCATCCGAAAAAAAAAACTAAAAAAACAGTCATTGTTTTCTGGACATGACCCCTCAGCCTACAAACCAGCTACATTAACACCAGTCCTTAAAAAACAGCCTTGACCCATCTAATTTAAATAACCATCAAAAGTCCTTGGGTCACTGCAATGCAGCTCAAAGCCTATCAGAAATGAAGGATCATCTCAATCCCTTCCAGACTGGTTTTCGCCCATATCACAGCCCCAAAATGGCTTTGGTTGAGGTTGTCATTGACCTGCTTCTGACCGCAGATGCTCTTAGTATTCTTGTTCTGCTTGTTTTAAGTGCTGCCTTTGACATGGTGAGCCACTCCATCCTCCTGGGCATTGTTGTTTCTGTTCCTGATTGGTTCACCTCTTATCTAACAGATTGTAAGCCTTAATCTCTGTTGGCTGTAGCCCCTACGTCCCCAGATTCTACCCTGGAGAGATACTTTACCACAGCAAAACTCACACTTCTCCATAAGACCCACAGAAGATGCAGGTAAACTGAGAATAGAGCTCACTGGGATAGAGGAGCTTCTGGATGGGCACTGTGGCCTGAAAATATATAGCTGATTGTCTGGTGTTTGTACATCTTCTCTACCTTACCTGAGGGGTGTGTGGGAGCGAGATCTGGGCATGAACATAGGTGACGATGATGGGAAATTGATTTGGGAAGGTTTACAGCCTAGATTATGCTCAACATCACTTCATGAAATTAATTTTATCAATAAGACTTATCTTACGCCAGTTCGCCTCCATAAGATCTTCTCAGATTGGTCAAATATTTGCTTCAAATGTAAACAGGAAAGAGGTATATGAATGCACTGTTGTTGGTCATGTGACAAGGTACAGTTTTACTGGAAGAGGATCCACCGTGAACTTGACAAAATATTGAAGGTTGGCCTGGTCTTCTCTCCTGCTTTGCTCCTATTAAACTTTGATATGGACTCTGTACTTGACTATAAAACAAAGCACCTGTTTTTTATATTAGTATCTTTGGCCAAGAAACATACTTTACTTTTATGGTCAACTCCTCAGGTTCCATCTGTTGATCTCTGGTTGTCCCAAGTTACAACAGTGCTTCCATTAGAGCAACTGACCTACAACTTAAATCAGAAAATGTACAAGTTCTGGCAAATATGGCCATTGTTAATATCTTACCTTGAGGCACCGTCCTAAATAGTCAATTTCTTCCCTTTTTTTCTTCCCTCCCTCCTTTACTCCATCATGTCCACTGTTAACCATGAGTCTGTATGTCCTAAGGTAACTGTATCTGTGCACCTGATTGTGTGTGCAAATAAAATGTTAATTATTTAAAAAAAAATTTAATAAAGCACACAGTATACGGTATGAGGCTGATACACTGGACAACTTTATTTACAACTAGATCAATAAATCAGAAAAAAACTAGTAGGATACTTTTATGTGTAAACAATTAACAACTCTTTTGGTGCCAAAACACATACAATCGTAAATCCTAAACAAATCTGGCCCAAGGACAGATGACTATTCAGCAACAAAATTAGTAGGATAAGAAGGCAAATTTTTTAGACAGGATTCTGTTAGTTTAAAACAACCTTAAGCACTAATGTGCGTCTTTTCAGGAGCACCCCTTAATTAAGAAGACGCAAATGACTTCTAAAAAAATCTAAAAAACTAAAGAAAAGCAAATCAGGAGGGAACACTAAAGGGGAACCACTAAGGAGGGAACACTAAAGGGGAACCCACTAAGGAGGGAACACTAAAGGGGAACCCACTAAGGAGGGAACACGAGAGGGGGAACCCAGTAAGGAGGAAACACTAAAGGGGAACCCACTAGGGAGGGAACACTAGTGAGGAAAAAACTAAGGAGGAAAAACAGTGACCATCACCAGTGGTAATGTTTTTACTCTAAAACATAATATCTCCAATCAATTTATTTTGAAAACACTGTAAAATACAACCTCATTTCCAAAAAAGTTGGGACGCTGTGCAAAATGTAAGTAAAAACAAAATGCAATGATGCAAATCATTTAAACCCTATTTTTAATTGAAAATACTACAAAGACTACATATCAAACGTTGAAACTGAGAAATGTTATTGTTTTTTGAAAAAAAATTAAATTGATGCCAAAAACAAGTTCCAAAAAAGTTGGGATGGGGGTAAAAAAAGGCTGGTAAAGTTGTGTAATGCTGAAAAACACCTGGTGGTTGATTGGCAACGGGTCAGTAACATGACTGTATACAAAAAGAGCATCTCAGAGAGGCGGAGTCTTCCAGAAGTAGAGATGAGGAGGGGTTCACCACTCTGTGGAAGACTGCATGATCAAATAGTGCAACAATTCAAGAATAACATTTATCAACATAACATAGCAAAGAACTTTTGCTTTTTATCATCTACGGTACGTAATATCATTAAAAGATTCAGAGAATCTGGAGAAATCTCTGTATGTAAGGGACGAGGCCAAAAACCAGTATTTGCTGGCCGTGATCTTTGGGCCCTCAGGCAGCACTGCATTAAAAACAGACATGATTCTGTAGTGGAAATCACTGCATGGGCTCAGAAACACCTCTGAAAAACACTGTCTGTGAAAACAGTTCATCACTGCATCCACAAATGCAAGTTAAAACTCTAAAACGCAAAGAAGAAACCAGATATAAACAGGATCCAGAAACACTGCCACCTTCTCTGGGCCTGAGCTCATTTAAAATGGACTGAGCTGAAGTGGAAAAGTGTCCTGTGGTCCGACGAATCAACATTTGAAATTCTTTGTGGAAATCATGGACACTGTGTCCTCCAGTCTAAAGACCACTCAGCTTGTTATCAGTGCGCAGTTCAAAAGCCAGTATTCATGATGGTATAGGGGGGCATTAGTGCACATAGCATGGGTGACGTGCACATCTATGAAGACCCCATTAGTGCTGAATGATATATTTATGTTTTGGCAACTTATGCTGCCATCCAGACGATGTCTTTTTTCAGGGAAGGCCTTGATTATTTCAGCAAATGTCAAACCACATTCTGCATGTATTGCAATGGCATTGATGGTAATGAGGCTAAACTGAGCTGCCTGCAGTCCAGATCTGTCACCACTGAAAACATCTGGTGCATTATGCAATGAAAAATACAACAAAGGAGAACCTGAACTGATGAGCAGCTGAAATCCTATATCAAACAAGAATAGAAAACATTTTCATAAAACAAAAAAATTCTCAATTTCAACATTAGATATGTAGTTTTTTGCAGTATTTTCCTTTAAAAATATGGTTTGCATGATTTGCAGATGATTGCATCCTATTTTTTATTTACATTCTGCACAGCGTTCCAACTTCTTTGGAAATGGAGTTGTAAAAGCATTGGAGCACAGGTCTCAACCTAACAAGTATAAAGCAACCAAGTAGTTAAACAGGTTCAAGTAGAATATGTTATGGTTGTTTTCTCTTATTCCCACAGCAACGTCAATGGCAAATTATTACAGGAATTGAACAGATATTTCATGAAATTCTCCAAGACTTTTTGTAGTTTTGTAACATTTTTTCATCAAGTATTTTCAGTTACACATTCACTCATGTTCTTTTATATATAAATATATATCTTTCCTAGCTTACTCTAATTCATATCTATTTTCTATTTCTGCTTAATTTGTTTTTTTTTTACTCTTATTTTATTTATGTCTAATATATGTCACTTTATGTGCAGTTATATATCTTGCTACTGTAACACTGCAATTTCTCTTCCACCAGAGAGGTCTCCAAATCCCCAAAACTTACACAGTGCATCTTTAAGTGACTAGTATGCTTCCTTTCTGAATATGCACACTCTGCCTGTCTAATATTGTACTATGTGAGATTCTTTTTAGTCTGATTTTAAGAGAAGAAGTCTGATCAAAGCAAGCTATCTAGCACCCTGGCTAATTTGTTAGATCCACCCACTTTGTACCTGCTCTCGCTGGTCATTTTAACCGGCACATGGAGTAGCCCTTTGCTTTAAACACTGTCAGACAATGTCATGTTGAGAACTATAAATAAACACTATCAAAACAGGCTGTGTCCACTAAAGTGACCCTTATCTCCTCTTTTGTTATCTGTCTTAAGTAACAGCAGAGGACACAGCTGTCACAAAAGGGCAGTTCCTACTGTGTGATAACAGTCAGCCCAGTGTGTGGAGCCCAATCTCACATCTCCTGATTTCACTTCCCAAACACCCTCAGAGTTAGCAAGCCATTACAGTTAACTGCTAAACTTGTCACTGATTTTAGCTTAGTTGTGTGCTAGCGTTGTTGTGTTTATTCATGAATATATTTAAGTTCACAAAAAGGCCAGACACACACATATCTACTGAAGCCTTTTAAGGTTCCTCCCAGCGTTGCTGATTGACGGCTCTGATACGTATGATTCATCCAATAACACTGCAAAAAATGTGACTGGAAACCAAGGGAAGTAAGATCAGGACGGGGCTGTACAATTAGACTCCAGACCGACTGTCAGTAGACTTTAATGTATAAACCCAATTCCAAAAAGTAAAATGTAAAATGCTAAAAAAAACCCTGAAAGTAACGATGAGTAAATTATGTTTCACCTGTGTTAAATCGAAAACAGTAGAAAAACACAATATTTTATATTTTATCTTATGAATCTCATTGTTTTTGTAAATAAAAGCTCATTCCAAATATGATGCCTTCAACATGTTCCAACAAAGTTGGGACAGGAGCAGGTTTACCACTGCGTTACCTCACCTTTCCTTTAACAACAATAAACATTTGGGGGCTGAAGATTCAAACTGATCCAGTTTTGAAAGCAGAATTTATTTTGCCCTTCTTCTTTTATACAAGTCTTCAGCTGTGCAACCGTCCAGGCCTTTACTGTCATATGTTGAGCTTAATAAGACGCACGTTTACGTTTACTGCTGTAACATGTGCAGACACACAGTGCAGTCTGAGGGGTTGACGGTCACAAGCATTCAAGCGGTGGTTTTCAGCTTTGCCCTTAATGCACAGAGATTCTTACGGATTTCCTCAGTCTTTTGATGTTATTATGCACTGTAGAGGGTGAAACACCAAAAATCCTTGCAATCATTCATTGAGGAAGGTTATTTTAATCTGTTGGATTTTTGCAGATGCATATTTTGGCAAAGAGGTGAGCCTCAACCCATCCTGCTCATAAAAGACTAGGCATTTTCTAGATGCTCTTTTTATACCCGAGAATGAATTAACATTTCACAGTATTCCTGATCTTGAACTGCATCTGTCTCAGCTGTTTTGGAACGTGTTGCAGGCATCAGTCTCAGCATGAGCGTATATTTAAGTTGATATGGTAAAGCTTTACTTATCTTGCCTGTTTAAATGTAGGTCAAAATAGATTAATAAATCATTGCTTTCTGTTTTTATTTGCATTTTACCTACGGTCCCACATTTTTCTGCTTGGGTTTGTAGCTAAACAGTTTACATTGCTTTTATGTACTTCAGTTTTACTGAAAATACTGTTTTTTTTGCTTATTGGTATTTTTCAGGCGTCACATGACAGGACAGAAAAAACACATTTATCTATGGGTGCAGGACAAATATAATTTATTAATCAATAAGAATAAGGGGGAACTGTTATTCCTGCTCTGTGCCGTGTCTGCTGACTGTATCTGCGTCTTCCTGGAGTCCTAAATATCTAAAAGCTCTTTATGAACATGTCTGTTTATTAATCAAATTCCATGTTGTTGTTGATTTTCTGAGTGTAAATAAGTGAAACACATCTGAGTTTAACATAGTGGGATAAAATAAAAAACATAAACTGTGGCCTGTGCAAAAGTTATGGCACATTTTATATAGCATTTTTTCCAATATCTTAAACTCAGCAAATAAACAGAAACTGTGCACTAAAATTGTAATTTGGAATTAATTATTAAACATTGTTATTATTTTTATTAGAAAATATTACAATTTTACATGACTTTTTAATACTTAAATTGTTTAAAATTGTTAAACATAGTTTATCCAAGCAGCAGGATGCTAACATTACTGATCCTGAGTGCTGATTGGTTGGCGAGCATCATGAACGTACATGAGGTGCCATTTTAAACTTCTATAACTCGAGATTAAAAGCTCTTAAAAATAAAACAGCAGTGTTAAAGTGTTTTATGCTGTTCTGTGTTCAGGAATTAATTTTTTACATTAAAAATGTTTTTATAAAATGTATTTATAAACTATGATTTTGCTCAAATACTCCATATTAACTCACTTATTTGGACTCAGGAGCGCCCTCTAGCGTTTGAGAACCCCAGAAGACATTACAGAGTGGTACTTATTCTCTCTGCAGACACACCGACATACACTTTCTCACACACACACACGCGCACACACACACACACACACCTGGGGAAGTTTAGTCTGACTGCATGTCTTTGGACTGTGGGAGGAAACCCATACAGGTACGGGGAGAACATACAGACTCCACACAGAAAGGACCCTCGTAGCCTGACCAGGGAATCGAACCCAGGCCTCTCTTGCTGCGAGGAAACTCCCATATATTCTCATTCAATTCTGAACAGTGGCTCAGCTAATGATGGGGCAACTCTGTGTGCATCAACTTTTAAATACACAGATTAAAACTGTCTTCTAACAGTTCATTTATACTCTCAGCACACAATAACAGCCTTTTTATTTCAGGACTAAACTAAAACAGCAAAACACTAATCAAGACAGTCAATGTAATCAAGACTGTAATACATTAACACCTCCTCTAGTTGAGCACAGCACCTCAGTGTTTAATTAAGCAGTACAGCATTTAATTAGAACATACCATGAAATCCACGTAGCATTACGATGGAAGGTAAGAGGGCCTAAGTCTGGAATATTGAAACACGTGAGCTGAAAATGCCCTAAACCTCAGTAAAACCATCTGTTCATCAGGCTTAAGATAAACCTCTGTTAAATCTGAGACACAGCGACATCTAGTGGCAGATGTGTGATTTTTAAAGGGCTGCAATTGGTTTAAACTGCAGGTGCACTTTAAAATGCAGCTTCCACAGACAGCAATGCAGTTTAAGAGCCTACATGACAAAAAAAATTCACAACAACTGGTGTAACAATTTTATTGCAATATAGTAAATTTAACTGACAGTATTAAAGACGTCCATGATCCAAAACAGAATAGAAACAGAAATTGAACAAAACAATAGAATTGAACAGAACAGAACAAAATAGAACAGAACAAAACAACAGAATTGAACAGAAACAGAACAGAACATAATAGAACAGAACAAAACAATAGAATTGAGTAGAAAAGAACAAAATAGAACAGGACAAAACAATAGAATTGAACAGAAATAGAACAGAACAAAACAATAGAATTGAACAGAAATAGAACAGAACAAAACAATAGAATTGAACAGAAATAGAACAGAACAAAATAGAACAGAATAGAAATAGAACAGAACAAAACAAAACAGAACTGAACAGAAATAGAACAGAACAAAATAGAACAGAACAAAACAATAGAATTGAACAGAAACAGAACAGAACTGTCCAACCAAGACTGAAAAATGTTCTAATGTCCAAAGTTTGAAAGCAATAAAAAATCTGGGTCTGTTTTACAGAAACTTCCTATCTTTTAGTCTTAAGTTTAGACCTGACAGG
This sequence comes from Colossoma macropomum, assembly GCF_904425465.1. Lineage (NCBI taxonomy): Eukaryota > Metazoa > Chordata > Actinopteri > Characiformes > Serrasalmidae > Colossoma > Colossoma macropomum. Next base: position 148,080 of record NW_023495663.1, on the reverse strand, counting down.
TCGAAATGTTTCACTAACTTATATTACAGAAGCAAATCTGATCTTAATTTAGGAATCTTATCTAACGTTATACACCAGTTAGTTCCGGCCACGCGAGCTGATTGGTTGAGAAGCGTTCCAACTGTGCTGTTATTTCACCATAACATCACGGCTTTTTCACCAACACTGTATCACTCCGCTGAGACGCCGTTGCTAAGCAACGACTTTGACAGCTGTAGGAGACGCTCAAGACATTTGAACGTTTTTACTTCTTACTTTGCCACAAACAGAAAATGGACACTTTTAAGATCACATTTGACCGACAGCCGATTTGGTCAGACTCTGAAGATCAGACGACACTAAATTCCCAAACTGTCATCACCACTGAGCAGCTTTTCAGTCGGCAGCTGTGACAGAAGAACAGCTAAACAACCTGGAATCAGCCAGAAATGAACCCAACACCATTCACCAAACGTGTAGTCTGATCTTCAGAGTCTGACCAAATCAGACTGAGCCATAAAACTGACGCAATGAAAAACTAAACAAGCTGCTCAGTGGTGATGACAGTTTGGGAATTCAGTGTGAGGAGCTGGAGAACAAACTTCATGGTGACTAAACAGATCAGATTTCAGAGTTAAGAAGTTTCTGTAATCATAAAAATACATACATATACAATCCATATAAACACACAGTAAACTGTATAAAAGGTCCCCAGTAAGTTCTGTCTGGTTTTGTTCAGTTTGGATCTTTAACAGACTTTTTTTTCTGCTGTTGCTCTAAAAGGTCCAGATGAGAGAGACTCAAATACTAAACTCACTCAGTATAGAGACAGTCTTCCTCTGCAGACTGTATTCACTGTTTACCATTTTAATCTGCTGATTTAACAGTTCTAGCTAACAGCTTCCTGCACTGTACAGTGGTGTTAAACACAAGACTGTTACTATACAGACACAGTGTCTCTGTAAAGAGTCCATACTGAACACAGACCATTTAACATTCCTGAGTACAGTTACATTTACAAGCCCTTTACAGTCTTAAGTTTAAACTGTCTTATGCTTAAGTGCATTTTTTAATGAAGCTGGTGCACGTGTGACATTGCATAACAAGTAGTTTAACACTAAAGCAGTACTCTGAATACAATCAGCTCATGATTAAAACAGATGCTAAATAAATCAATTAAAAGCACAAATATATCAGAAAGGAAGTCTGCATAACCGCCTATGAATATGAGCTTTTAAAATTGACATGTTTTGCTCAGTGCTGATAAGGGATTCATAAAAAGCTTGAATGGAAGCAATAATGTTCTGTGTATAAATCTTTGGCTTGGTGAACTTATGCTAAAAACTTAGCAGTAGAAAATAGACATAACCATCTGCCTTAATAAATGCATTATTATAAACTTATTAAAATGAATAATCTTTCATTATAACGATGTATTAATCCTTTTCTATTCATAAATCAAAATGTTTCCATCTTTGTTGAGTTTTTGCTTAGTTTTTTGCTGTTTATCATTAAGAGTACTGGAATGTAGTTTCTATTATGGAGGATTTCTGTTAAAGCTGCACTATGTAGGTTGTTTTTGTTGAAACTGAAATAAGTATCATTACTAAGTGAGGAGAACAAAATTAGGCTAAAATACGGCGAGTGTGCGCCACTCTGAGTCGCCCTGTCGAGAGTTTTTCACACCACATTGTACATCTTTACATTTTAACTTCATTTAACGCCACATAGACTCAAAAAGAAGGTCCGCCTCGATGTTTACGCCTCAAATGATCTCAAAATCAACATTATACTGATGAAGATATGATGAGAACAGTAAATTATTGATTCACATCCTCAGAAGACGCGTCTTACTCTCAGTCATCAGACTCATCTCCTCAGGGAAGGGGTTTGAAGTAGGGGTCTGCAATCCTGCGGATTCCCGCTGGACCCGCCACAATGCCTTCTGGGTCTAATGTTCAGTGTTGTGAGTGGAAGCGGGAGGGAAACCAGCCCACTGCAGGCGGGAGCGGGATGAAGCACGCATGAAGAGAAGCGCCACAAACTAATGAACAGCCTGAATAAAGCAGAACCACCCCTAAATGATATGAAGGCCACAGCTGCCCCGCAAAACACCAAAAATAGCCGCTCTGTGGTTTAATTCCTGCTTTGTGTTTAAATGGTGAATAAACGGCGTTTGGTGAAGTTACTCACAGTGAGCCTGATGACCATGACTGCCGTGTTATTTCACCAGAGAGGAATGTATTTCTGAATAAACTGTGTCAGATATTGAATGTCACTTTGCCTTGATGGAACTGTTTGGGCGGAAGCAGGAAAACACATTTCAGTTGTGGGCTTGAACGGTACAAACGATTACGATTTTCTAGGGGAGCAGGATGAAACCTTGTGGGAGCGAAACTGAAAAAACAGTCCCGCGCAGACCCATGTTACAAAATTGCATGTTGTGTGCAGTTACACGTTTCCATCAGAGAGGTCTCCAAATACCCAAATCTTACATAGTGCAGCTTTAACGTAACAGTGATGTAAAAGTACTGACTTAATAAAAGAAAGGAAAAGAGTCTGTGCTGTAAGAAAGTCTGGTGTGGAATCCTGAATGATCTGGAGTTCCAGTGTAATTCACTTCCTCTGTTCTGGAGTTTCCTGTGAAAAAGATATTAAACTGTTGTTATGTACCATCACCAGTCACTTTATTAGAAACAGCTACCTTGTACTTCCGTTAACTGGCCACTTTATTAGAAACACCTACCTTGTACTTCCACTAACTGGCCACTTTATTCGAAACACCTACCTTGTACTTCCACTCACTGGCCACTAATAAGAACAGAACTGGTGTTTTACAGAAAGACACATTAAGGATAAATACACAGTTATCAGATATAATCAATAATATTTTTGGGGGTAACCAGTTAAATAATCTGAAGCAGCTGTAACTGTAATCCATCTGTAATCTGCTGTAAGTAAATCCACAGGATCCTGACTGTGAGCAGCAGGTCTAGACCTCTGAAGATTACTTTGAAATATCCATATTCTTCAATGAATCATAAGCTATTTCAGTGCCAGATGTTATAATTATTCAGCCAATATGTATAATCACAAAAAGAACGTGATACAAGACTAGTCAAAAGTTTGAGCTTATTTTTTCACTAAAAACGACACTTCTAACTATACAGGCTTCTCTATAATAGATTAACAGTCAATGTGGATTTCAGTCTGAAGAGCAGGTCAGTTAAACATCTGAAGATATTTATCAGGTGAGTTGAAGCCGTTATTAAGACACAGTGTGGTGATTTTGAGGAATTCAAGACTATATTTTTATTTATTTCAGAGAAAATGTTTCAGTTTGTGTCAGTTATAAAAAGGCTATTTGTTCCAGTAAGTACTAACTGTGGACATTTCTGTCTAATCCTCCTCGTCCCTTTCAGAAAGTCTTTTATGGTTTTGTTTTTCCACTGTATATCTGTATTTGTAATGCACGCATTGTAACGTATGAACTACTTACGATAATTTGTCCTGCTGAGTTTAAGGTGAAGCAGTCAGCAGTGTCTGCTCCTCTGTTTGATCAGACTGACCATTGGGTATTCCTGACCCACCATTGCTGGCCCCACCTGAAAAGCAACGAGGTTACTGTCAGACTTGTTAAAAGGAAAACAAAACAAGGGAGCAGTTCACTCCCTCTGATTTTCCAGAGTTTTTCAAAAGCCACTACAGTTTCCAGTGATAAACAACAGTCTTGAGCCGACTGTCAGCAGCACCAGACGTCACTGATATGTTCTCGGTGTGCGGGATGGATGACCGCTTTTCAGTTGGACAATTTAAATGTCAGCAAAACTGCTGTCTGCTCCTTTCAGCAGCACAAAAATAAACCAGTTTAGTCTTATAATCTGCATTTTCCTATATATCTGTCCTAATATGTCGTCTGTCCTCTGAAACACTCTATAGTAGTGAAGAACAGCACTTTGTTATTGTGGGAGAGCTTTCTAAAGAGATGAAGCTGGAGCCGTCCACACATTAATTGGGCTTAAGCGATTATGATGTGGTTATGTCAGAATTGTAAAACACAGTGTCATTTATGTGAAGCACCACTCTTATGAAGCACCAAGAGCTCTTAATCTTCAGCCTTGTAAACTGTGAGGTCAAGCCATGGCTATGAAGCACTTTGCATCAATAAAGAACACTTTAATATAACCCAGACTAACAGCCTGATAACAATGGGCCTCATTTACCAACATCTTCCTGAAAGTGTTCTTGAGAAAGGTTCTAGGAAAAAGTCTGCGTCAGATTCATGACGTGTTCTTAAAGCGCAGAACTGTTCACAGCTTTGTGCTCTAGAGTGAGTGTAGATTCTGTTCTTACCTAAGAAAACACTGGTGAATGTCAGAATCTCCATGAAAACTACTTAAGTTGGTTTTAAGAAGACACTTGTGCTTAAGAACGGTTGGTGAATAGTAACTGTGGTCTGCAGGCCATCATAACATAGTAAGCTTTAGCCATTTTTATTTTAGCCCACAAATCATAGCTATTTCTGAACTGGACTCTGACTGGGGGAAATATATACAAAACACAGTTCAGAGGCTGATTCATTTCTCTCTGGCCAGTGTGGGCGATTATGCAGTCGAACTCCTCTGGCAGCAGATTTAAATGAGTTTATGGGGTCGTTGTCAGATTCTCAGAATACCCTGCTGTCGAGACGCTCAGCTCCACAGAAGAAGCAAGACAAGAAGCAACTGCTGAATTTCTGATCAGAAGCACTAGCGTGTTTATTTTCTCTGGTTTAAGCCTCTCTGAGCTGCTACTGCATTATGTCCCATACTAAAACTGGTTACTGGAGAAAAACGAAAACCAAAGCAGCTTTCAAGATAAACGCGGCATCAGCTGCTCAGTCTGTAGAGTTGGCTGGTCTCTCTTTCAGTCAATATTCACAGAAATTTTCCTATACAATAAAAACCTGAACATGAAACCTGAAATTAGACTAGATTTCCTTGTGACTGACCAACATGGGAAAACATGCTGCAGGCTTCTCTTTGGTGTTTCTGCATTATCTGCCCTACTGGAACTGGTTACTGGAGAAAAGGGCTATGAAAACCGAAGCTGCTCTCACACTGAACACAGCAGGCTGTCACTCTGCTCAGCTGCTCAGTCTGTAGAGCTGGACTGGTCTCTCTCTCAGTCAGTACTTGCAGGACATACAAGTACTGTACATACATACACTAAAAACTCCCTGTACACTGAAAAGCCCTCAGACTGCACATGGTTATTTCTTTGTACCTGCCCATAATGAGAAAAGCATGTCTTGAGTTTTTAGACATTTATGAGGAGAAAAATTACCAGAGTCAGATGATCCATCCACAATGTTTTCATTGCTGCTATTGGTTGAGCCAGTTCCCTGTCCTGAGAAAGAAACAATAAGGCCACATCACAACTGAGTTACAGTGGAGAAATTTATTTCCAAATATTGCTTTTCTCAAATGTTTTTAAAGTGGAACATCATTACCAGAGTCAGAACCGGAGTCAGAACCACCAGCTTTACGGTCTGGAGGAGAGTTCAGTAAAATATGAATGAAAATAGGTAAAAAGAGCTACATTGTGTGATTAGTATGTCTTAAACCCAGCAATGTATCTATCATTGCTTTGCCTTTGAGAAGCTATTTGTCTCAATTTATTGAAACATAGTTAAATCAAGAAAATAATACAGAAAAAAGAGCTTTAAAACAGGCTACATTACTGCCTTATATAACAGTAAAGCCGTAGCTGCTGTCACAGCAGTGCTGTACTAGTAGAGTGATTCTACTATAGAGTTTGCTGAGGAAGAATGAAACTCAAATGGAACTTACCAGCTGTCAAGGGTTCTTCAGGAACAATCACACCTGAAGAAGAAGAAGTTACGTGTCCAAAATTGTCAAGTTTTCTTTGTGGTTTTATCAAACATGTTTCTCAATATAATGAAAATGAAAATGACTGACTGTGATCTGTACAGCGCAACAAAATCACAATGACACTGACCATTTGGCGGGGCTTGCAGGGCAGGCGCAGCATTTACAGCACCTGGAATGACTGGTAAATAAAAAATATTATGTACATGTAAAATAAACGTAAACTGCTGTTTGGTTTTCAGAATTGCATTTTTATTATTGTTTATATTTTTGGTTAGTCAAAATAATGGAAAAACAATATTTGATGCTAAGCTATGATAAACTTGGAAAAAGACTGACCTCACTACAAAAAACCATCAAATAAACAAGGCCATTTCAGACCTTAACATTTAATACTAACTTCAGCTAAAAAGGAGGGGACCATTAGCTCATTTCACACTGACCAAGAAGTATTTAAGTAAATTCACCACTGTGTTCTGAACATTAGTTAAGAACTTTTCTGAACTGTTGGTTTTATGATGACAAGATCCTAATCACACATCTCCCTGGTGATGAGCTTCTTCCTGTCATTGTGCATCTCATTTTAAGGTTGAAGGTGCTGAGGTGGAAGCCTGAGGAGGCTTTTTTTCCTTTTGGTAGTACATTTTCAATAAATAGACTTCATTCTTTGAACAGAACCTGTACTAAGATAGTCTATACTCACCAATTATCCCCTTCTTTATAAGGGCGAAGATGATCCCACCGAGAATCAGCAGAAGCACCACCACTCCGCCAATCACTGCTCCAACCATTCCTGAACCTGAACTTGGTACTAACATGACAGTGAAAAAATGCTGTAAATCTTCTATCGTTCATCTGCAGGGGTGACAGATTTTGCTCACAATACAAATGTTAGTCACAGCCAATCCCAGTCTAGTGTACTACTGCAGGTTGTCTTCTGCATCAGTACTGAACTGCTTACGCAACATCAGAACTCAGGAGCCTGTATGAGATTTAACAGATGACCCCTTCAGTTTCAGCCCTCCATCAGGTCCCAGTGACAGAACCCAGCTCTGTACCTGTATGAAAAGTGCTCAGCTTTGGTGGCTCCTGCAGATGCACACACAGCAGCTCTGTGAGCAGCACCTTTTCTCTAGAAAATGAAGCTATATCCACAAGGGGGCAGGTCAGAGTTCAAAGATAGGTGGCTAGCAGGCAGCTCATGACTTGAGAAGACAAAGACTGACAGCAGAAGTGTTTTTTTCCCTGTGGTTATCAGGATGTGGTAAATCTTTATCTGTGACATATGTGAGAGTTCAGGAGACCAGTGTTTACAGGAATGATGATTTTTTTGAAGAGCCTGCTGCTCATAACCCAGTCTGACCAACAATTTCCCAAGCAGGACTTTACACTGAGTATTTGCCCTGTATCTATTGGTTCATCTGTAAAAGATTATGTCAGGACAACATATACATTCTGTTGTTTGGTATACAAGTGGCTATTTGTGCTTGCCTTTTATTGTGCACTCTACAACTTAACGTGAGGGGAAAGTAACTAGAATAGACAGACAACAGCTAAAACTACAGGAAAAAAGAAAAAATATGGAACAACGTGAAAAAATATCACAGTATCATTAAGATTTCTGATGGTTTTTGTATGCATCACATATCGTATCATGTATTTATGTGTATTTTTTCCCCAATAAAACCATTTTGGACGCTTGAATAATAATAAAAATAATAAGAATAACAATAAGCTTAAAGGTAGATTCCAGAGATTTTTCAAAATTCCTATCAAAATTGTTTCAGGTGTAAACAGGTTCATTCAGAGTGGTTTAGTGTGAAACACTCCGTTCTAGATAAGCTTACTTAGTCAGAATTGTTCACTGTGGTGGTGACAGGAACCAGACACTGCCTGATGACTGAGATATTGATTTATGATTGTTTAGAGAAGATTTTGGCCCAAAACATACTTAATCTGTTAAGGTCAGAGAGGTACATGCAGGGTGCTGTGAGGCAAAATAGTTCCCAAAGAAAACTTATTATTTCAGATTTTCCACCATCATCATTCCATATAAACTCAGAAGACTCGTGTAGGTTCACTGGATAGTAAATAAAATGTCTATATTTGTGTTGTAGTCATGGCGACCCCTGGTTCCTATCACCACCACTGTAAAGATATATGACCATTTCACACCAAACCACCCTGCATCACTCTGTTTACATTTCACACACAGAATTATGCAGAAAGTGTGAAAATCCCTGAAATTCCCTTTAAGCGAATCTGTTTTTGTAGATGTGGCTGAACTGAAATTACTGAAAATAATGACTACAACTGCAAGTAGCAGCTACTTCTAAAAAATATCTACACATTCATACGTACGTGTGTTTTTAACTGCTGTCGGAACAAAACCTTGACTTCTGCCGGCAAAATGTTGATTTCTTGACAACAATTTTATCTCCAAAATAGTAACTTTACAGAAGAAGGAAAAAACCTACTGTACTTTTACTATGAATCAATGTTACTAGACTTTTTTCCTGAGTCATTTTGGGCCGTTTCTTTTGGTGAATTCATCGTTAAATTTACATAAAATGTAAACGGAAACAGCCTTTTTCAAATTATATCAAAAACTCAAAAAACAATGACAAAAATGGAGAAACAAGGTTTTGTTCCAACACCAGCAATATGTAGCAGTTTGTTCAAGAATGTGTTCATGGTACTTTTGGAGTAATTGTTCTGCAGCATTTATTTGCTGGGTTTTTCTATGAGGACTCTTATTTTGAAGGCGGAGCTAGCCCACTGGCTGTGGTCTATGTAGATTAGTAAGTACTGAGACAGTCTAGCACTGAGGGCTGAGAGAGTAAGACGTGAGCTTAACCTAGAGCGAACTGTTAGAGCAAAGCTGAGCTTTGATTAACAGATTAACAGAACGCTCCTCCAATAAAGACATCGTTCCTGCAAACCCTGCTCTCCTGGCTCTATTTGGGACAGAAAAACACTACAGCAATATTAATATTGATTGAAGTGGGGAAATACTTTAAAGCTGCCCTCATCATGTAGTTTTGGGTCTAGTCTCTGCACATCTGCCATTCTGTTAAACTGGGTTTAGATTTACACTGAGAAACTAATTCTAAACTATAAAAGGCCAGAAATACATTTGGTACACAGATATAATTACCCCATTGTTTAATTATCGGTTTGTCGAGGGAGCTGTGAGTCACATAACAGTCATATTCTGCTTTTTCGTCCTCCTGGATCTCCACACTCTTCCTCAGCTGGTAGGTTCCATCATCATTGGGTCTGACTCCTGAAGATGTTAGTAGATGTTCAGGCAGTGAAGTGCGGAACTTCCTCACACTCATCTTCACGTCTTTGGGGTAGAAGCCCGTGGCCAGGCAGGTCAGGGTCAGCTTGCCTGAGTTAGTTGTAGATTTCTTTGCATATGCATGAACATCTGGTTTGGCTGAAACGACAGCAATAAATTATTATTTTAGTTGTTTTGAAAGAGGAAAAGTCAATGAAATGCACACACACTGTTTTCACTTTTCACAAAGTTTCAAAAATGTCCTTCAGTAGCCCGTTACCATCTTCTGCAGGGTTAACTACCAGACAGCTGCAAACAACCTGTAAACGTGTTTTCTACGACACTGTAGCCAATTTAAAGCGGCCTCTCACAAAAAGTCTGAGGACAGCTGACTCGTCAGAGTGAGTGACGGCCAGCACGTCAGAGAACGGGAGTTTTGTTTTCAGTGTAGCCGAACTGTTCTTGAATCTCTGCTTTTCACCTGGAACCTTTTACTACTGAGCCTCCATTGAACTCCTCGCTCGGTTGTGCCGGCTGTGCTCGTCTGACCTAAAGGATTACTGAACCGGAAGGCAGGATCTCAGTGCTCATGTGGGCGTCAGGCCAGGCTAACGCTACTCCCTCTGTTATTGACGCCAGGGTCTTGGCTGCTCCAGCCCATGTTGAAGATCCCTGGCCTCGGCTGGGGGGAGAGACCAAAGGGAATGAGCTGCTCCACCCCGTGTAAAACAGAGCCGTGGTCTGTGGTGGTCTGGGATTCACTACGCGGCCGACTCGCCCCTCCACTCACGGGACCACTCTGACAGAGCAACTCGCCCTCCATCCACCTTGGCTGTAGGGGACTCAATCATGAGAAATATCAAACACCGTTCAGCAGTCACCCACTCCCGCTCAGGTGCCAAGGTCTCTGACATCACACAGCAGCTCCCCAGCCTCCTTGATAAGTATCATTTATTCAGAAAGTAGTTACTCATGTTGGCTGTGATCACATAGGAGAGTGTGATTTTACACGTTTGTTCACTTTTTAAAAAACTGTTTTTATCTCTGGCCCAATCCCACCTTTAGGAAAGGGTGCAGGATGGTTTAGCTGCATTTTAAACCTCCACCCGTCTGTCCACCATCATGGCTTTTATAGACGATTTTAATCTCTTCTGGAATCGTCCATCCTTTTACTGGAAAGATGGAATTGGGTTTTTAATACAAACTGAATACTGGACTCCAGTGATGACTGTTCTAGCACTCCTGTGATTAGCACTCAAAGAAAGAATAGTAGATGGTTCAGAAAGACCCCTACAGTTCACATAGATAATCTCATCTATATAAAGCCTCCACCATCACCTCTTAGATCACATTCAGCTCCACAGGTCTCAGAATCTGAACCTCAGGACCCCGACATGTTTAAAAACAGCAGTGGTCTCGGCTTAATTCATTTAGTTAATTCATTCACTTAATTCATTCCAGACCTGCTCATATTGAAAATAACATTTTAAATGGTGTAACTTTACATGGATCCGCTATTGAAGGAGAAAATGAGTTTAAGTACTGCGGGTGGAGAAAAACAGATTCTTAGATGCATCGCGATGCTAACATGGACGATACTGAATCGATTCACAAATTCCTGGACAGTCTGTGGGGCACATAACAAAAACACAACTGGATGAGCGAGAAATCCGACCGGCTCCCTCTGCATTAAAGCCAGGTTAGATCAGGAGTCACAACACAAATGATAAGAAGAGACATTTTGTCCTTTCAACAAAAATCAAACCAGCTTGGGAGCCACAATATTTAATGTCCAGTATGTCTCAGTGTGTGATGATGTCCTAGTATAGACTAAACAATGTAAACGAAAATGCAGACTTACTTTACTCTGCTTTAAGATTTAGCTATAGCCGCTTTCCTCCTGTCTCCACCAGAAAACTTTTCCTCAAAAGGAGAACAGTTTATTGTAAAATGTCTCTCAACGTTCGACTGTTTTACAAGGCTGAAGTCGCTTCTCCTTCACCAGCGTCTTGTTCTAATTTTCCCATTCCACCTTAAATTCTGCCTGAGGTGCTTGAATGTAAATGCAGCACCATTTAAGGTGGAACGGGAAAATTAGAAACTGAAGCTGACCTCAGCTTCACAACTTTTTAACGTTTGACATTCTCTCATTGCAGACTTCCATTTGATTTGGTAATAAAAGATACTGGAAGTAAATTCATTATGGATCATTACAAATCCTTTGGTAATACTATGTTAAGTACCAAGTCCTCACACAGGGAGAAAAAAGAAATCCTGTATAGAGAACGAGATGCATCGATAATCTTTTTATAATTGCAGCCCTCTGAATCGTAATCGAATCATGAGGTGCCTAGAGATTCACACCCCTAATGAGTACCTTGGCATCTGGCTTGATGAGAAACTTTATTTAAAACTCACGTCAATAATCTAACAAACAAACTGAAGCTGTCTCTTATTACTGTCGGTAAATGAGGGCCCCCCCTTGATGTAAACCCGAGCTTAAATAAAGAATGATGATGATGATGATCATGATGCTTTCAGGAAATAAGCCACTAGAAAAATATACAAGGACTTTGGGACTCACAGTGTTTTCTCAGTGATTCTTTTCCGTACTCCATGAATTTGGTGAGCCAGTCCACACATTCTTTCTCCAGGTAACCCTTGGTGTACTGGTTCAGGATGGGCACATCATCCCATTTCCTTTTGGTTGGCAGAGCTTCTGGAACTGGAGCGATCCACCGCATGTTGTCATCATCAAAGGAGAGGAACTCTGACCCATCGTAGCTGTACTCATCAATGCCTCTCAGAAATCTGACACTTCCATCTGCTTCATCGATCTCACAGCCATGTCTCCACTGAAGAACGTGAAGGTCTGGAATTGAGTTAATGTAACAAGACAGTGAAGATAAAGACATTAGCTGCTCAAAACCAGAGGAATCATACAGTGGATGGAAATGTATTCTTTTATTTTAAGAAGAATGAGTGAAAAAAAACTAACTGGTATCATTTGTGTGTCTCATTCGCTGCATCAGGATGTCCACGTTGACCTTGAACCACTGCTCTTTGCTCTTGCGAGACTGGGTGCCTTTGTCCCAGTAATCTGCCTGCATCTTCTCCCTCATCCAGTCCTGCTTAGGAACCTTAACCTGGTCCTTACTGTTGTAGTAGTCGATCTCCCGGTCATCGAGCAGACCCAGTGCTGTGAACTCATAGATCCCTGGTAGAGCGACATCTTTGGAGAGGGCGGAGTAAATGTAGTACAGAGAGTGTGGATCTGGACGGGACGTGGAAAAAAAGTGTAAGAAAACTAACTGATAAATGAAACATAATATCTCTAATCATTTTATGTTGAAACACACTTGAGACACACCTGTAGTGGAGCATGGATCTCAACCTAACAAGTAAAAAGCAACCGAGTAGTTAAACAGGTTCAAGTAGGACATGTTTTGGTTACTTTCTCTTATTCCCACAGCAATGTCTCCTGCAAATACGCACAGCAATTAAACAGATATTTCTTGAGATTCTCCATAATGTTTTGTAACTTTTTTGTCACACAATTCACTCATATGTTGTTTTAATCTACCACTTTGTGGCTGTAACACAGAACTGTTAGCCAGGCTTATACAACCCCATTTCCAAAAACGTTGGGACACTGTGCAAAATGTAAACAAAAACAGAATGCAATGATGTGAAAATCAAAATCGCAAAGACGAAATCAGATATAAACAGGATCCAGAAATGCTGCCACCTTCTCTGGGCTTGTGCTCATTTAAATGGACCGAGGGGAAGCGAAAAAGTTTGATTATTTCAGCAAGACAGTGGCAAACTACATTCTGCATGGATTACAACAGCATTGCTCCATATTAAAAGAGTCCGGGTGCTAAACTGAACTGCCTGCCGTCCAAGTCTGTCACCACTGAAAACATCTGGCACATTATGAAATGAAAAATATGACAAAGGAGACCCTGAACTGTTGATTGGCTGAAATCCTGTATCAAACGAGTAGGAAAACATTTCACTTCCTAAACTACAGCAGTGTCTCCTCAGTTCCCAAACACTTACAGAGTGTTGTTAAAAGAAGAGGTGATGAAACCCAGTGGTAAACAGGCCCCCGTCACAACTTTTTTGGAATGTGTTGTTGGCATCAAAAGATTTTTAACAAGAGTTAAACATTTTTAATAAGATTTTTAATAAAAGTTTTAACATTTGATATGTTGTCATTTCACTGCGGATCACTGTCAATATGTTTACCACCATTATGTGCAATTACGTCAAGTGCAATATTTCTCCATTTATTACTGTTTATTTATTTGCTATTTTATTCACTGTGCAATACTCACTACAATACATACATTTCTACATTTCTAAATTTAAATTTAATACTTTGTATATTTTTCTTGTAATTTTTGTACATATACATATATATCTTTATACTTTTATTGTTTATTCTATTTAAATATTGTTTGTATATTTCCTGCTACTCTGTCTTCTGTGCTGCTGTAACACCGCAAATTTCCCCGTTGTGGGATTAATAAAGGATTATCTTATCTTATCTTATCTTATTTAAATATAGGGTTTATATCATATCATCATCATTGCATTCTGTTTTTGTTTACATTCTGTTTACAACTTTTTTAGAAATTGGGTTGTACAATAATATATATCATTAAATTATGAACTTCTAAAACAGAAACAATATTATTTATTTTCTTGAAAAGTAAGAAAAAGTAAATTAAACTGTTTTTATTTTACCCAACCTCAGAGACATTTACCCTGGACTCCAAAAGAAAGCCGTATTTCAATGGACCCTACTCACCTTGGAAGTAACCTATTTTACCCCCTGCCCTCGGGAAAAAGATTCAGATCTAAAAACTAACATTAAAAACCAGCTTCTTTCCACAGGCAGTCAGATGCATAAGTCCCTCCTCCCCTCGCTCTCCCCCCTAAGGCTTAGACTAAGTCTGTGACTAGACCAAGACTGAGATCTTTCGTTTTGCACTACACATCATTTCATCTTGCACTAGTATGTTTGTATATACTGTCTCACTGTATTTATATTTATTTCTTTGTCCTTATTTATCTTTATTTCCTTTTGTTCATTGCTGTCAATTCTAGAGCTGCTAAATGGTTTTTCATTGTTTTAACAATAACAATAAAGATCTATCTATCTATCTATCTATCTATCTATCTATCAACAAATGAAAACACTTGTTCAGTACAAAAACAGTGATGGGAACCATCTTTACTGCTGGGTAATATTGCTTTGCCATTTTAGCGATATTTTTAGCAATATATGTGAGAGTTAATGAGCGTTACATACATGATAATACCCAACAAATGGTAGTTAGTTTTTTGGTTTGTTTTATTAAGTCTATGTTACTCATGGTATTAACGTCGCACACACAGAGGCTCCAAAAGAAGGTCCAGCTCGATGTTAAGGTCTCCAATTATCTCAAAATCAACATCATACTGATGGAGTCAGGATGATAATAGTAGTATTACATCCTACCAAAACACTACCACAACAGGCTGTGTCCACTAAAGTGATGCTTATCTCCTCTTCTGTGATGTCTTTCTTAAAGCAACATTATGTAACAGTTTTACCTTAAAATAAGAGCTTCAAAATAATTTGGACAGTACATTGACTTATCATAGGGAGAAAAGGTGTCTCTGTCGTTGCCACTCTGGGCCAAATCGCCTGCTATAGCACTATGTAACTTTAGAGGAGCAGCACGAGACGTCTCATGAGAACTGCATAAGGCTTTACGACACCCGTCACACAACAACTACGGCTCCAGCTAGCTACAAGAAGCTAGCTCGGGATTCCCAACAATTAAAATGCCAGTTTAACCCATTTAACCTTTAGACAACAAAAAACATGGTGATATTTTTGGTATTTTGGGTCAATTACATTACAATTCTAAAGTATTTACATGAGACAGTCACACAGGCCATATGTTATTTTCAGGAGACCCTGGGCTACTCAGATACGCCACTGTTTGACATGTAAATGCTAACAGAAATTTGATATCTTTATGAATTTGGATCATGTCTGATCAAAAATGTACCTAGTGCCTGTAAAATTTTGTATTTTTTAATTACATAGATCTTGAAAACAAGTACAGATGTAGTTATCTTTTCAGAAACTGTTGTGTCTGTGAGCTGAAATGGTGATTCATTCTGTTGGTTATTATGAGTAAAAATAAACAGTTACCATAAGGCGGACTTTTTCTTTTATTGATTTTCTGTCCTCTTGGATTCAGCCTCAGTGCTAAAACTCTGATACACAGCAAGACAGGCTTTATTATTCATTACAAATTGAGCTGCATATTTAATATCAGATATTTTAATAGTCAAAATCAATGTAAACTGAAAGCCCTTTGTTTATAATCTGAAGGCTAAAAGCAGAGATGTAACATAACAGTAGTGGGTTTGGGTGATTTTGGAGCTGATCTCTGGCTGATGGACGGTTTTGTTGGAATATGAAGGCCAAACATTGGTCATCAGCCAGTCTGTCTGAAAAGAAACCTGAATCGGACACACCAGTTTATAAATGGTGTTTCCTTACTGATTACCGGAGATAACGTGTAGAAATCCATGTCATACATGTGAAAAGAGTAAATTAATGGATGATAAGATAAAAAAACAAAAATGCATAATAATAAGAAAACAGCCCAAAGTGGGAAAAAGGGGTAAAACACATGAAGGTCTTCAGCAGCGGACTGTTTCTCAGCAGCTCTTCTCTGTTCCCAAATGTCTTCTTTCTCATATGTCCAGGTCTGTGAGGGACCCAGTTAGGTTTAACACAGTTTATCCAGCAGACGCTTTAACTCCAGTCCAGATAATGAAGGGGAGTCAACTAAAGTAGCTCATCAGGAATTCTGAATGTCTGCGCAGCAGAAACAGTAAATAACTCACCTCCGAGAACAGAGACGACCACTCCACTGAGGAAGACCACACAGACTGCCGGAGCCCCCATCACCACCTTTACCACTTAGATCAGTAAAATCACTCTGGATGATCTTCTGCTGAGAAGAGTCGGTTTTCCCTACTTTCCTTTCTCCTACGGTGTCAGTCTGGTCCGTTACGACTACTTTGTTTTTCGTTCCGCCCGTATTCGGGAGAACTCCTGCGCCATGATTGGCTAAGAGCCCCTTCGCTCTCCAGCAGTCCGCCAATCAGACCGAGCGCAGGACGGCTGTGCCTGAATACGGGTGGGTAAGAGGGAAACGGCGCAACTATATAAGTGCTGTGGTTTAAGGCTGAGCCCGAGCCGAACTATAAGGCTCTGATATTAGCTTAGCAGCAGTTTAGTCTCAGTTTAACACAGGTTTAGCTAAACCACTAACTTAATGGGATTAACACGAAGCTGCAGCCCGTGCGCATAAGGGTAGGAATCCCCGTAGCGGGTGCCTGCCTCCGGATGGGATCTGCCCCTCACTAGTGTTTCCTCCTTAGTGGGTTCCCCCCACTAAGTCATTGTTTTCTGGACATGACCCCTCAGCCTACAAACCAGCTACATTTACACCAGTCCTTAAAAAACCGGCCTTGACCCATCTAATTTAAATAACCATCAAAAGTCCTTGAGTCACTGCAATGCAGCTCAAAGCCTATTTAGAAATGAACAATCATCTCAATCCCTTCCAGCCTGGTTTTCACTCATAGCCCCAAAATGGCTTTGGTTAAGGTTGTCATTGACCTGCTTCTGACCGCAGATGCTCTTAGTATTCTTGTTCTGCTTGTTTTAAGTGCTGCCTTTGACATGGTGAGCCACTCCAGCCTCCTGGGCATTGTTGTTTCTGTTCTTGATTGGTTCACCTCTTATCTAACAGATTGTAAGCCTTAATCTCTGTTGGCTGTAGCCCCTACGTCCCCAGATTCTACCCTGGAGTAATACTTTACCACAGCAAAACTCACACTTCTCCATAAGGCCCACAGAAGATGCAGGTAAACTGAGAATAGAGCTCACTGGGATAGAGGAGCTTCTGGGTGGGCACTGTGGCCTGAAAATATATAGCTGATTGTCTGGTGTTTGTACATCTTCTCTACCTGACCTGAGGGGTGTGTGGGAGCGAGATCTGGGCATGAACATAGGTGACGATGATGGGAAATTGATTTGGGAAGGTTTACAGCCTAGATTATGCTCAACATCACTTCATGAAATTAATTTTATCAATAAGACTTATCTTACGCCAGTTCGCCTCCATAAGATCTTCTCAGATTGGTCAAATATTTGCTTCAAATGTAAACAGGAAAGAGGTATATGAATGCACTGTTTTTGGTCATGTGACAAGGTACAGTTTTACTGGAAGAGGATCCACCGTGAACTTGACAAAATATTGAAGGTTGGCCTGGTCTTCTCTCCTGCTTTGCTCCTATTAAACTTTGATATGGACTCTGTACTTGACTATAAAACAAAGCACCTGTTTTTTATATTAGTATCTTTGGCCAAGAAACGTACTTTACTTTTATGGTCAACTCCTCAGGTTCCATCTGTTGATCTCTGGTTGTCCCAAGTTACAACAGTGCTTCCATTAGAGCAACTGACCTGCAACTTAAATCAGAAAATGTACAAGTTCTGGCAAATATGGCCATTGTTAATATCTTACCTTGAGGCACCGTCCTAAATAGTCAATTTCTTCCCTTTTTTTCTTCCCTCCCTCCTTTACTCCATCATGTCCACTGTTAACCATGAGTCTGTATGTCCTAAGGTAACTGTATCTGTGCACCTGATTGTGTGTGCAAATAAAATGTTAATTATTTAAAAAAAATTTTAATAAAGCACACAGTATACGGTATGAGGCTGATACACTGGACAACTTTATTTACAACTAGATCAATAAATCAGAAAAAAACTAGTAGGATACTTTTATGTGTAAACAATTAACAACTCTTTTGGTGCCAAAACACATACAATCGTAAATCCTAAACAAATCTGGCCCAAGGACAGATGACTATTCAGCAACAAAATTAGTAGGATAAGAAGGCAAATTTTTTAGACAGGATTCTGTTAGTTTAAAACAACCTTAAGCACTAATGTGCGTCTTTTCAGGAGCACCCCCTTAATTAAGAAGACGCAAATGACTTGGGCACCTATAGTCTTACTAATCAATCTAAAAAACTAAAGAAAAGCAAATCAGGAGGGAACACTAAAGGGGAACCACTAAGGAGGGAACACTAAAGGGGAACCCACTAAGGAGGGAACACTAAAGGGGAACCCACTAAGGAGGGAACACGAGAGGGGGAACCCACTAAGGAGGAAACACTAGTGAGGAAAAAACTAAGGAGGAAAAACAGTGACCATCACCAGTGGTAATGTTTTTACTCTAAAACATAATATCTCCAATCAATTTATTTTGAAAACACACTGTAAAATACAACCTCATTTCCAAAAAAGTTGGGACGCTGTGCAAAATGTAAGTAAAAACAAAATGCAATGATGCAAATCATTTAAACCCTATTTTTAATTGAAAATACTACAAAGACTACATATCAAACGTTGAAACTGAGAAATGTTATTGTTTTTTGAAAAAAAATTAAATTGATGCCAAAAACAAGTTCCAAAAAAGTTGGGATGGGGGTAAAAAAAGGCTGGTAAAGTTGTGTAATGCTGAAAAACACCTGGTGGTTGATTGGCAACGGGTCAGTAACATGACTGTATACAAAAAGAGCATCTCAGAGAGGCGGAGTCTTCCAGAAGTAGAGATGAGGAGGGGTTCACCACTCTGTGGAAGACTGCATGATCAAATAGTGCAACAATTCAAGAATAACATTTATCAACATAACATAGCAAAGAACTTTTGCTTTTCATCATCTACGGTATGTAATATCATTAAAAGATTCAGAGAATCTGGAGAAATCTCTGTATGTAAGGGACGAGGCCAAAAACCAGTATTTGCTGGCCGTGATCTTTGGGCCCTCAGGCAGCACTGCATTAAAAACAGACATGATTCTGTAGAGGAAATCACTGCATGGGCTCAGAAACACCTCTGAAAAACACTGTCTGTGAAAACAGTTCATCACTGCATCCACAAATGCAAGTTAAAACTCTAAAACGCAAAGAAGAAACCAGATATAAACAGGATCCAGAAACACTGCCACCTTCTCTGGGCCTGAGCTCATTTAAAATGGACTGAGCTGAAGTGGAAAAGTGTCCTGTGGTCCGACGAATCAACATTTGAAATTCTTTGTGGAAATCATGGACGCTGTGTCCTCCAGTCTAAAGACCACTCAGCTTGTTATCAGTGCGCAGTTCAAAAGCCAGTATTCATGATGGTATAGGGGGGCATTAGTGCACATAGCATGGGTGACGTGCACATCTATGAAGACCCCATTAGTGCTGAATGATATATTTATGTTTTGGCAACTTATGCTGCCATCCAGACGATGTCTTTTTTCAGGGAAGGCCTTGATTATTTCAGCAAATGTCAAACCACATTCTGCATGTATTACAATGGCATTGATGGTAATGAGGCTAAACTGAGCTGCCTGCAGTCCAGATCTGTCACCACTGAAAACATCTGGTGCATTATGCAATGAAAAATACAACAAAGGAGAACCTGAACTGATGAGCAGCTGAAATCCTATATCAAACAAGAATAGAAAACATTTTCATAAAACAAAAAAATTCTCAATTTCAACATTAGATATGTAGTTTTTTGCAGTATTTTCCTTTATAAATATGGTTTGCATGATTTGCAGATGATTGCATCCTATTTTTTATTTACATTCTGCACAGCGTTCCAACTTCTTTGGAAATGGAGTTGTAAAAGCATTGGAGCACAGGTCTCAACCTAACAAGTATAAAGCAACCAAGTAGTTAAACAGGTTCAAGTAGAATATGTTATGGTTGTTTTCTCTTATTCCCACAGCAACGTCAATGGCAAATTATTACAGGAATTGAACAGATATTTCATGAAATTCTCCAAGACTTTTTGTAGTTTTGTAACATTTTTTCATCAAGTATTTTCAGTTACACATTCACTCATGTTCTTTTATATATAAATATATATCTTTCCTAGCTTACTCTAATTCATATCTATTTTCTATTTCTGCTTAATTTGTTTTTTTTTTACTCTTATTTTATTTATGTCTAATATATGTCACTTTATGTGCAGTTATATATCTTGCTACTGTAACACTGCAATTTCTCTTCCACCAGAGAGGTCTCCAAATCCCCAAAACTTACACAGTGCATCTTTAAGTGACTAGTATGCTTCCTTTCTGAATATGCACACTCTGCCTGTCTAATATTGTACTATGTGAGATTCTTTTTAGTCTGATTTTAAGAGAAGAAGTCTGATCAAAGCAAGCTATCTAGCACCCTGGCTAATTTGTTAGATCCACCCACTTTGTACCTGCTCTCGCTGGTCATTTTAACCGGCACATGGAGTAGCCCTTTGCTTTAAACACTGTCAGACAATGTCATGTTGAGAACTATAAATACACACTATCAAAACAGGCTGTGTCCACTAAAGTGACCCTTATCTCCTCTTTTGTGATCTGTCTTAAGTAACAGCAGAGGACACAGCTGTCACAAAAGGGCAGTTCCTACTGTGTGATAACAGTCAGCCCAGTGTGTGGAGCCCAATCTCACATCTCCTGATTTCACTTCCCAAACACCCTCAGAGTTAGCAAGCCATTACAGTTAACTGCTAAACTTGTCACTGATTTTAGCTTAGTTGTGTGCTAGCATTGTTGTGTTTATTCATGAATATATTTAAGTTCACAAAAAGGCCAGACACACACATATCTACTGAAGCCTTTTAAGGTTCCTCCCAGCGTTGCTGATTGACGGCTCTGATACGTATGATTCATCCAATAACACTGCAAAAAATGTGACTGGAAACCAAGGGAAGTAAGATCAGGACGGGGCTGTACGATTAGACTCCAGACCGACTGTCAGTAGACTTTAATGTATAAACCCAATTCCAAAAAGTAAAATGTAAAATGCTAAAAAAAACCCTGAAAGTAACGATGAGTAAATTATGTTTCACCTGTGTTAAATCGAAAACAGTAGAAAAACACAATATTTTATATTTTATCTTATGAATCTCATTGTTTTTGTAAATAAAAGCTCATTCCAAATATGATGCCTTCAACATGTTCCAACAAAGTTGGGACAGGAGCAGGTTTACCACTGCGTTACCTCACCTTTCCTTTAACAACAATAAACATTTGGGGGCTGAAGATTCAAACTGATCCAGTTTTGAAAGCAGAATTTATTTTGCCCTTCTTCTTTTATACAAGTCTTCAGCTGTGCAACCGTCCAGGCCTTTACTGTCATATGTTGAGCTTAATAAGACGCACGTTTACGTTTACTGCTGTAACATGTGCAGACACACAGTGCAGTCTGAGGGGTTGACGGTCACAAGCATTCAAGCGGTGGTTTTCAGCTTTGCCCTTAATGCACAGAGATTCTTTTGATGTTATTATGCACTGTAGAGGGTGAAACACCAAAAATCCTTGCAATCATTCATTGAGGAAGGTTATTTTAATCTGTTGGATTTTTGCAGATGCATATTTTGGCAAAGAGGTGAGCCTCAACCCATCCTGCTCATAAAAGACTAGGCATTTTCTAGATGCTCTTTTTATACCCGAGAATGAATTAACATTTCACAGTATTCCTGATCTTGAACTGCATCTGTCTCAGCTGTTTTGGAACGTGTTGCAGGCATCAGTCTCAGCATGAGCGTATATTTAAGTTGATATGGTAAAGCTTTACTTATCTTGCCTGTTTAAATGTAGGTCAAAATAGATTAATAAATCATTGCTTTCTGTTTTTATTTGCATTTTACCTACGGTCCCACATTTTTCTGCTTGGGTTTGTAGCTAAACAGTTTACATTGCTTTTATGTACTTCAGTTTTACTGAAAATACTGTTTTTTTTGCTTATTGGTATTTTTCAGGCGTCACATGACAGGACAGAAAAAACACATTTATCTATGGGTGCAGGACAAATATAATTTATTAATCAATAAGAATAAGGGGGAACTGTTATTCCTGCTCTGTGCCGTGTCTGCTGACTGTATCTGCGTCTTCCTGGAGTCCTAAATATCTAAAAGCTCTTTATGAACATGTCTGTTTATTAATCAAATTCCATGTTGTTGTTGATTTTCTGAGTGTAAATAAGTGAAACACATCTGAGTTTAACATAGTGGGATAAAATAAAAAACATAAACTGTGGCCTGTGCAAAAGTTATGGCACATTTTATATAGCATTTTTTCCAATATCTTAAACTCAGCAAATAAACAGAAACTGTGCACTAAAATTGTAATTTGGAATTAATTATTAAACATTGTTATTATTTTTATTAGAAAATATTACAATTTTACATGACTTTTTAATACTTAAATTGTTTAAAATTGTTAAACATAGTTTATCCAAGCAGCAGGACGCTAACATTACTGATCCTGAGTGCTGATTGGTTGGCGAGCGGAGCAGCTCATTGCCTGTTTGCGCTCACTGACGTCATGAACGTACATGAGGCGCCATTTTAAACTTCTATAACTCGAGATTAAAAGCTCTTAAAAATAAAACAGCAGTGTTAAAGTGTTTTATGCTGTTCTGTGTTCAGGAATTAATTTTTTACATTAAAAATGTTTGAGTATTTATAAACTATGATTTTGCTCGAATGCTCCATATTAACTCACTTATTTGGACTCAGGAGCGCCCTCTAGCGTTTGAGAACCCCAGAAGACATTACAGAGTGGTACTTATTCTCTCTGCAGACACACAGACATACACTTTCACACACACACACACACACACACACACACACACGCGCACACACACACACACACACACCTGGGGAAGTTTAGTCTGATTGCATGTCTTTGGACTGTGGGAGGAAACCCACACAGGTACGGGGAGAACATACAGACTCCACACAGAAAGGACCCTCGTAGCCTGACCAGGGAATCGAACCCAGGCCTCTCTTGCTGCGAGGAAACTCCCATATATTCTCATTCAATTCTGAACAGTAGCTCAGCTAATGATGGGGCAACTCTCTGTGCATCAACTTTTAAATACAAAGATCAAAACTGTCTTCTAACAGTTCATTTATACTCTCAGCACACAATAACAGCCTTTTTATCTCAGGACTAAACTAAAACAGCAAAACACTAATCAAGACAGTCAATGTAATCAAGACTGTAATACATTAACACCTCCTCTAGTTGAGCACAGCACCTCAGTGTTTAATTAAGCAGTACAGCATTTAATTAGAACGTACCATAAAGTCCACATAGCATTATGATGGAAGGTAAGAGGGCCTAAGTCTGGAATATTGAAACACGTGAGCTGAAAATGCCCTAAACCTCAGTAAAACCATCTGTTCATCAGGCTTAAGATAAACCTCTGTTAAATCTGAGACACAGCGACATCTAGTGGCAGATGTGTGATTTTTAAAGAGCTGCAATTGGTTTAAACTGCAGGTGCACTTTAAAATGCAGCTTCCACAGACAGCAATGCAGTTTAAGAGCCTACATGACAAAAAAAGTTCACAACAACTGGTGTAACAATTTTATTGCAATATAGTAAATTTAACTGACAGTATTAAAGACGTCCATGATCCAAAACAGAATAGAAATAGAAACTGAACAAAACAATAGAATTGAACAGAACAGAACAAAATAGAACAGAACAAAACAATAGAATTGAACAGAAACAGAACAGAACTGTCCAACCAAGACTGAAAAATGTTCTAACGTCCAAAGTTTGAAAGCAATAAAAAATCTGGGTCTGTTTTACAGAAACGTCCTATCTTTTAGTCTTAAGTTTAGATCTGACAGGTCGAAATGTTTCACTAACTTATATTACAGAAGCAAATCTGATCTTAATTTAGGAATCTTATCTAACATTATACATCAGTTAGTTCCGGCCATGCGAGCTGATTGGTTGAGAAGCGTTCCAACTGTGCTGTTATTTCACCATAACATCACGGCTTTTTCACAAACACTGTATCACTCCGCTGAGACGCCGTTGCTAAGCAACGACTTTGACAGCTGTAGGAGACGCTCAAGACATTTGAACGCTTTTACTTCTTACTTTGCCACAAACAGAAAATGGACACTTTTAAGATCACATTTGACCGACAGCCGAAGATCAGACGACACTAAATTCCCAAACTGTCATCACCACTGAGCAGCTTTTCAGTCGGCAGCTGTGACAGAAGAACAGCTAAACAACCTGGAATCAGCCAGAAATGAACCCAACACCATTCATCAAACGTGTAGTCTGATCTTCAGAGTCTGACCAAATCAGACTGAGCCATAAAACTGACGCAATGAAAACCAAACAAGTTGCTCAGTGGTGATGACAGTTTGGGAATTCAGTGTGAGGAGCTGGAGAACAAACTTCATGGTGACTAAACAGATCAGATTTCAGAGTTAAGAAGTTTCTGTAATACGACCCCTGAATCATAAAAATACATACATATACAATCCATATAAACACACAGTAAACTGTATAAAAGGTCCCCAGTAAGTTCTGTCTGGTTTTGTTCAGTTTGGATCTTTAACAGACTTTTTTTTCTGCTGTTGCTCTAAAAGGTCCAGATGAGAGAGACTCAAATACTAAACTCACTCAGTATAGAGACAGTCTTCCTCTGCAGACTGTATTCACTGTTTACCATTGTAATCTGCTGATTTAACAGTTCTAGCTAACAGCTTCCTGCACTGTACAGTGGTGTTAAACACAAGACTGTTACTATACAGACACAGTGTCTCTGTAAAGAGTCCATACTGAACACAGACCATTTAACATTCCTGAGTACAGTTACATTACAAGCCCTTTACAGTCTTAAGTTTAAACTGTCTTATGCTTAAGTGCATTTTTTAATTGAAGCTGGTGCACGTGTGACATTGCATAACAAGTAGTTTAACACTAAAGCAGTACTCTGAATACAATCAGCTCATGATTAAAACAGATGCTAAATAAATCAATTAAAAGCACAAATATATCAGAAAGGAAGTCTGCATAACCGCCCATGAATATGAGCTTTTAAAATTGACATGTTTTGCTCAGACAGTGCTGATAAGGGATTCATAAAAAGCTTAAATGGAAGCAATAATGTTCTGTGTATAAATCTTTGGCTTGGTGAACTTATGCTAAAAACTTAGCAGTAGAAAATAGACATAACCATCTGCCTTAATAAATGCATTATTATAAACTTATTAAAATGAATAATCTTTCATTATAACGATGTATTAATCCTTTTCTATTCATAAATCAAAATGTTTCCATCTTTGTTGAGTTTTTGCTTAGTTTTTTGCTGTTTATCATTAAGAGTACTGGAATGTAGTTTCTATTATGGAGGATTTCTGTTAAAGCTGCACTATGTAGGTTGTTTTTGTTGAAACTGAAATAAGTATCATTACAGAGTGAGGAGAACAAAATTAGGCTAAAATACAGTGAGTGTGCGCCACTCTGAGTCGCCCTGTCGAGAGTTTTTCACACCACATTGTACATCTTTACATTTTAACTTCATTTAACGCCACACATACTCAAAAAGAAGGTCCGCCTCGATGTTTACGCCTCAAATGATCTCAAAATCAACATTATACTGATGAAGATATGATGACAACAGTAAATTATTGATTCACATCCTCAGAAGACGCGTCTTACTCTCAGTCATCAGACTCATCTCCTCAGGGAAGGGGTTTGAAGTAGGGGTCTGCAATCCTGCGGATTCCCGCTGGACCCGCCACAATGCCTTCTGGGTTTAATGTTCAGTGTTGTGAGTGGAAGCGGGAGGGAAACCAGCCCACTGCAGGCGGGAGCGGGATGAAGCACGCATGAAGAGAAGCGCCACAAACTAATGAACAGCCTGAATAAAGCAGAACCACCCCTAAATGATACGAAGGCCACAGCTGCCCCGCAAAACACCAAAAATAGCCGCTCTGTGGTTTAATTCCTACTTTGTGTTTAAATGGTGAATAAACGGCGTTTGGTGAAGTTACTCACAGTGAGCCTGATGACCATGACTGCCGTGTTATTTCACCAGAGAGGAATGTATTTCTGAATAAACTGTGTCAGATATTGAATGTCACTTTGCCTTGATGGAACTGTTTGGGCGGAAGCAGGAAAACACATTTCAGTTGTGGGCTTGAACGGTACAAACGATTACGATTTTCTATGGGAGCAGGATGAAATCTTGTGGGAGCGAAACTGAAAAAACAGTCCCGCGCAGACCCATGTTACAAAATTACATGTTGTGTGCAGTTACACGTTTCCATCAGAGAGGTCTCCAAATACCCAAATCTTACATAGTGCAGCTTTAACGTAACAGTGATGTAAAAGTACTGACTTAATAAAAGAAAGGAAAAGAGTCTGTGCTGTAAGAAAGTCTGGTGTGGAATCCTGAATGATCTGGAGTTCCAGTGTAATTCACTTCCTCTGTTCTGGAGTTTCCTGTGAAAAAGATATTAAACTGTTGTTATGTACCATCACCAGTCACTTTATTAGAAACAGCTACCTTGTACTTCCGTTAACTGGCCACTTTATTAGAAACACCTACCTTGTACTTCCACTAACTGGCCACTTTATTCGAAACACCTACCTTGTACTTCCACTCACTGGCCACTAATAAGAACAGAACTGGTGTTTTACAGAAAGACACATTAAGGATAAATACACAGTTATCAGATATAATCAATAATATTTTTGGGGGTAACCAGTTAAATAATCTGAAGCAGCTGTAACTGTAATCCATCTGTAATCTGCTGTAAGTAAATCCACAGGATCCTGACTGTGAGCAGCAGGTCTAGACCTCTGAAGATTACTTTGAAATATCCATATTCTTCAATGAATCATAAGCTATTTCAGTGCCAGATGTTATAATTATTCAGCCAATATGTATAATCACAAAAAGAACGTGATACAAGACTAGTCAAAAGTTTGAGCTTATTTTTTCACTAAAAACGACACTTCTAACTATACAGGCTTCTCTATAATAGATTAACAGTCAATGTGGATTTCAGTCTGAAGAGCAGGTCAGTTAAACATCTGAAGATATTTATCAGGTGAGTTGAAGCCGTTATTAAGACACAGTGTGGTGATTTTGAGGAATTCAAGACTATATTTTTATTTATTTCAGAGAAAATGTTTCAGTTTGTGTCAGTTATAAAAAGGCTATTTGTTCCAGTAAGTACTAACTGTGGACATTTCTGTCTAATCCTCCTCGTCCCTTTCAGAAAGTCTTTTATGGTTTTGTTTTTCCACTGTATATCTGTATTTGTAATGCACGCATTGTAACGTATGAACTACTTACGATAATTTGTCCTGCTGAGTTTAAGGTGAAGCAGTCAGCAGTGTCTGCTCCTCTGTTTGATCAGAGTGACCATTGGGTATTCCTGACCCACCATTGCTGGCCCCACCTGAAAAGCAACGAGGTTACTGTCAGACTTGTTAAAAGGAAAACAAAACAAGGGAGCAGTTCACTCCCTCTGATTTTCCAGAGTTTTTCAAAAGCCACTACAGTTTCCAGTGATAAACAACAGTCTTGAGCCGACTGTCAGCAGCACCAGACGTCACTGGTATGTTCTCGGTGTGCGGGATGGATGACCGCTTTTCAGTTGGACAATTTAAATGTCAGCAAAACTGCTGTCTGATTCTTTCAACAGCACAAAAATAAACCAGTTTAGTCTTATAATCTGCATTTTCCTGTATATATCTGTCCTAATATGTCGTCTGTTCTCTGAAACACTCTATAGTAGTGAAGAACAGCACTTTGTTATTGTGGGAGAGCTTTCTAAAGAGATGAAGCTGGAGCCGTCCACACATTAATGGGGCTTAAGCGATTATGATGTGGTTATGTCAGAATTGTAAAACACAGTGTCATTTATGTGAAGCACCACTCTTATGAAGCACCAAGAGCTCTTAATCTTCAGCCTTGTAAACTGTGAGGTCAAGCCATGGCTATGAAGCACTTTGCATCAATAAAGAACACTTTAATATAACCCAGACTAACAGCCTGATAACAATGGGCCTCATTTACCAACATCTTCCTGAAAGTGTTCTTGAGAAAGGTTCTAGGAAAAAGTCTGCGTCAGATTCATGACGTGTTCTTAAAGCGCAGAACTGTTCACAGCTTTGTGCTCTAGAGTGAGTGTAGATTCTGTTCTTACCTAAGAAAACACTGGTGAATGTCAGAATCTCCATGAAAACTACTTAAGTTGGTTTTAGGAAGACACTTATGCTTAAGAACGGTTGGTGAATAGTAACTGTGGTCTGCAGGTCATCATAACATAGTAAGCTTTAGCCATTTTTATTTTAGCCCACAAATCATGGCTATTTCTGAACTGGACTCTGACTGGGGGAAATATACACAAAACACAGTTCAGAGGCTGATTCATTTCTCTCTGGCCAGTGTGGGCGATTATGCAGTCGAACTCCTCTGGCAGCAGATTTAAATGAGTTTATGGGGTCGTTGTCAAATTCTCAGAATACCCTGCTGTCGAGACGCTCAGCTCCACAGAAGAAGCAAGACAAGAAGCAACTGCTGAATTTCTGATCGGAAGCACTAGCGTGTTTATTTTCTCTGGTTTAAGCCTCTCTGAGCTGCTACTGCATTATGTCCCATACTAAAACTGGTTACTGGAGAAAAACGAAAACCAAAGCAGCTTTCAAGATAAACGTGGCATCAGCTGCTCAGTCTGTAGAGTTGGCTGGTCTCTCTTTCAGTCAATATTCACAGAAATTTTCCTATACAATAAAAACCTGAACATGAAACCTGAAATTAGACTAGATTTCCTTGTGACTGACCAACATGGGAAAACATGCTGCAGGCTTCTCTTTGGTGTTTCTGCATTATCTGCCCTACTGGAACTGGTTACTGGAGAAAAGGGCTATGAAAACCGAAGCTGCTCTCACACTGAACACAGCAGGCTGTCACTCTGCTCAGCTGCTCAGTCTGTAGAGCTGGACTGGTCTCTCTCTCAGTCAGTACTTGCAGGACATACAAGTACTGTACATACATACACTAAAAACTCCCTATACACTGAAAAGCCTTTTAGACTGTACATGGTTATTTCTTTGTACCTGCCCATAATGAGAAAAGCATGTCTTGAGTTTTTAGACATTTATGAGGAGAAAAATTACCAGAATCAGATAATCCATCCACAATGTTTTCATTGCTGCTATTGGTTGAGCCAGTTCCCTGTCCTGAGAAAGAAACAATAAGGCCACATCACAACTGAGTTACAGTGGAGAAATTTATTTCCAAATATTGCTTTTCTCAAATGTTTTTAAAGTGGAACATCGTTACCGGAGTCTGAACCGGAGTCAGAACCACCAGCTTTACGGTCTGGAGGAGAGTTCAGTAAAATATGAATGAAAATAGGTAAAAAGAGCTACATTGTGTGATTAGTATGTCTTAAACCCAGCAATGTATCTATCATTGCTTTGCCTTTGAGAAGCTATTAATGTCTCAATTTATTGAAACATAGTTAAATCAAGAAAATAATACAGAAAAAAGAGCTTTAAAACAGGCTACATTACAGTCTTATATAACAGTAAAGCCGTAGCTGCTGTCACAGCAGTGCTGTACTAGTAGAGTGATTCTACTGTAGAGTTTGCTGAGTAAGAATGAAACTCAAATGGAACTTACCAGCTGTCAAGGGTTCTTCAGGAACAATCACACCTGAAGAAGAAGAAGTTACGTGTCCAAAATTGTCAAGTTTTCTTTGTGGTTTTATCAAACATGTTTCTCAATATAATGAAAATGAAAATGACTGACTGTGATCTTTACAGCGCAACACAATCACAATGACACTGACCATTTGGCGGGGCTTGCAGGGCAGGCGCAGCATTTACAGCACCTGGAATGACTGGTAAATAAAAAATATTATGTACATGTAAAATAAACGTAAACTGCTGTTTGGTTTTCAGAATTGCATTTTTATTATTGTTTATATTTTTGGTTAGTCAAAATAATGGAAAAACAATATTTGATGCTAAGCTATGATAAACTTGGAAAAAGACTGACCTCACTACAAAAAACCATCAAATAAACAAGGCCATTTCAGACCTTAACATTTAATACTAACTTCAGCTAAAAAGGAGGGACCATTAGCTCATTTCACACTGACCAAGAAGTATTTAAGTAAATTCACCACTGTGTTCTGAACATTAGTTAAGAACTTTTCTGAACTGTTGGTTTTATGATGACAAGATCCTAATCACACATCTCCCTGGTGATGAGCTTCTTCCTGTCATTGTGCATCTCATTTTAAGGTTGAAGGTGCTGAGGTGGAAGCCTGAGGAGGCTTTTTTTCCTTTTGGTAGTACATTTTCAATAAATAGACTTCATTCTTTGAACAGAACCTGTACTAAGATAGTCTATACTCACCAATTATCCCCTTCTTTATAAGGGCGAAGATGATCCCACCGAGAATCAGCAGAAGCACCACCACTCCGCCAATCACTGCTCCAACCATTCCTGAACCTGAACTTGGTACTAACATGACAGTGAAAAAATGCTGTAAATCTTCTATCGTTCATCTGCAGGGGTGACAGATTTTGCTCACAATACAAATGTTAGTCACAGCCAATCCCAGTCTAGTGTACTACTGCAGGTTGTCTTCTGCATCAGTACTGAACTGCTTACGCAACATCAGAACTCAGGAGCCTGTATGAGATTTAACAGATGACCCCTTCAGTTTCAGCCCTCCATCAGGTCCCAGTGACAGAACCCAGCTCTGTACCTGTATGAAAAGTGCTCAGCTTTGGTGGCTCCTGCAGATGCACACACAGCAGCTCTGTGAGCAGCACCTTTTCTCTAGAAAATGAAGCTATATCCACAAGGGGGCAGGTCAGAGTTCAAAGATAGGTGGCTAGCAGGCAGCTCATGACTTGAGAAGACAAAGACTGACAGCAGAAGTGTTTTTTTCCCTGTGGTTATCAGGATGTGGTAAATCTTTATCTGTGACATATGTGAGAGTTCAGGAGACCAGTGTTTACAGGAATGATGATTTTTTTGAAGAGCCTGCTGCTCATAACCCAGTCTGACCAACAATTTCCCAAGCAGGACTTTACACTGAGTATTTGCCCTGTATCTATTGGTTCATCTGTAAAAGATTATGTCAGGACAACATATACATTCTGTTGTTTGGTATACAAGTGGCTATTTGTGCTTGCCTTTTATTGTGCACTCTACAACTTAACGTGAGGGGAAAGTAACTAGAATAGACAGACAACAGCTAAAACTACAGGAAAAAAGAAAAAATATGGAACAACGTGAAAAAATATCACAGTATCATTAAGATTTCTGATGGTTTTTGTATGCATCACATATCGTATCATGTATTTATGTGTATTTTTTCCCCAATAAAACCATTTTGGACACTTGAATAATAATAAAAATAATAAGAATAACAATAAGCTTAAAGGTAGATTCCAGAGATTTTTCAAAATTCCTATCGAAATTGTTTCAGGTGTAAACAGGTTCATTCAGAGTGGTTTAGTGTGAAACACTCCGTTCTAGATAAGCTTACTTAGTCAGAATTGTTCACTGTGGTGGTGACAGGAACCAGACACTGCCTGATGACTGAGATATTGATTTATGATTGTTTAGAGAAGATTTTGGCCCAAAACATACTTAATCTGTTAAGGTCAGAGAGGTACATGCAGGGTGCTGTGAGGCAAAATAGTCCCCAAAGAAAACTTATTATTTCAGATTTTCCACCATCATCATTCCATATAAACTCAGAAGACTCGTGTAGGTTCACTGGATAGTAAATAAAATGTCTATATTTGTGTTGTAGTCATGGCGACCCCTGGTTCCTATCACCACCACTGTAAAGATATATGACCATTTCACACCAAACCACCCTGCATCACTCTGTTTACATTTCACACACAGAATTATGCAGAAAGTGTGAAAATCCCTGAAATTCCCTTTAAGCGAATCTGTTTTTGTAGATGTGGCTGAACTGAAATTACTGAAAATAATGACTACAACTGCAAGTAGCAGCTACTTCTAAAAAATATCAACACATTCATACGTACGTGTTTTTAACTGCTGTCGGAACAAAACCTTGACTTCTGCCGGCAAAATGTTGATTTCTTGACAACAATTTTATCTCCAAAATAGTAACTTTACAGAAGAAGGAAAAAACCTACTGTACTTTTACTATGAGTCAATGTTACTAGACTTTTTTCCTGAGTCATTTTGGGCCATTTCTTTTGGTGAATTCATCGTTAAATTTACATAAAATGTAAACGGAAACAGCCTTTTTCAAATTATATCAAAAACTCAAAAAACAACGACAAAAATGGAGAAACAAGGTTTTGTTCCAACACCAGCAATATGTAGCAGTTTGTTCAAGAATGTGTTCATGGTGCTTTTGGGGTAATTGTTCTGCAGCATTTATTTGCTGGGTTTTTCTATGAGAACTCTTATTTTGAAGGCGGAGCTAGCCCACTGGCTGTGGTCTATGTAGATTAGTAAGTACTGAAACAGTCTAGCGCTGAGGGCTGAGAGAGTAAGACGTGAGCTTAACCTAGAGCGAACTGTTAGAGCAAAGCTGAGCTTTGATTAACAGATTAACAGAACGCTCCTCCAATAAAGACATCGTTCCTGCAAACCCTGCTCTCCTGGCTCTATTTGGGACAGAAAAACATTTACAGCAATATTAATATTGATTGAAGTGGGGAAATACTTTAAATCTGCCCTCTCATCATGTAGTTTTGGGTCTAGTCTCTGCACATCTGCCATTCTGTTAAACTGGGTTTAGATTTACATTGAGAAACTAATTCTAAACTATAAAAGGCCAGAAATACATTAGGTACACAGATATAATTACCCCATTGTTTAATTATCGGTTCTTCGAGGGTGATGTGATTCACATAACAGTCATATTCTGCTGTTTCGTCCCCCTGGATCTCCACACTCTTCCTCAGCTGGTAGGTTCCATCTTCATTGGGTCTGACTCCTGAGGATCTTAGTAGATGTTCAGGAAGTGAAGTGCGGAACTTCCTTACATCCAGCTTCACGTCTTTGGGGTAGAAGCCCGTGGCCAGGCAGGTCAGGGTCAGCATTCCTGAGTTAGTTGTAGATTTCTTTGCAAACACATGAACGTCTGGTGGAGCTGAAAAGGAAATGAAATGCACATACACATTGTTTTCATTTTTTAAAGATGTTTCAAACATACTATCATTGGTATCGGTCAACTTCGTTCACCTGGACACTGCAGGGTTTGCACGACTTCAGATTTTTTTAAAGTCGATAGTTATGTGATGAATGTTGAGTCGACCACGACTAATCGCTGATGATGTCATGAATAAAATCACAAGAGAAATCTGTGAAGCCAAACTCCACAGGTCACTAGAGCGTGATGTGCCCTATCCATTGAGCACTGGATCACATTGCTAGTCTTCAGGAAACTGGAGATATGGATCCCAAAATCACGAGGCTGCTCACCTTGTTGTTAGTGTCATAGTCACGTGATCAGCGACTACTCAACATCAAGCTAAAGCATCATCACCAAGCAGTAAAGTCGACAAGTTAATTAGTAGACTAGTCTGTACAACCCCTAGTATCCACATATCTGATGCAACCACAATCCAACTCCACACTTCTGTAGTCTGACCTAATGTGCTGCCCACAGCGTTACTTGCTTGAAATGCAGATGAAGCATCCAAGTACAACCAACCAGCACTTTTGTAGTCTGTCTATGTCCACCTGCAGCGCTACTGGATTAGTAGAAATGTGGACCAATCAGACGGGCATTTCGGGGGTTTGTGACTGACTCAGGAGGAAAGCAGTGTCTGCCTTCACTTCTACAGGGAGAAGAGAAGTCTATACTTGTCGAGGTTGAACAACGCAGCTGGTAAAAAGCTTAATGCACATGGTCATATAATTTCATCCACTCTAGCCAGACAAACGAGACTCGTGTGTGCAGCTCAAGCCCTGCCCGAAACATCACATTAGTTTGGTGAGAGTGAGGTTTCTGAGTGTGGAGCAGAGACGCTGTGTGGACCCACAGTGCTGCTATAGCAGTTTGAACACGTTCTGAATGTGTGTGCATCCACTGAAGAGCTTCAGTGGGTGGATGATCACACAGACAAGCCTCCAGAAAGCAGTAAATTATTTGTAAAATCATAAATTTATTGTTTTACATTTAATAAACAAGTTCTACACAATTTCTGGTCAATTTCATTTCTATTTTACTCTTTAAAAGTACAGACAGTTGCAGTGAGGTACTTCAAAAGATTCCACGGCACTGCTTAGGTTAAACGGGCCGTTTCTACAGAATCACGCAGCCAATCAGAACACATCAGATACATTCAACTATTGCTTGTTACTGCATAAAATACATTTTGGTTGAACAATGAAATTAAACACATTCATATTCCTTCACTGTTGTTTTTACAAAGTAGCGACCTTTTGGACTGATGATTACTCAGATGCTGACTATGATATCATACTGTAATATTACACTTACAGTTCTTTGTATTTGGTTAGTTCAGGCTTTATACAGGTTTTAGTCTGCATCCAGGTTTTCTCGCCTGCACCCATATACTGAAAAGGCAAGCTCTGCTCCTGATGTGTGCCCTGTCAGATGTTAGTGACTCATAGTACGTATCTGTTTTATATACAAAACGTATAAATATATTTGTATATTTTATTTCATTTAAATTTTTTAAGTCTCTTTTTTACAAACGCCATCGACTATTAAACATCACTGAGAGCCGTTTAAAGACAAGTTGATTAAGTTACTATTTTGGCAAACTGAAGTGTTTAAAGCTGAGAGCACTTTATTTCTCATAATACTCTAATAATGATTTGATGTAAGTTGAGTCACATTCTTGTAAATTTCCACACTACAAACATCAAATTTATAGTAAATGAGTATCAGTCTCAAATATCAGTTATCGGTGTCCCTGATTACTAATAATCGGTATCAGCCCTGAAAAACGTATCGATCCCTAGCAAAACTGATGATGATCACAGGAGAGCTTTAGCAAGGTCGATTCCCATTTACGATAAAAAGCATCAGGTGGACGTTCTGTGCTCTTTGAATTTTCAGTTGTATAATACTTTACTTGGTGATCCTGGACTTTTCAGACGTTTGATTGAGTATTTTTCCTCTGCACAGAGACACGTTTTATTGTCCAACAAACAATCCTAATACACTGAATTAGCTGTTTTTTTTTTATGCTGAATGAATATGTAATACGTTGGGGTCACATTTTAAGGCCACTTTCAGGAAAAGTAACAGAAAAACGTAATTTTTCACAGAAAATGTTTATTTTTGATAGATGTTAAAAAAGAACTGTTCTGGGTTTTAACTTTAACTTGTAGTTCATTTCACTTTAGTTTTAACATATTTACACTGGTAGTTGTCCAGCTAAATAAACTACATTTTTAATGCTATTTTGACTACCTGTTTACCTTTCAGCTGTGCACATCATCAGTTGCTTAGTAACAGACATAATCAATTATCGACCGAGTGGATTAGGATTTCCTTGATATAAGGTGCTGAGGCTGTATAACAGAAACTTCCAGTTCTTAGACCAAAATGAGGATTTGACAAGGTCAAGATAAAGTTAGTTACAAATTCATAAGCAAATCTTAATAAAAGAACTGATGTTATATCTTATTTCATCTTTGTCAGAAATTCTAATCCACTCAGTGGAAGTGGATAATCAATTGTTATGTCTATTACCAAGCAACTGACCGTGCACAGCTGAAATAAAACAAATAATCAAAATAACAGAGAAATGTGTTGCAGCTATCCTAAAGTTACGACAATATTTAGGAAACATTGTCTAGTTAGGCTGTTTGTGTAATACTGTTTTCTTATCTGAGGATAAGATTATGAAGTTTTGAACTGTAAAAGTTATTGTCCTAAGTGAAGTTGTCATGGTGACCAAACAGAGATTCAAAGACATTTTTGTAGTCTAGCCCCTGTAAGAACAGATATAATTCCTAAATTTGGACACAGTTTACTTCTGTAATACAAATTTGTGAAAAATCTTGTCATGACCTTGTTTCAGTAAAATGGGTGTTGGATTCTCTTGTTTGGTGCAGACCATCATAAAAGTGGAAGTGGACCTGGAAGTGAACATGCGATTATTGGCAGACCACCGTTCAGCTGTTTGGTGCAGACCCCAGTACAGGTGGAGCTGCCAAAACAAACTGCAATAAAGAAAACGTATGATTGGTCCGCACCAAACAGCCTAGGTGTTTAAGAGCCCTAAATGAATCTATGCAAATATGTATGTAATATGTACAGTCATGGCCAAAACTTTTGAGACTGACACAAAATTTGGTTTTTACAAAGTTTGTTCCTTCAGTTTTTACGTTGGCAATTTGCATTAACTCTGGATTGTTATGAAGAGCGATCAGATGAACTTTAATTAATTGCAAAGTCATTCCCTGCCATGAAAATGAACTTAATCACAGAAAGCGGGTGGACAAACAAAAACACAGAAATTGTGATAAACTTCAAACACTGATTAGGCAAAAATGGGTTGCCATCAGTCAGGATTTGGCCCAGACGCTGATATCTATCTGGAGTCTTTGCATAAAATTGATGTATTTGTCAATCACCTGAAACTCTCACTCCAGTCACCTCAACAAAGTTTGCAAATAATGAGTATGAAAATGATGACAATCATAATTATGGCAGTTATTCAAATACTCGCTCTGTTTGATTTCAGTAGTGCTGTACTTTAAATACTTCTTCATCCAGTGCACACACTCCTCACATCTCTGATCAACACGCCCAGCGTTCCACTCCTCCTCCAACACTTTAGCCTGACTGACTGAGGCTGACCATCTCCTCGAGGTCCAGTTATAAGAGATTAAGTTCTGTCCATCGTAGCCGTATTTATTAGTGCAGTTTAACACTGACAGCGAACCACCAGAGTGCTTTTCAACCTCACAGCCGACTCTCCACTGCAGAGTGTGACCATCTGAAACGTAAATGAAGAACAGAGACCAATATAAATGATCAGACACTCTAACATTTCATGTTTTAACAGAATGTGACTGTTTTGTTCATATTTGTAAGGTATATTATATCACACTTTGTGAGTGCGGCCGGCTCTATCACAGCTTTATCACTAACTAGGCTAACTACTCTATCTGATGTTAGCTCCTTCCAGAAACAGGGAAAATATATTTCTCACAGACTAACATGGTGCATGCAGGGAGAAGAGGACAAGTCTCCATCAACATCCAGTGTTGCAGTAGTTAGCTGTATTGTTAGCCTTAGCTCATCTGAAGAGGCAGCATAAGTTACTCAACCAACACAGAAACATTCTGATGTCTCTCAATGTCCCTTATTTTTGAATAATAAAACATGTTTCTTCTGTATGCTCCTAAATATTTGGAATTTTTTATCATGTTATCACCTACAAAAATAGCCCCGTTTTAATTTCAAGTCCATAGTTTTAGTTTTTAGGTTTTTTAATTTTTCCTTCTTCATGGTTAACAGAATATCCCTTCACTCTTTCAGATAGAACATATCTAGAACTATATTAGCCTGGAACAGTTTGCAGCTTTTCCGTGAATTCTGAACATTTCTGTTCAGAAATTCTGTCATTGAACTGAATCTTCTGCATGAAGATCATGAAATTAAAAATAAAAAGAAAGTTCTCACCTGACTCATTGTGTCTGAAGGCCTTCATGTCGAGGATCTTGTTTAACTGTTGTCCATCGTGCTTCAGTTTATCAGCGCCTGCTGTCCACTCACTCTCCTTCATCTCCTTCATCCAGTCCTGTTTAGGAGTCCTGACCCCGTCTGTACTGCTGTAGGAGTCAATCTGTCTGTCATCCAGCAGAGTCACTGCAACGAACTCAGAGACTCTGTCTGAAGAGCTTTTAGACTGGACAGTGTAGAGGTAACACAGAGAGTGTTCATCTGTGGAGAAACAGAGAAATTAATGATTTTAGCAGTAGAACACGAGAGGGAGTGTGATATCGCAAAATAACATCACAGCTGTGATTTGGTCACAGGCACGAGGGCGAGTCAGCAGTTCGTTCTCCAGCTCCTTGTTTTGTTCCAGCCAGTCTGTAAAGCATCTTACAGCCCGTTTAGTTTGGCGAATGGTGTTGGGTTCATTTCTGGCTGATTCCAGGTTGTTTAGCTGTTGTTCTGTCACAGCTGCCGACTGAAAAGCTGCTCAGTGGTGATGACAGTTTGGGAATTTAGTGTCGTCTCATCTTCAGAGTCTGACCAAATCGGCTGTCGGTCAAATGTGATCTTAAAAGTGTCCATTTTCTGTTTGTGGCAAAGTAAGAAGTAAAAACGTTCAAATGTCTTGAGCGTCTCCTACAGCTGCCAAAGTCGTTGCTTAGCAATGGCGTCTCAGCGGAGTGATGCAGTGTTTGTGAAAAAACCTGTGATGTTATGGTGAAATAACAGCACAGTTAGAACGACTCTCAACCAATCAACCAATGAATATTAAACAATGATTTGATTATAGTAAATAAAGACAGCACTGATTGAGAAACTACACAGCACACAAGCACCACATCTAAATACAGTGAGGTGCCATATAGGTCTCCTCACATTGGGATGCATTTGTACATTTGACATTCCTTTTATGTGCCTTTCTTATTGAAAAAAACGAATGAATAGCTCTAAGACACACTTCCAAGTGAGAAAACATGATGAAGTGCCCTTGCAGTGGAACGATAACAATTCCAGTGAAGAAAATGAGACGCAGTGCCCTATGTGCCCTCTAGGGCAGGCTTTCCCAAAGTGGGTGCCGTGATGACCGCCTAGGGGTGTCATCAAATGCTTTGATAGATTTTAAATTTAGCTCGCAAACCTGCTTACATTTAAAACGTACTCTATGGCTGCTAACATTTTTTGCAAGGGCGCAATGAGTTAAGCTGATATCTGTCTGCACCGTAGCCGTTTTATTTTTCAATGTACCCTTTAGGTTAGGTTAGATTATGTTAGATTAACTGTATTTGATAATAAAAGACAAAATTGTTGCCAATGCTGACACAATACAGTTTAAAATACTTACTCCTATTGTTAGGGACTCACATCTATTCCATCCATTTAAGTTTTGAGTTTTAGCCACACCCTCACCAGAATGTTCAGATGTCAAAGGGGGCTCAGTACAGTCTGAGCTGTAATGCTGACATCCTACTACAGTGTGAGAGGGAGGGAATACAGCAAGCTTGAGGGTGAAAAGATTGTGTTTTACTGATAATGCATTACTAAATACTAATGTGTGTACACTGCAAGTGCTTTTATAGACAGTTGATCTGATCAACTGCTTTTTCAATTAAGAGTGACTACTCCTGACTTCTAAGCTCCCAAATCATAGCTTTCTCATTGACATTGATACATCAGCGTGTATGTGTGAACACAAATTAACAAATGTTTTCTCTGTGTTTTACTTTGGAGGTGTTTGCAGAATAAACATTTTAAAGGTTTATAGCTCCCTTTCTAACATGAATCGCCTAATAATATAATGATAAGCTAATCTTAATCAAGGATGAAGACTATTTTGTCAGACAAGATGCATCATAGCTTTCTGCTTGCTGATGGGGCACCCATGTCGTGCACCACCGTCACTATCCCTCTCAGAACAAAACAGTACAAGCTGTCACTCCAGTACATTTATATACCCTTTAGTAATATATATTGGAATTATGTAATTTTAGTTGAACTCCACACATCCTGTCCTGACTGCTGGCTTTGATTTTATTATTCTATTCTAAAACAGATAAATAATAAAAATGATAAAATTATATGTGGGGAAGGTGAATGTAGTGTAAAACTCATTTAAGGTACACAATAAGGTCTTAAAGAGGAATTCCACAGATACTTCTAAGCTCCTGCATAATTAAATGGTTAAGACATAAACAGAGTGGTTTGGTGTGAAACGCTCTGTTCTAGATAAACTTACCGAGTCAGAACTGTTCACAGTGGTGGTGATAGGAACCAGACGTCCACCTCTAAAAGCTCCCTCACAGAAAGTTACTACATGAAATGGTTATGAATTCACTGCCTGATGACTGAGACACTGTTTTATGGTAGTTTTTAGAAGCTTTTTAAAGCATGCAGGTTGTTGTGAGGCAAAATAGTATTTTTTTAGTTTTATTACTTTTTCACCATCATAAAGTTTCCATATAAACACTCAGAAGATAAGTGTAGGTTCACTTGTGGTTTTGGATAGAGTCTGACTTATAAATCAGCGTGCCG
Organism: Colossoma macropomum; assembly: GCF_904425465.1. Lineage (NCBI taxonomy): Eukaryota > Metazoa > Chordata > Actinopteri > Characiformes > Serrasalmidae > Colossoma > Colossoma macropomum. Next base: position 107,772 of record NW_023495663.1, on the reverse strand, counting down.
ATATTATCGGCCGATATGAGGTAGCTGCAGATAAATTGGTATCAGCGTTTATAATAAAAAGAGGCAGAAAACAGATCCTTCAACCAGTGGTCATTGCGTACTCGCCCATCAGAGGGCGCTCTTCAACTTTCCTGTTGGCAACCCAAATGTGTTTGGAATGCCAAAAATCACAATCAGCTAAGCCAAGCCAAGCCGTGTCCAGCGGAGTAACTACCCCACAAAAGAGGTTATCAGTGTTCAGGGTAAGTTGATAAGTGTCATGTGAAATACATACTTAAATCACAATAAATATCCCCATCACTCCTCCTCTTAGCTTAAATAAGACTGGCAACACTCATGTCAGCTATGCCTGCTCTTGCTGCAGAAACGTGAAAGCCGGTAACGTTACTGTCAGACAAACATCACAGTTATCCTACGTTTAACGTTATGGTAGTTGAGTGATGTAAGCTAAGCTGTTGATAAACTTCGATTGTAGGTTTATTTATGAAACAGAGGCAATTCTAGTGAGTAAACAAACAACATCCTATCTTTTCTCTGTAGCTCATCACTTATTCAAATTCTCTGGCAAAATCGCTTTCAGCAGCTTATAACGCTGTTCACTGCTAAATTAGGTTAGCCACAAAGCTAGCTGACGCTGTGTTTATGGAAAACAACATTAATGAGCAGTTAAACTATCCTGCCTCAACGACGAAGCTGAAGTGCTTCATTCACCAGCTCCTTGTTTGAATTTTCCACCTTAAATAGTGCAGCAGTTACATTGTGGCACCTGAGGCATTTGGGTTACTGCATTTAAGGTGGAACGGGAAAACTTAAACAAGAAAATGGCAAACAGGAAGCCTTCAGCTTCGTGCATAAAGGAAGCAATGGTAATTTATCTGCATTTATCTGTCGGTGCACTGAAAATTATTAAACCAGAGGGGCGAGTAAATAAATCTCATTGAAAATTAAAGACCCCCGCTGCCTTGTCGTGTGTCGTGGCGAACTCGAGTGGACTGTTGGTTGCCATGATTTCACTGACGGCAAACACAAAGACGCGTTCCGGCTAAAAATTTAAAATCCTGGTGAGAAATCACTTGTGTGCTTATTTTTATTTAATCCCTGTGTCTGTGCAGTCATTATGTGAGGAAAACAGTATTTGGTCTTTGCGACTACTGTCTACTAGCAGCTAACACACCGCTGCCATCTATAGTAGGAAAAATTATCTAGGAACCAAAAAAGGAGAGCACTGTTTCACAGTGGTAGAAAAAAAGCACGTACCACTTCACCCACTTAGCGTTGCCAACGTTCATGCCGCCTCCTGTCGCTGGAAATCACCAGCTCACTGAATATACATTGTCACGTCGATGCCGGTGTGAACGCAGGGTTAAGGCTTCAGCATATTTCTTGCGGAGACGACGTTCACCTCGATTCAGCCAACAATATGACATCATTGTGGAGAAAACAAAGACACGCTACGCAACAAAGCCTGTGATTGGTCAGCAAAAAAAGAGGCGTGCCATGAAACAAAGATGGACGACTTTGAGGAGCTTAGTTTAGCAAGAAGTACTATGAGCGCTTTGGCAGACACACCAATATTTCACTGTGAAACATGCATTTGTTAAATAATGTATATCTCCTAAATGTAAGATGTTAAGTCTATTACTCCCTACTACTACTAGTAGTGAACACCAAAACATATAGGTTTTTTGTATTTAGGTTCACAAGAGGACGAGGCTGAAGTTGGATTTCAGTTCACCAGCTTCTTGTTTGAATTTTCCTGTTCCACCGTAAATGGTGGGAGCATTGTGGACTCGCGCATCTCCATAGTTAGAACTGTGATAGAACCATTTTCCAGTCATGGAACTTATAGAGAACTGAAGGAAAGGAAAGCACTCACCCCCGAGAGTCAAATCAAGTAATACCAGCAGCAAGACGACACAGAGTGTCGCCGCCGCCCCCGTCATCGTCTTTTCTCATTTAGTTCGGTGGAAATCACTTTGGAGGACGTTTAGTTGAGGAAAGGTCTGCTTTTGTTAGTTAAAGCTACAAATATGGGCGATCCAGGAAGACAGCAAGCAACCCCTCCCCTACTTCCTTCTCCTCCGTGCAGTACAGGATCATTTGTTTCTGGGTAGAAACTGCTGTGGCAGGATGGGCCTGAGCAGAAAACTGATCAAGAAAAGACAACAGAAAATAAATAAGAAGAGACCGAAAGCACTTTGGAGCTTTAACTCACAGGACAGAGTTACATACATACATACATACATACACATACATACATACATACATACACATACATACATACATACATACATAAATAAATAAATAAATAAATAAATAAAAATAAACTCTGACATTACTATACCTGCCCTTTCCTGAGAGAATGTGGGGGAATGGCACAGGTAGGAAGTTCACATGACTAAGGGGGAATTGTTCAGGCTCTTTATCAGTGTTGATATAGCTACTGAAAAATTAGTAATTAGCTACTTAGTAGTTACTTTCCCAAAATTTGTAGCAGCTACAGTTCTGTTCCAAATCCTTTTCTGGAACTTTTCCAGAAAAATTGTGGCTACTTTTTAGCTACTTTTCGAAAAGTAGTGGCTATTTTTTAGCTACTTTTTGATAAGTAGTGCACTATTTTTTAGCTACTTTTTAAAAAGTAGTGGCTATTTTTTAGCTACTTTTTAAAAAGTAGTGGACTATTTTTTAGCTACTTTTTGAAAAGTAGTGGCTATTTTTTAGCTACTTTTTAAAAAGTAGTGGACTACTTTTTAGCTACTTTTTGAAAAGTAGTGGACTACTTTTTAGCTACTTTTTGAAAAGTAGTGTCTACTTTTTAGCTACTTTTTAAAAAGTAGTGTCTACTTTTTAGCTACTTTTTAAAAAGTAGTGCATTACTTTTTAGCTACTTTTTGAAAAGCAGTGCACTACTTTTTAGGTACTTTTTGAAAAGTAGTGCACTACGTTTTAGCTACTTTTTGAAAAGTAGTGCACTACTTTTTAGCTACTTTTTGAAAAGCAGTGCACTACTTTTTAGCTACTTTTTGAAAAGTAGTGCACTACTTTTTAGCTACTTTTTGAAAAGTAGCGGCTACTTTTAGCTAGTTTTTTAAAAAGTAGTGCACTACTGTTTAGCTACTTTTTGAAAAGTAGTGCACTACTGTTTAGCTACTTTTTGAAAAGTAGTGCCTACTTTTTAGCTACTTTTTAAAAAGCAGTGCACTACTTTTTAGCTACTTTTTAAAAAGTAGTGCACTACTTTTTAGCTACTTTTTAAAAAGCAGTGCACTACTTTTTAGCTACTTTTTAAAAAGTAGTGCACTACTTTTTAGCTACTTTTTGAAAAGCAGTGCACTACTTTTTAGCTACTTTTTCAAAAGTAGTGCACTACTTTTTAGCTACTTTTTAAAAAGTAGTGCACTACTTTTTTAGCTACTTTTTAAAAAGTATTGCACTACTTTTTAGCTAGTTTTTGAAAGTAGTGCCTACTTTTTAGCTACTTTTTGAAAAGTAGTGCACTACTTTTTAGCTACCTTTTTGAAAAGTAGTGCCTACTTTTTAGCTAGTTTTTGAAAAGTAGTGCACTACTTTTTAGCTACTTTTTGAAAAGTTGTGCACTACTTTTTAGCTACTTTTTGAAAAGTAGTGCCTACTTTTTAGCTACTTTTTGAAAAGCAGTGCACTACTTTTTAGCTACTTTTTGAAAAGTTGTGCACTACTTTTTAGCTACTTTTTGAAAAGTAGCGGCTACTTTTTAGCTAGTTTTTAAAAAGTAGTGCACTACTGTTTAGCTACTTTTTGAAAAGTAGTGCACTACTGTTTAGCTACTTTTTGAAAAGCAGTGCACTACTTTTTAGCTACTTTTTGAAAAGTAGTGCACTACTTTTTAGCTACTTTTTAAAAAGCAGTGCACTACTTTTTAGCTACTTTTTAAAAAGTAGTGCACTACTTTTTAGCTACTTTTTGAAAAGTAGTGCACTACTTTTTAGCTTCTTTTTAAAAAGCAGTGCACTACTTTTTAGCTACTTTTTAAAAAGTAGTGCACTACTTTTTAGCTACTTTTTGAAAAGCAGTGCACTACTTTTTAGCTACTTTTTCAAAAGTAGTGCACTACTTTTTAGCTACTTTTTAAAAAGTAGTGCACTACTTTTTTAGCTACTTTTTAAAAAGTATTGCACTACTTTTTAGCTAGTTTTTGAAAGTAGTGCCTACTTTTTAGCTACTTTTTGAAAAGTAGTGCACTACTTTTTAGCTACCTTTTTGAAAAGTAGTGCCTACTTTTTAGCTAGTTTTTGAAAAGCAGTGCACTACTTTTTAGCTACTTTTTAGCTACTTTTTGAAAAGTAGCGGCTACTTTTTAGCTAGTTTTTGAAACGTAGTGCACTATGTTTTAGCTACTTTTTGAAAAGTAGTGCACTACTGTTTAGCTACTTTTTGAAAAGTAGTGCCTACTTTTTAGCTACTTTTTGAAAAGTAGTGCACTACTTTTTAGCTACTTTTTGAAAAGTAGTGCACTTCTTCTTAGCTACTTTTTGAAAAGTAGTGCACTACTTTTTAGCTACTTTTTAAAAAGCAGTGCACTACTTTTTAGCTACTTTTTAAAAAGTACTGCACTACTTTTTAGCTACTTTTTGAAAAATATTGCACTACTTTTTAGCTACTTTTTGAAAAGTAGTGCCTACTTTTTAGCTACTTTTTGAAAAGCAGTGCACTACTTTTTAGCTACTTTTTGAAAAGTAGTGCACTACTTTTTAGCTACTTTTTGAAAAGCAGTCCACTACTTTTTAGCTACTTTTTGAAAAGTAGTGCACTACTTTTTAGCTACTTTTTGAAAAGCAGTGCACTACATTTTAGCTACTTTTTGAAAAGCAGTGCACTACTTTTTAGCTACTTTTTGAAAAATAGTGTCTACTTTTTAGCTACTTTTTGAAAAGTAGTGACTACTTTTTAGCTACTTTTTGAAAAATAGTGCCTACTTTTTAGCTACTTTTTGAAAAGCAGTGCACTACTTTTTAGCTACTTTTTGAAAAGCAGTGCACTACTTTTTAGCTACTTTTTGAAAAGCAGTGCACTACATTTTAGCTACTTTTTGAAAAGCAGTGCACTACTTTTTAGCTACTTTTTGAAAAATAGTGCCTACTTTTTAGCCACTTTTTGAAAAGCAGTGACTACTTTTTAGCTACTTTTAAAGCATGATCGTCAGAATGTTTGTGAATCTCCACCTCACACACCAAACAAGCCCAACTGACAGTGTGACCAAAACACTGCATTTAATCATGTGTCAGAAAGAAATATACAATTGAAAAGCTGCAAATATACAAAATTCATCATACTGTATATCAGCCCCGCACCCTCAGCTCCGGATATGATGTTATGTAAAAGCCCATTTATAGTCCAGGCGACAAGCGTCGCTCAACAAAAGTGTCGTAAAAAAGAGACAAATATTGTGTCTGCTAGGGTGTCGTAGACATAGATATACATAGATATGTATGTAGCTATATCTACAGTTGCAGACCTGGTCGCGTACATCAAAAAATCTGAGAGGGCGCAGACGCTGTCGCGCACTGTGATTGGATAGAAACTCATAGTTCTATGTTCTGGGTTGTTGCCGTGGTCACAGTATACGGCTGTGTTTACTCTCTTGCTGCTCTGCTGCTTTCAGAAAGAGAACGGGTTGCCAGCTATTCAGAACTGAGATCAATACACATTTATATGATGATTAGTTTCTTCAAATGTTTTTTTTTTGCGACTGCAATTACTTTAAAAGGCAGTGCAAGCAGAAAACACACCAACCGACACCATAATTTCCGCACTTTCAGACTAACTGCCATTTTTTAGGAACACCACGTATCTGGCAACGCTGCGTGACAGAGAAAGAGCTGGTGAGTGAAACGGTACATAATTCATCAACCCCCATCTATTTTGTCCATCAATAAAACAGAACCAACACATCCAAATGTCAGACATGTTTTTAAAACATGAATAGTTGTATGTATGTATTACTACAAAATGATATTTAATTTTTTGCTTGTATTTAATTTATTGCTGAACAGGTTAGGGCCACTGTGGTATATTATAATCATTTATTATCATACATTTAAGAGCTAGCATGTCATGATCAGTATGCTATGTAAGCTTTGTAGCCTGTGTAGGAGAAGACCTTGTTTTTTCTTTTTTTTGTGGGGTATGTCATTAAGACGGGAGCAGACATGTACAGTGCCAGCTGGGGGTCCCTGGGGGCTGGTATATACACAGACACCTCGCGGTCTTTGGGAGCAGTGTTCGCAAAGAACTTGTAGAAAGGAGAATTACCGCTCTGCAATGTCTTCCGGTTTTCTCAGACGTTGGAGGGCGCTCCCGAGTGAGTCCATAATGAATGGGTTGATATGGAGCCTTTGAGTAAAATCATAGTTTATAAATGCTTCAACATTTTAATGTAAAAGTATACATTCATTTCCTGAACACAGAACAGCATAAAACGTTTTAACACTGCTGTTATATTTTTAAGAGCTTTTAAACTCGAGCTATAGGAGTTTAAAACAGCGCCTCATGTACGTCCATGGCGTCAGTGAGCGCGAACAGCCAATGAGCTGCTCCGCTCGCCAATCAATCATCACTCAGTAGCAGTAAAGCCCGCCTCCTGCTGCCCAAAACCCGTTTGCTGTAGAATAAAGGAAACATACAGGTGAGATTTGTCTGCTTTTTAGTGAAATAAATCCTCCTACTGTCTAAAATTAAAGGACAGTTCTGGTTCAGAGATTAGAAACTATTTTAACTTTTCATTTTCAGCCGTTGAGCTCCATTCACTCCCATTCATTGCAATAGAGTCGAATTGCAATGAAAGGCGTTTCCGTAAAACAAGACGCCCACATCAGGAACGCCCACTTATCATTCATTGGCCGATATGTCTGCAAATGGCTTCTCTCATTGGTGGATTAGACTCAACGGAGAAAATACACCAATACTTGTAAAGACGTTACTAATACTAAATTAATATTGTTCCTACATGTTTACATAATGAGCATTTGGCCTTTAAAAACAAATATGTGAATCTGCAGCCTCTGGTGATTTGTAGAGCTCTGTCTGCGGTTTTGTGATCCCCGGCTTGACCCTGCGGTCTGAATGCCCATCATAACGGTAGCAGTCAGCAGTGTTTTCAGCAGCACTACGCAATCTGCTCCCCATACCAGCCGCTATTTAAATTAATGTGTGATAATGGATTATAATGGTAACGTCCCTAATGAGAACACAGAAACCATTAAGAGTTTCTGTTGGTTTGTGGGGGTTTTGTAATGCGTTTTGGCTTTTCTTGATGGGTTGATAATGTAAAGGAACGATCTAGCAGATGACCTACTGACTGATTCCAGGTAGACTTCTAATTCTACTTGGAAACTAGTGGTCTCTAATGGTAACCATTAGGAGGCAAAAACATTTTTTTTTAATCCTAATGGTCTTTATTTATCAGGTCTATATTTATTGCCGTGGTGCTGCCAGCTTACACAGTATAACTCTGGCAAGGTTGAGTATCGCTGACTATCAAGCCACCCTGTGCTTATTTTCCACCAGTTTTAAGGTCGTAGTAAAATGTTAATGTAACAGTAACTCACCGACATCATAACCTGTAATGAAAGCGCTCGCGCGGTGTTTTAGGGCCACTAATACAAATAAAAATAGGAGACTTTGAGAATAAAGTCGTAATATTTCGTGACAAAAGTCGCATTTTTAGAATAAAATCTTAATATTTTGAGAAGAAAGTCACAATATTTAGATGATATATTATATATATTATGATATTAATTACGACATTAATATTGGATATTACCAGGAAAGGTATGCAGTATTGTGGCCAAAGGCTTTGCAAAGGCAGCACCTGGTGTTAAATGAGGGCGGTGAGTTGGTGGAGTTCTACTTTCATATCGATTCATCCATAAAGAAACACTCAGCCTCCCTGTCTCTCCTGCACATGAAACGGCTGAGCAGGAAACTGAGTTTATCTAGAATAAAGAGCTAGACGGAGGGGCGTTCCTGGGGGGCGTGTCTGCGTCACAGAAACGCCCTCATATGGTGCTGCAATTCGACCCTCCTCATTCATTGAGGACTCACTCGCGGGCGCCCTCTGCTGTTCTGCAGTCCTGTTTTTGTTATAAAGGGAGGAATAGGGAGTGGCCAGGTTCCTCATAAACCGGCTCTGGTGTTCGTTTCATTGCTGATGGGCTAAGCTAGCGGGGCGTGTGTGTGTTTGTAGCAGCGTTCGCTGGTGCTGGAGCTGCTCGTCCAGTAGTGGCTGCACAAAGGGGCCTGTTAACCTTGGCCATTTGAGCTGAGCTACGCTAAGCTAGGTTAGTGTGAGTGGCGACGGCAGCAGTTGTGTACATTTTAATTCGTCTAGTGTGGCTTCGTACAATAAAGTCTGCTGCCTACATTGCTGTGGCCCGAGGCGGGTAATCCAGGTTCAGAAAGTAAAAATCCTCCCCAGGTTTTGTTCCAACTGCCTGAACCCCTTTGCTGCTGGTTTGGGCAAACGAGAGCAGACAGGCAGTTGGAACAAAATCCTGGGAGGATTTTTTACTTCTTGGACCCTTGATTACCCACCTCTAGTGTTCTGTTAGCACTCAGCCAGGTACAAGCACCAACTGAAGCTTCTGATTCACATGGTCAGCCCTATTACTACTCCAGGTATGTTTTGACTCTGTATTGTCCAAATTGTTCTGTTTTCTGTTATTAGCGTTCAGCTCAGTAATGTGGCTGCTTGTGGAGGGTTTACAAAGCATTTAAATGTAGCTTTTAGCTACTAGTGCTAGCCTTAGTGCTGCTTTTAATCACTGCTGTTAATAGGTATGTTTCTATTGACTGTGCAGCACGATTATCTATTTTAGACTAAAGTATGTTTTTCTGAGCCATGCTATCAAGTTATTCCTGAGGACTTGGTACATTCTGCCTTACATCGTTAATACTTGGTGAAAAGTACACTGGGTTGCCTTTTTGTGTGTGTCTTCCATGGGATGAATGTTAAAAATGCAGTGTGTCTTTGTGTGTTCCAGTACAGCTTCTACTCTGTGTCAGTTGCTGTTCTTTTATATCTATAATAAAGCTGCTGAATTTTGAGATGCTGCTCTACGTTTTGAAGAGTATTTTAGTGTCTAAGCTTCCCTCTAGCCTGACAGTGTATGTGTTAATGAGTATTTAGTGTATAGTGAACCACTGGCTAGAGTGATTCTTTATTTAGTCTTACTCCAGCCTAGGTGGGTTTGAGTCAAGGGACTAAGTAATTGACTGGGGAAACTGTGCAGTGCAGTGTATTTGGAATGATTAGCATGTATTGCTGAGATTTTACTAATTCTTCTCTTGCTATTTATTTACATGTGATATTGAAATATAATATTCAGTGTCCCAATTCCCAAGTGATTGGTTAACCCTGGTAGCAATGTGAACATTTTTGGTATTATTTGTTTTTTTATGATAAACCAAACTGATAGTGTGTGTATGACATCACCTATATTTAATAAAGATTGTATTTTTTTAAACTTGCGTTTGTGAATTTATTGTGGTCAGAACTCCCCTTTGCTCTAGATATAAACCAAGGGATGGCGTAGTCTAGTATGCACAAACGTGGGCGCCACTGCTTACTTAGCTTAAATGCACCTGAAAAACTTCCAGGCACCTTAAAAAAACACTGTAGCTGAAGTAATGCAATTATGTATCTCTGCAGACTGAAGACAAGTAAGCAGGAGGGACTTGCACAGCAAGTGGGTGGATACCAGCAAGTGGGCGGTCTTTGCATCAGCATAGAGTTTTAAGGAATGGCGTAATAGAATTTCTCTTTCTTGAACGAGTGTCGCTGAAGAAAACAGCTGCAGATATTTATTATTGAACATCCGTTAAGGAATTTCAGTGAAATTTGTTTATTGTACTCTTGTAAAAAAGCAAACTGATGTCCTTCTTCACAAATATCATAGATACCATTATAATAGATATAATGATGAATTTATCACAATTTGTGTAGATTTACAGAGTTATATATTGAGGTTCAGTGTGAAAAGGAAAGGTGAATCATTTCAGATCAGTTGCAGTAACACTTTTGTGTTGTATGAGGTTTGTACTGATGAGTGTGCTCTGAGTTTAAGTCAATCTGCCTTGTACCTTCACTCTGACTATTTTATGAGAAACACATACCAAAGATGACTCTGTTTACAGATACAGAATGTAGCCCATTTGTTGTTGCTACAATCTGTCAGCCCCCCAACACTGTCGATCAATGTAAAGGGTCATCACGTGATGGCTGATGTGCAGATACTATTTGGGTGTTGGATCATTGTCAGCACAGAAGTGACACTGACATGGCAATGGGATGGTAGTTCAGTTAGTGTATCAAGTGCGCTCACTGGCCACTTTATTAGATACACCTATCTTGTTGCTACAGTCACCATTTATAGTCTTAATCTCATTTGCATTTTGTCATACATAGAAATATGATTCTTCAAGGGTTCTTTAGTAAAGGCATTGGTTCTATTTAGAACCATTAGTGCTGTAAAGAACCATTTCATGATTAAATTGTTCTTTACATGATAATGGTTCATCAGATTGATAGAGAACGGTTCTATAGGTAGCTTCTTGTCACAAGATCACTGTTGGCTGGATATTTTTAAGTGGTGAATACACTTGTATCATGTCAGTGTCACTGCTGTGCTTAGAATGGACCACCACCCAACTAACATATGGACCTATGGTCAGTGATGAATGGGGAAGAAGGGAGCTGATAAAGTGGCAACAGATGGGCTATAAGGGTATACCCACAAAGAACGGCTATATGGTATGTCTACGTTTTAAAATGACGTGCAAGTATAATGTAGCTCGATTTAATCAACTGATCACTCGATGTTGAGTCATTATGGTGTAATGCAGTGATTTTGCTGTGGAAAACTGATCACAGCTAATTAAAAAATAATGTAACTCCAACACCAAGAGTGGCAGAAAAATACAATACCTTATTGAAGAGGGAGGCTTCACAAACACAAACATTAATTTGAATTGTCTTCAGAATCAGCTGAAGTGCATCTGAAATTCAGTCCTTTACACAGTTCTGGGGTGAGGAGGAGCCCTCACCTGCATCCTTATTAACCCCTCCCTATTACATCATTTCACCTGATTTGACTGCCATTATTTATCAGTCACGTGTCATTCAGGCTTCATTGAACGTAAAACTAACACGCCTCATTCAGCTAATCAAGGATTTCTGAAGGCAATAACTAGATGGGTCAAGTAGGATCGATTAGGGTTGGAGCTAGTCTGCAGAAAGGCAGGTCTCCAAGAAGGAGGTTGGTGATCAGTGGACTTAAGCTGAGCTTGTGAGAAGAGTTTAGTAGAGAGTCGTTTAAAAGAAATACTTGAATCTGAATTGCAAAATTCTAAAACCTGGAAATGACTGAATAATTACACGTATTGATAAACACACAAGTTCAAACGGGTTCATCCTCCTTGATGTCCAGGGGACCCTTGTGTCTTCTCAGCATCTTCCATGCTGAATTGAGCAGCCTTCTTGAAGGGGGGAGTGATCAGGGTGGCAGCAGCCTGGTGAAGTTCGACCTCAGAGTTATTTCCCGATCTGAGATGGAGCCGGAGTGAAGCCTGGAAACAAACGTGATGACGCCACAGGGAGAAACCTCAACCAGTCCCTTGAATGTTGTGATTTATATAATTTTAGAAGCTTCCAGTTTGTAGGGTGAGTGATGTTGCTGTCTCACAGCAGACCTCTGTGCAGTCAACCATACGTCCAATCAGTAAAGTTGTATATGAATATATCTGCATTTTAATACGGGAGTGTGAAAACACCTGACGAGATGGTACAACGTATGGTTTTCCATATTCATGAGGTGCTTACATGTGTCCCAATGTAATGTATATGTACTGTGATATACCCGTCTATGAAGTGATGCAGTGATCTGCCTGTGATGATACGGAGGGGTTTCATAACGTTATAGTCATGTGATCATGATGTATTAAATTACCAGTGTGTGCAGGTTTGTTCCTGTAATCCTGAAAAACACGTTTCTCATTAAATTTTATTATATATTTTACTTTTGAAATCAATGTGTGGCCTTTTCTTCATAGTGTTTAATTATTGCATCACAGACATTATGAATGAGAAACATTTAGAAATGTATGAAAAACGGTCAGACAGTAAGTCAAGTGTAATGCCTGATCCCTGATTAATGAGAGAGGAACGGGTGATGAAAGGCAGCCTGAGGAGGGTTCTGAGCACCCCGTAAGGGTGGGGTGGGGGGCTTGCTCTGCCCAGTTACTGAACAAAATGGAGACGGTTCTGTGCTTTTGTGACTGAGAATGTGGTACTGAGACACTTGCAGCTTCTTACTCTGTCTGAGAAGTCATCGATGAGCAGTGTGGGGTGTTTCTCACACCATCCTGAAGTCCACAATCATCTCTTAAGTCTTTTCTGCATTAAGAAACAGATTCTTTAGCACTGTCGCTGTGGGAACACAGCCTTGTATCTCCATTTTTGTATTTTTTCATGTCCCTGCTGAAAAATAACAATGTGTCTGTTTGCTCCTGTTGGCTTTGTAATGTGTTTTGGCATAAATACACAACATGCAGTGTATTTGGTTACTGAGTGTAAGTAAAAGGCTAAAGAACTTACCTCAGCATTATCCTAGACCGCCATGCAGTTTGCTCATCACCTCTTTCCTCTGGCTATTTCACAGCTAATCAAGAGAGGAAGGAATGAATTCCACCATAGGTGGAAAAAAATGGAAAAAAATTCTTTCGGAAAGGAAAGAAACGGTCTTTTAGAGGAAACTGGTAAATATTCATAATGCAGAACCTTAGATAAGCATATGATTAGACTTATTATCTTCTCACAAACATGCGAAGTCCAATCACACTTTCCCAGTTTGTGCACGAAGGCTTGCCTGACTTGCGGACTCAAGTAGTCACTGCCAGCTCTTTTCCTTCTCCCTTGGACAGATGTGCGCACCCATGCCGTGATCCGTGAAGGACAGATCCCGCTTCCTGTGTAACCCAGATCATCCCTTGGGACTTTCAAGATGCCTTGTTATGGTTGTTTTGGTTGTTTTTAATTTCCTTTGTTTTTCTTTTTAAATGATTTAGAGAGTAATAAAGCTTTTTGAATCAGCCTCTGCCTCCTGTCGAGTAACTGGACTAAACTTGTTTTCCCCCCAGTCAACTTTGCACTTTCATATTGGGTGTTGGGTGTGGTTGGTGGTGTAAGGGAATATTTCTTGGGGAGTTATGATTCAACATCCCAGTAGTTGGTTGTTCTTTTAAATGGTGTGCTTGGTGCTCTTAAACATATTAATCTGTTTATTCAGTACATTAAATAATGTCCCTTTCCTTCCCTCCACCGCCTACTGCGTACATACATAAAAATGATGTAAATCACATGCTAAGACCCTCACAGTGACCAGATCTCAACCAAATTAAACAGCTATGGGAGGTTTTTTACCAATGTGTCACACAACACACTCCACCACCATCATCGAAACAAAGTGCTCTACATGTATCTCAGGCAGGGATTCCAGAATTAGGCACACATATTTCTCTGTAGTGGGTGGCACAAGGTGTTGGTCCAGCAAAGGTGCTGCTGCTCTGTGTCTGTATTTTTGTTTTGGTTTCTAATGACTGAAGATAAACGCAGTCATTGCTGATGAACTTTAGAAATGTAAGCACAGGAACGTGTTAATGGTTTATAGCTCGGTGTGCTCATGGCTGATTTTCCAAAACATTACATCTTCAGCTCTGAAAAGTATCTGTGTTTGGCTCTGAGGTTCCAGAGATGGAGCCACTGAAGAGCTACACTGAATAGAGCAGATGGGTGTTTATTACAAAGCCAACAGCAAAGTTCATCCCTTGTTTCAGTGCATGTGGCAGATGAGTGGCAAGTACTGGATCAAGGATGTTTATTCTGATCTTCTGAATGAATGTCTAGTAGAGTTCTGGTTCTGTGTAGCTGTGTTAATGATCTAATCTGGAATTCAAATTAAGCAAGTTAGAGCAGGAAAAGCCTGAATTTCCTGGACACCCCAGAACTAGGATTGAGGATCATTCACTCAGTGGTGTATCAGCTGTAGCTGTTAAGACTGACATTGATGTAGTGGATTTTAGGACTTCAAACAGTTAAATTATGAAGATACACCTGATTAACATGCATATTCATGTGATGCATCAATATGCACATCCTAAAGTATCAGCAGCTTTTTCTTGTTTTGTACCGTTCAGTCCTGCAGCAAAGATGAGAGACAGTGGTGCAGGTGCTGCCCACCAAATGTACACAATGCTGCTGACAGACTGATCAAAGCACGCAAATACACAAACTCATCTGATTCATAAGAACTACATATGGAATGGTGTAAACATGAGGAACCCAGTCTCTGTAGAACCCCATTTATTATCCTAGGTCTTATTTAATCAGAGACATGTGGACAATTTGAAATAAGAACTTTATTTGGAAATATAAAAATAAGTGCCATAAGTCATAAAGTACTTTAAAAAGTGCAATACACAAAAAAACCCTGCACTGCAATATTTAACCCTCCATATAAAAGCTTCCATATAATAAATCAAGCCCGTTCTTGCAAACCCTCTGCGTCACATGACTACAGTGCATTGATAAACACTCACTTATGAAAACAAATTAAAGGAATAGTTCAAACAATGAAACATTTTTTCAAATCCACAGTCAAAAACCAGGCATCATCACCTGCACTGTCACTGCAGGACAGATGGCCCAGTGAGGAAATACAGTTTTACAGGCAAGTGAATCAGTAGGAAGGCACTTTAAAAGTGGTCTAATATACAACACGTTCATAAATGTAAGTAAATGACAGTTGATGAAATGTACAGATATCACATATTAAAGGAATGTCTGTATAGAATCACTGAACGATGAGGTTTTGAAAATTTACACTCAGACATAAACAGCAATGAAGATGATCAAATCAATTAGCAATTAAAACAGTAGCAACAAAATCAATTAATCAGCAATTAAAATGTATATTCTTTCAAATTGTATGAACATTAAGTTTTTATAGTAAAGTCAGAAGCTGCACTCAGGAAAGTTAACATTGAGTTCAGTTAACATTGATTCTTCTTTGAGAATAAACTTCTTTGAGAATAACTTTTTTTTTAAATAAAGAAACATAATATATACATAAAACTTAATCATTCCATCTTGGGTTCTGAGTTCTTTATAACATTACAGCAGGAAATGCAGGACAGGATAAAATTAAAGACAGGTGTAAGTATGCATGATGCAGTTAGGCACAATGATGTAAAACCTGCTGTTTAGAACTGCACAGTTCAGTACTGCAGTTCATGAGTCAGGCTTATTGAGTATCTACTGATTTAAAGCTAAAGAGAAACCCAAACACAAAAACAATCATTAAAAGCACTGAAATGCTTTGACTGGACACACTTTATCCAGAAGTGCCAAAAAGTATGAAATACACAGTGATATACTTCATGCAACTGACTTAAAAGCTGAATTGAAATGAATGCATCAGAGGTCCCTACCATTTTAACTGAGGAGGGTCTAATTGCAGCACCATATGAGGGCATTTCTGTGACGCTGACACGCCCCTCCAGGAACGCCTCTCAAATGAGGTCAGCGGCAGGTGAGCTTTGGAGTAAAAGCCACAGTAACACTGCTGAGTAAACAGAACTACGACAGCTTTTTTGGGGCACTTTAAAAATAAAAAGTAGACTTTGAGAATAAAGTCATAATATTTCCAGAATAAAGTCATAGTATTTGGAGGATAAAGCGGGCTGACTGTAGGGGGGCTAACTGTACTGGCGCCGGAGCTCCACTCACTCCTGTCTCTCTGTGGATCATTTTGATCATCATTCTCACTGTCTGTGAAACTTCATGCCCTCTTTGAATGGGGGGAGATGGAGCCCCCGATAGCCGTGTAGACGACCCTGCCTGAGATTCTCCTTCAACAACACAGACAAACAGTTTCCTCCGAGTCCGTCTGGCTCTTTATTCTAGATAAACACAGTTTCCTCCGAGTCCGTCTGGCTCTTTATTCTAGATAATCACAGTTTCCTCCGAGTCCGTCTGACTCTTTATTCTAGATAAACACAGTTTCCTCCGAGTCCGTCTGACTCTTTATTCTAGATAAACACAGTTTCCTCCGAGTCCGTCTGGCTCTTTATTCTAGATAATCACAGTTTCCTCCGAGTCCGTCTGACTCTTTATTCTAGATGAACACAGTTTCCTCCGAGTCCGTCTGGCTCTTTATTCTAGATAATCACAGTTTCCTCCGAGTCCGTCTGACTCTTTATTCTAGATAAACACAGTTTCCTCCGAGTCCGTCTGACTCTTTATTCTAGATAAACACAGTTTCCTCCGAGTCCGTCTGACTCTTTATTCTAGATAAACACACTTTCCTCCGAGTCCGTCCGGCTTTTTATTCTAGATGAACACAGTTTCCTCCGAGTCCGTCTGGCTCTTTATTCTAGATAATCACAGTTTCCTCCGAGTCCGTCTGACTCTTTATTCTAGATAAACACAGTTTCCTCCGAGTCCGTCCGGCTCTTTATTCTAGATAAACACAGTTTCCTCCGAGTCCGTCTGGCTCTTTATTCTAGATAAACACAGTTTCCTGATCAGCCGCTTCAGCCGTTTCTTATACTAATAACAGGCTGGTGCTGATGTGCAGGAGAGACAGGGAGGCTGAGTGTTTCTTTATGGGTGAATCGATATGAAAGTCTAACTCCACCAACTCACCACCCCTCATTTAACACGAGGAGGTGCTGCTTCCCTTTGTAAAGACTTTGGCCACAATACTGTGACCTTTCCTTTTATTAATGACACTTTAATGTTGTAATTCTACGATATTATCTTCGAAATATTATGACTTTCTTCTGAAAATATTATTTTATTCTAAAAAGTACTTTTTTAAAAGACTTTTTCTCGAAATATTGCGACTTTTTTTTCTCTGAATATTACGACTTTAATCTCAAAGTCTACTATTTTTATTTTTATTAACAGTGGCGTTGTCAAATGCCAAATGTTCATTAGGTAAATATGTAGAAACAATATTAATATAGTATTAGTAACGTCTTTACAAATACTGATGTATTTTCCCCACTGAGTCGTATCCACCAATGAGAGAAGCCATTTTGCAAACATATTGGCCAATGAAAGTAAAGGGGGTGTTCCGGATGTGGGCCTTCTTGTTTTACAGAAACGCCTTTCATTGCAGTTTGACACTATTGTTTTAACTCACGTTTCCTGACCCGTCTATTGTGATGTGCCTATGTACATTTGCTACCACAATGGTAGTAAACATGTCTGACTACTCTCAATTTAACACGTTCACTAGTGGTTCTGTTTAATATACTCAAACATTGTTTACACAGTGATCAGCAGAAAAGTTCTGAGTTGAGGATTAAGTCTTAAGTGCTAAAGGCCTTGATATCTGAAATGTACAGTAAAATGCTGAAACTGAGTCGTTGAGCTGGCTGGTCTGAGGTGTTGAAACAGCAGATCAAGCAGTACCAGGAGCTCCATGCACACCATTTGCATATGCGTGTCCATTTTCTGGAAAAGGCAGAGAAGAATAAGTAAACACACTAAACTACACTTACATTTTCAGAAGAAAGCCTTGAGTACTGCATTATGTTTTATAACATTGTACGATCGTTTCAGTCAGATACCAGAAATTTGGAAATACTAACCACAACTGGCACAAACTGGTTCAAAGATTAGAATTAATCTGCTTCCAATAAACCAGGACTAAACATTTCTTAGGTTCTTCATGAACTTGAAAACCTAGCCACTTTGTATTCCACCTCATAGCCTTTAGCTGGAGAAGAGAAATGTGTGACGTGTCCGTTAGCCGTTACCAAACCTGATAAAATGTAAAAAAGGATTCTGAGAGCGTTACAGACCCTCTTGTATACAGCAGTCTTTAGGTTGCTGCAGTAGTCTTTCTGTGCTTTCTTTTCAGATCAAACTGATAAGAATCTCTGACCAAAATGTACATGCTGGCTCTACCCTCTGATGGAGTACAGAGGTCAAACGTCTCATGGTTCTTATGAGAATGCAGAACATTACAGATAAGCTCATCTGCATACTGAAAATCTTAATTTACTATTTGATTCTTTGACTATTTCATTATTCAAACATTCTGACTCATTTCTAGTCATTACACACTCTTAAATAGTATCTTATACTACTGACAGTAATAAAACATAAGCAGTCGTATCTACAAATTTATTTTCAAACATAACGCAATAGACTCTTAATATTTAACAATAAAAAAGCATGTTCAACGTGGCTATAATTTTACAGCCAACATTTTGGACATTTTTATGCTTTCCATCATGTAGCACACCTGACTCGGCTAATTAATTCACTCAGAATCAGAATCAAGCTTTGTTGGCCAGGTTTGCTTACACATACAAGGAATTTGGTTTTGGTTACAGGAGCTCACAGAGCACAGTTTACATGTAGTGAATAAAATAGAATAAAATAAATATAAATTAAAATAGAATAGAATAAAATACAATAAAATAAACATGCATTCCTGCCATCACTCACTCACACACACACACACACACACACACACAGTCATACCTGTAACCTTTAAGGCAGGTAAGTGAGGTAACAGTCAGATAAGTGGGGTAATAAGGCAGGTAAGTGAGGTAACAGTCAGATAAGTGGGGTAATAAGGCAGGTAAGTGAGGTAACAGTCAGATAAGTGGGATGTTAAGGCAGGTAAGTGAGGTAACAGTCAGATAAGTGGGATGATAAGGCAGGTAAGTGAGGTAACAGTCAGATAAGTGGGGTAATAAGGGAGGTAAGTGAGGTAACAGTCAGATAAGTGGGATGTTAAGGCAGGTAAGTGAGGTAACAGTCAGATAAGTGGGATGTTAAGGCAGGTAAGTGAGGTAACAGTCAGATAAGTGGGATGATAAGGCAGGTAAGTGAGGTAACAGTCAGATAAGTGGGGTAATAAGGGAGGTAAGTGAGGTAACAGTCAGATAAAGCAGGAAAGAATCAATGGAGCTGGAGTCTGAGGTTTAAAGAAAATGACCAACAGGTACTTGATGGGGAGAAGCTATCATACCACAAGTGAGTGTGTGTGTATATATATACTGCGTTATTTGGTACAGATACCCACACTCAGGTTTCTACACTGGCCTGTCTGTGAACCCAGGGGCTTTCCAGTGTCTAGAATCTCCTATGCAGACAGTCTAAGGCCGACCCTTTGTGAGAGAATTAATATTCTCTGTTAGCCAATACTATGTATTGGTTACTGATTACAACATTTAATCTATTTGATTACTGGGAATATTTATATATAAGGGAATATTTATTCAAAATCTGTGTCAATATAGATGCCCATTTTGAATTCAAGTTCTGACAGGGGCAACAGAAGACTGGTAAAGTTGTGTAATGCTAAAAAACACAGTGGAACATCGCACAAGTAATTAGGTTAATTGACAACAGGTCAGTAACATGATTGGGTATAAAAAAGAGCATCTCAGAGGTTGAGTCCTCAGAAGTAGAGAGGGGTTGGTGGTTCACCACTCTGAAAAACTGCACGATCAAATAGTGCAACAATACAAGAAAAACTTGGGGATTTCATCATCTAGGGGACATAATATCATTAAAAGATACTGAGAATCCAGAGAAATCTCAGTATGCAATATTGGATGGCTGTGATCTTCAGGCCCTCAGGCAGAAAAACTTCTGAAAAAAAAAACGGTCTTTGAACACAGTTTGTTGCCACATCCACAAATGCAAGTTAAAACTCTAAAACACAAAGAAGAAACCAAATATAAACAGAAACCAGAAATGCTACCATTTAAGATGGACTGAGGTGAAGTGGAAAAGCTTCTTGTGGTCCCATGAGTCAAAATTTGAATTTTGGGGATCATGGATGCTGCGTCCTCTGGGCTAAAGGGGAGAGGGACCATCTGGCTTGTTATCAGCACAAAGTTCAAAAGTCAGCATCTGTGATGGTATGGGAGTGCATTAGTGCACATGGCATGGGTGACATGCACATTTGTGAAGGCACCGTTAATGCTAAATGATATTTACAGGTTTTGGAGCAACTTATGCTGCCATCTAGATGACATCTTTTTCAGGGAAGGCCTTGTTTATTTCAGCAAGACAATGTTAAACCACATTCTGCACATATTACAGCAGTATGGTTCCATAGTAAAAAAGTCCGCTTGCTAAATTGGCCTGACCATTGACAACATTTGGTGCATTATGAAGTGAAAAATATGATGAAAAATACAAAGGACACCCTGAACTGCTGAGCAGCTGAAATCCTACATTGAGCAAGAACAGGAGAACATTTCACTTTCAAAACAGCAACTGGTCTTCCCAGTTCTTAAACGCTTACAGAGTGCTGTTAAAAGGTGATGTCGCACAGTGGTAAAAATGGGCATACAATTTTCAAAATCAATAACATTTTCAGTTTGAACATTTGATATGTTTTTTGTACTATTTTCAATTAAATATAGGGTTTATATGGCTCACTCATCATTACATTGTTTTTATTTTGATTTTGCACCGTGTCCCAACTTTTTTGGAATCTGGGTTGTATACCCAAATGTCTTTTCTCAGAATAAAAACAAAAATTTACAAAGACACAAGGTTATAGGAAAATAGTTCTATATAGAACTCAAAGAACCCTTCGTGAAAGGGTTCTTCTATTTTCACAATGTCAAGCTTGCAGCAGAACCCTTTTTGGTGCTATGTAAATCTTTTTTTTAAAAAAGGTTCTATATAGCACCATCTTCAGCACATTCTCCATCAACATGAAGAACCCTTTTCATGATACAAAGAACCCTTTAATCATGCAAAACATTTTTTTTTACTGTTCATGGTTCTACATAAAACCATTTTCTTTACTAAAGAACCCTTGAAGAACCATCTTTTTTAAGTATGTAGCATAATCGTATCCCTATCACCTAATTTCAAAATCTGGGCTCCATTCCAGTATTTTAGGTGTTTTTGCCTGTGCCTATACCTTTAGCTTTCTTTAAATAAAATAGCTGATGTGATGTGTAAACATTGTTAAGGTCACTGTTTCTGTGATGTCACAAAAACCAACATATTTACATATATACACCTGTTTTAGCCTACATCAGTTTAGCCCCACCCAATCATGTTGAAGTTATAAGGAGTGTTTCAGCCTGCACAGCTTTTTAAACAGATCAGATAATCAAAGCTCATTTACATACATCACTCACAAAGACACAAGTAGCCTGTTTAAGGAATAAATAAAGGATAGAAAATTGTACTGAATAATAAATATTTGAATTCTTACTAATATTGGTACATAAAAGCACATTGTGTGTCATAAGTGGAGAGATAGGGGGACGAAAAAAAATTTAAGATTAATGTTCGATATGGGATGGCACAGTGGCACAGTGGGTAGCGCTGTTGCCTCACAGCAAGAAGGGTTTGATTCCCGGCCAGGCAACCAGGGTCATTTCTGTGTGGAGTTTGCATGTTCTCCCCGTGTCTGCGTGGGTTTCCTCCGGGTACTCTGGTTTCCTCCCACAGTCCAAAAACATGCAGTCAGGCTGATTGGACATGCTGAATTGCTCCTAGGTGTGAATGTGTGTCTGTCTGTCTGTCTGCCCTGTGACGGACTGGCGACCTGTCCAGGGTGTATCCTGCCTTCTGTCCAATGACAACCGGGATAGGCTCCAGCGACCCAGAAGGATAAGCGTTTTGGATGATGTGTGTGTGTGTTCGATATGGGCTCCTTAAAAAGGCATTCCACTGTTTAATATGTTTCGCTTTCACTTGCATTTGTTTCAGTTGCTCCCCAGAAGTAAATTACAGGAAGCAACAAGCTGGCATCTGTTGTAAAATAATGTGTCAGAGTGGGAATACCAGGAAGGACATCAGGTATGGTCATTTCGTTCTTCTTTCATTCTTTTTGTCAAGCAACATATATAGGCTGCAATTGTATTAAATTAATATGCTGTGTGCTTTCTGTCTGTTGTTGTTCCCTTTATTTGTTAGGTGCAGTGCAGCAGGAGCATTCCCACAATTTTTGATCACACTCACACCCCTGAGCAAGTATCACTCCAACCTTCTCCTATGAAGAAAACTTTAACAAATTTTATAAAAATAAAAGTGCTTTCATCAAATAATTTCATGTAATACTAATTATTATTATTATTATTATTATTATTATTAAATGGAGTATATTATTATTATTATTATTGCTATTATTAAATGGAGTATATTATTATTATTATTATTATTAGACAACCATGTTTTTAGAAAACCTGTTGTACATAAAACAGGGTTATATGTGTGATGTAAACACTGAAAAAGCCTCACTATAAGCAATGTTTAGATAAAGGTTGAAATGCAGTTGATCCAGCGTCTAGTTTCAATAGATTTTCAACGTTGATTCAACGTTGAACAGTATGTGCACTTTTCTGTTGAATCAACATCGGAAATCAATGTTGATTCAACAGTTCTGCGTTGAACTGGACAACTGTGAATCAACGTTGATTCAACGTTACTTTGCTATCTGGAATCATCTTCATCCAGTGAGCTGACGAGTTTTCTCTTCAGATGCTCCAACATGGAGGATGTGCTCCGTGCCAGCTAAGCTCAGCTTACAAACAGCACAACTGACCAGCTTTTTTCTGAGTTTAGCTCCTGCACTTTTGAGGATTTTGTTCTTGAGGCTGCCGTCGCGCTGTTGTTAACCCTCCAGTGAGCGTTAATGTCAAAACGTTCCTAGCGAGCACGAGAAAGACGCGTAGTGACGTCACCGACTAATCAACTATTAAAGTAGTTGCCAACTAATTTGGTGGTCGATTTTAGTTGACAAAGTCAAAAAAACGTTGCATCTCTAATAAATGTACGGAGAAGGTTTAAATTAAAAATTTATAGGCGCCTTTGTAGGATTCATATACTCTTATAAATCATATATTGTCAATGCTGTAACTTATTATTATCCAACCAATATGCATAACCAGAGAAGAACGACATACTCTGCTAGTCAAACATTTTTTTTCCATGATACTCTGTGCTATATCCATTGTATCTCAGTAATAATTTCATTTATACATATTTTCATTATATGATATAAATAATGTAAATTTCAATGAACAGCTACAAGAGAGAATTTCAGTCTGGAGAACAAGTTAACTAGCTGAAGATCACTATGTTCTATTAATCGCAAACCCAATTTTTCATTTAAAGAAAATGCTTTTTCACATCGTGTCATGCTTTTCTGTATCATTTTCATTGTATAAAAAACATCAGTTATGAAAATTAGGTTCCCAGTAAGTAGTAAATGTACTCAAACTTTTGATTGGTGGTGTATAAACGTCCCACATTCCTGTCCAATTCATCTACCCTTCCCCTTTCAGCTTTATGGTTTCATCTATTTCTATTATATGTTTCTATTTCCAAGCACATAAGCTGACATTTACAGGCTACTTACGATCATCTGTCCTGCAGGAATTTAAGTTGTAGAAGGCAGCAGTGTGAGCTGTTCCCCTGGAGGTGGATCATTTGGCCTTCTATCAGGATCACTGGAGGTTTCTTCTGGCATCACAATGATTTCATGATGGTTCTCCATACTACCACCTAGTGACCCACTGCTTTTGGAGCCTGAAAAGCAACATATTTATTCACTTGTTAAGCTAAATGTACAGGGTTCATTCTCTGAGAATCTGAAATAAAGATCAAGTGTCCCCAAATCAAAGAACTCTGTAGGATCCTCCAAATATTCACACACTGATACTCTTACAGTGGGTTTTTCAAAGATACTACAGATATTTACCAACAATAAACAATGCATCGCCGTTAAAAACTAAAATTAAATAAAGTGGGTCCAGACTTTAATTCAGAACAAACATTACAAAATCAGATGAACTGTCAGATCCTTCCTGAAACAGACACAATAAGGCTCTCAAGCTTCCCTCCGTTCCCGCTGTCACTACTTCCCAACCTCCGGACTCCATTACCCAGAACACCTCACCTCAGATCTCCCTCACATGACTCTACACCAGTCTGCCTCACCTGACTACTGATTACCCACACCTGTTTCTTGTTTCTTCTACCTTGTTAGTTTAGTATATAAGTTTGGGCTTTAGTATAGGTTCCTTGTGAAGTATTGCCTTTGTTTAAAAAGCATTATCAAGCCTTCTATTCTGTCTGATTGCTGTATCGTGTGTGTCGGTCCGTGTACTTTCTGTTCATTTGATTTTTGTTTCAAAAACCAGCATTGAAAAACGGCAAATGGGTCAATTCTTGTTTTTGATTCTGTTTTCGTCAGTCGAAAAAACGAACCCTCCAGCACCCCCTTGTTAGTTGGGTTAAATGTCTTTGATGAAGTGGAGGGGTGGAGGTGGCCTTCATTGCTAACGGGCTGCCCTGTATGAGCCTTTTCTGCTGGTGTGAATAAAGAGCGCTTCTCTAGCAGAATGACAGGCTCTCCTGGGTCTCCTTTACCAAGAGGCTACAGTACTGGTCACTATGACTGAAAGACAGAATGTAATCTAGTGTCCATATGTCTGTATGAAGCACGCACATGCATAGGGGAGTTCGGCAGAATACCGACAGAACACAGAGCGCCTCTGCAGCTGATCTGGGGGGCACGAAGCCCCCGTCAAATGGTGGCAGTTCTGTTTTCCCTATATAATTTTATACATACAGTTTGTACACGTCAAGTATACAAACACTTACGCAAAAAGTAATATAGCCGACCAGATACACCAGAACCACAGGCCTGATTTCTGTGAAATGAGTTTCCATACCTGCACTCTGCATCTTTATTTCAGCTTATAATGAAAAATTCTGAATTTGGATCATTAGAATACGACCCTTTATTCCTTTGCTGTTTTTTTTTTTTTTTTTTGATTTTATGATTAGTTTGTGAAACTGTAAAACTAAGCTATTTCATGTTTCCACTGACAGTTACAGAACCAGAAACGAGAATCGACCCATTTGCCGTTTTTAAATACTAGTTTTTAAAATGAAAATCCAATGAGCAGAAGGTACACAGACCTGTGTCCATTGCCTTGTTTGTTTTTTTGACCTTGCCTTTTGCCTTGGCCTTTCAGTATTGTTGTGATTTCTGGTTTGACCTTCTTTTCTGGATTTTGGATGTTGTTTTTTGGACTCCCCTCATGGTTACTGTTTTCATTTTTGATTTTGGACTGGCTGACCTTGATCTTAGATCCTCCCTTTGTTAATAAACCCCTTTTTACGTAAGTGTGGTCTGCGAGCGTCTGAATTCTGTCTGAGCCTGACAAAGGCTACACCACAGCTGAGTTACAGTGGACACTCATTAATTACTTGGAAAATTACTTAACATAAATGGTTTTACTGTTGAATATTATTATTTGAGTCACTGTCAGAAGTGGCAGCTGTAGAGATTAATAAAATAAAATATGCATTAAAATAGAGAAAAATAAAAGCTAAATTTTTTGAACAGTATAAATGGAAACCACCAATTTATTGCTGCACAGTTTTTCACAAAGAATTTAAGATTGAATTTATTTAAATACATTCAAAAAGCTTCAAAACTGCCAGCACACACTAGAAAACTGGCATTTATTAAATCCTACCCTGATCTGCTCATGCATTCATTTACATAAAGATATGCCCTGAATAGCTACATACTGTACAGTTAAACTCAACCTGTTTTCTTTAATATGATTACATTTTACCTTTAAATTAGTCTAAATCAGCTGTAATCTGTGTTTCAGTCTTACAAATACACTGTAAATCATCTGAGTTTAGGTGTTTGAAGATTTGTATTGATAAAAAATATCACAAATATCGCATCTGAATTGTTATTTTATTTTTCTTTGTTTCCCTGAAAGTATTTATTTTACATATTACCACATAGAGTAATTTTTAGGTTGAAATTTACAGCAGGTTTTGTCTAAATAATGAATTGACCGTTATTGTGACTCTTTGGCTCTGTAGTCAGTGCTTTACTAAAGCTACTTGTTTGCATTATGGCAAACCTTTCGAAACAGAAAGACAACTAATTTCTTATTGTCTCCATTTTTATTTATTTTACCTACATAAAATCCTATTTTTTGTCAAAATAATTAAGTATTATGTAGAAATACTCACCGTTTCTCAAAGAGATGTAACTTTTTTTTTGGGTATTAGCTATTACTTTAACCTACTAAATCAAAGTCTTACAAAATAAGTCATTATTTCAACCTTATTAGTTACAATGTGACCAAACTACACACTTCAATACTTTACATACTACACTACTGAAAGCACTTCTAATGGTGCTGCACTATTTTTACACACTGTTTAGTGCTGTACTATTTGTTTTGTCTACCTGGCAGAAAAGAGTTTCCATACAAAAAGCATGTGGGTCAAATGGGAGTTTATTGCACTCCTTATGTGTTAATACGTCGTGCCTGTGTTCATTTGTATGGAAGTTCATTGTGGATAAGACGCTAAATTAGCCACCCAGTCAGCGAAAAGTGCTGCCAGACTGTTGGTAATAAGTGTGTCTTTTAGTAAATCTGGCCCTTAGTGTACATCAAAACTGAAATATTTGGTGTGAGCAGTATGTCATCTGTGTATCTTTGACATGCAGGAGAAATTCATGTTGGTCCTGTTCTGCGCACTACTTACCACATTTGGGCACCATCAGCACATGAGCAGTATGCTGTTTTTACTGAAGGCTTAGTGAAGGCAAGAGGCTCAGCTCAGCATTCAGCTGGAAACGTTTCTATTTTGAAGGTATTCATGTCCGTCTATTCTGGATATGTGATATTTGAGAACATGGCTGACTAGCACTAGCTCAGTAACCTTTAATATCTCAAATGAGAAATTTGCACTAATCCTGTCCTATCAATACTCACCAGGAGTCACCTGGACAGTTGTCTTTTGGCTCTGTACACCTCTTTTTTCTGAAACCAAAGAGATGTCGTACAAACGACCAGCTTTCAGACATTTAATTTCGGCAGAGTCTTTTCCAGATGACACCATGATCTTCCGAATTGACTCTCCAGTGAGCGATGGTCTATTTGTCTGAGTCAACGAAACAAAGAGGATGTATCTGTTGATCTTCCCCGGTGCTTTCTCCCACTGGACCTTAACAGATGTTGGGCTGATCTCCACAACTTTGAGGTTTTTGGGGCCGGAGATCATTGAGAAAGACGTACTGGACGCGGTTGAAATTGCTGTTGAGAAGATGCAAAGAGATGACAATGTCTGATAGGAAAAGAGAAAAGGCGCACTGATCTTGATTTTTAGGATCACTTAACCAGTTACAATTAGCGGAAATCATAGACAGATAAATATGTGATTACACTTGAGATGAAAACAAGATAATCAGTTCACTAAGTATATCACTAATATATGCACTTCGTATAATTTAAGTTAAAAAATGAAATGAGCAGAATTAGCAGAAGCCATCATCATAGTTGTTTTCATGTGCAGAATATTATTGAAAAAAAAAATTGTGTGACGATGAACTAATCACATTATTTTATGTTGTTACTCTTGATTAATCAAATTTTCTGTATTTGCTTAAATTTGCTTAATACAACAATCCATTTACAATTATGCTTTAAAACCCATCTGAAAATTGCATTTGAATGAAAAGCCTACAATCATGGATTCTTTCATGGCAATATACAACTACATAGTTGCAACTGGGTTTCAGTCTGCACTACTACAGATGGGCTGAAGGGTTAAAGTAGGAAAATGTATTAACGGCATTAAAAAATTTCGTGGCATTAATAATTTACTGCACTAACTTTGACAGCCCTGGTATGTACATATGATGCACAGAATTATGAAAAAACAGTGACATGCATCATCTGGACATCATGCACCTCACTGAAAAAGGTCAGAAAGTTATAAAGTTTGTTTAAGAAATACAACACAAGAGGGACTGTCATCACAGCTGAACTTTGGTTGCAGGTATGAGATGAAGGCAAATACCATGGATCATTACAGTCATGATGTAAATGCAAGTATTATTGCTTTTATGGAACAGTTTTATGAACTAAATTAACATTACTTCAGTTCACTGTCTCAGGTTCAGCTCAGCTTTTTCACTACTTCAGCACAGATTGCCAGATTAACCTCAACGTCTTGCTCAGCCAGTCTGTAAAGCCTTCCACAGACCATTCTGTTCCCTTCTGGTTAATTCTGGTGTGTTTAGTTGTTCTACCATCACAGTAGAAACATACTTTTGTTAGCTGTGCTGCAGACAATATTAGCCACCAGTGCTCAACAGAATAGTACAGTTACTGTGTGAAAAACCATGTCACAAATAACAGCATGGTAGCACGCTTCTCAGTCAATCAGACTGTGATGTCAGAACTGACTTATCTAAATAAAAGTTAATTTTCTTTGGCCATTCGACATGAAAGTATATTTTTAAAATGTATTCTTTCTGCTTTGAACTGAGACTACAGAATACGAACACAGTTTATACTCACTGGCTTGCTGCTTCTTTTTCCAGATAAAGATGACAACTCCAACCAGCACAGTCAAAATCACACTTGCAACTGCTCCTCCAACAGCCAAACCCAGAGCACCCTGAGAGTGAGAACGCTCTGCAGACGGAAAAGTGAAGAACAAAAATCTTTTTATCAATACAGTTACATTTTTTTAAGTAACAAAAAAGTTTTTTGTGAGAAAAAAAGGAAACAATAATTTTCAGATGTAAAAAAATGAACTGTAAGAACAGCAGGTATAAATCTGAATCTAATGTATGGCCTCCTTGTGCTCCTGAAATCTACTAGTGTTTTAGAGAAGGTCCAGAGGAGAACGGCTTCATTCCAAGGATGTATGAACTCACAAATGAGCCTTTTGTGTTGTTGTGTTTCCCAGTTTCTGTGTTGGACAAAGACAAATCCAGTCCTAGCAGAGCCCAGCAGAGCACCTGGAGGCCTAATACATCTTTACTGACCTGCCACCTTCAACACAGCCCAACACCTATTTGATCAAACAGCATCATTTCTATCACATTAAATTACAGTCACAGAATCACACCCAGGATCCCATCCATGAATTATCCCAGAAGTGCTTTAGCTGGTTGATCTGGGTGAACACTCAGGGTCTGGGTGAACACTCAGGGACTCAGGGTCTCTTTCTGTCCCAATTCTAGAGAGTCTTTGTCCAAACCTAACAGGTTTATTTCAAAAGTTGCTGTAGGAGGACATGTGTATTTTCCCTTTATGTAGAATAAGTCACAAAGGGTACAGGATGGGTTAAAGAAGAATTTGTCATTATTACTAATAAGCTTACATCTATTGATTAAAGTGGAGAATATTTTGAAGTTACATGTCATAAGCAGCCTAATGCAGTCAGGAAGGTAATTTCTGGTGTAATTTCTGCACATATGCTGTTCTAAAGAACAGAACATGGAATGACTTATACTTTGCTAGAAGTGCCATGAAACATAAATCAAATTACCCCATTTTTTAATTAGTGGTACTTCGAGGGTGCTGTGAGTAACAGAACAGTTGTATTCTGCTGCTGTTTCATCCTCCTGGATCTCCACACTCTTCCTCAGCTGGTAGGTTCCATCTTCATTGGGTCTGACTCCTGAAGATGTCAGTAGGTGTTCAGGCAGTGAAGTCGTGAACTTCCTCAGTTCAATCTCCACGTCTTTGGGGTAGAAGCCCGTGGCCAGGCAGGTCAGAGTCAGCTTCTTTGAGTCAGTTACAGATTTTTTTGCAAACACATGAACGTCCAGTGAAGCTAAAGAGAAGACAAATAAAAAACATTCATTTCAAAATAAGCTTTTTACAGACTTTTTGACAAAAAGTGATTCATAATCAATTCTCTCCAGCTGCAGCTGGTACTCTGTAAGTCTGAGAGCCGACATGAACTCCTCTGTGACATCTAATCACACCATATCACCTTTTCTGTTCAAGCTACCACTCACACCAGTGCTTCAAACAGCAGAATGAATGTGAGGGACGGCAACAGTGACCTAAATAGGAACAGCCACGTTTGGTTATTTTTAACAGTGGAAAGTGCTGCACAAAGCCATAACATTTTAAAACTGTACTTGTGAGCACACACAGATCTTTCTTGTTATGTAATGGTGGGTTTCCAGTCCAGATCACTGACAGCCAACTACTTTTTACCTCTTTTTTTACCACAAGCTTTCAGTGGTGTGTGATAAATCCATTCCTGTGCACCTTTCAACAGCATGAGTCAGCATATTGACTCATGGTGCAGTCCATACGGGAGGCTACTTTCCTAAATTTATTCCTAAATGAAAAGTTAAGCTATTTTTGTAATACTGTTTTCTTATCTGGAGTTCATGGGTAAAATTTTGACATTACTGTTATTCTGTAATAGCTACTGCCCTAAATTTAGTCCTAACTGAAGTTTTTAGAAAATATCGTCGTAGATGATGTTTCTGGAACACAACCCTGGCAAGATACAGTGGTGCTTGTAAGTTTGTGAATCCTTTAGAATTTTCTATATTTCTGCATCAA
Source organism: Colossoma macropomum (assembly GCF_904425465.1). Taxonomy (NCBI): domain Eukaryota; kingdom Metazoa; phylum Chordata; class Actinopteri; order Characiformes; family Serrasalmidae; genus Colossoma; species Colossoma macropomum. Next base: position 77,313 of record NW_023495663.1, on the reverse strand, counting down.
TTTGAGCTAAAACGTCATCAGATCAAGTTGAGCTAAAAGTCCTAAAAGTAGATAAAGAGAGCCAAATTAAACAAATGAAACAAAAATATTAGACTTGGTAATTTATTTACTGAGGAAAATGATCCAATATTACAGATCTGAGTGGCAAAAGAGTCTGCTCAAGGGGGTCACACCAGAAAGAAAGGGCTCACATACTTTTGCTCATAGATATGTAATATTGGATAATTTTCCTCAATAAATAAATGAACGTCTAATACTTTTTGACCCATTTGTTTAATTTGGTTCTCTTTATCTACTATTAGGACTTGAAAATCTGAAGTTTTAGGTCAAATTTATGCAAAAATATAGAAAATTCTAAAGGGGTCACAAACTTCAAAGTACCACTGTATGTCTCCTAAATTTAGATACAATTTGCTTCTGTAAAACGAATTTGTGAAAAAATCTTTTCACTTTCATTTAGAACCAAAGTTAGGAAGTTTCTGTAATATGGGTGTTGAATTCTCTTGTTTGGTGCAGACCATCATAAAAATGGGTTCCCACCAGCAGTGAACTGAACCAGGGTTCAACTGGAAGCAGACTTACGACTGTTGGCCCACGGTTCAGTTGTTTAGTGGGTACTTAAATATAGGTGGAGCTTTCACACCTGTTAAAACTGAACTAAAGAAAGCTTAGTATGCTTGAAAGTAAAAGAAAGCTTAGTATGCTTGAAAGTGCCATGAATTGATCTCTACATCCTACACAAATATGTATCAACTGGAAAATACAAGGGAAAATTTATTTTAGTACTTTCTTTAGAAATAAACAGTGAATCACAATAAACATCACGTAAAAGGCCTGTTGGTCAACCTTTCTTTGAACAACACAGATAGTTATACTGATAAAAACAAAAAGCTAATTTGAAAACACTAACTAACCCAGCTTACAGGTATTCAGTGTTCTTAATGACTTAGTTTAGATGTGTTTAAAGCTCGGTTAAAGCAAAAATGTGGACTAGCTGGGGGTCTGTGGTGGCTGGTTTATGAACCACAGATCTACATGCTAATGACTGAGTTTTGATTCAAATGAGTGTAACAGTGGATTCAACACCTGAAATTTCTCACTCCAGTCACCTCAACAAAGTTGGTAACACAGACAATAATTCATATCTATACTGTACAGGAATGTAAGAAGGGAGGTGGTCTAGCTGTTGTTTTTTCCAGTATTTTTAATTGCAAAAACATTTCATTTTGTATAGTTTCTTCTTTTTAATATCCTGCTACTCTACTTACAGACCAATCTCTAACCTTCTATTTTTAAGTAAAATAAATGAAAAAATCTCTCACAGCTTAATGAATTCTTAAATGAACACAATTCACAAAAGATTCCAGTATGGCTTCAGAGCAAATCACAGCACTGAAACAGCTTAAGTAAAGGCAGTGAATGATCTGAGAATAAATGCTGATGCAGGTCATGTTTCTGTACTTATGCTTCTGGATTTAACTGCTACATTTCATACTATAGACCATAGAATATTTCTAAATCGGCTTGGGAACTTGGTTGGTCTAAATGGAACGGTGTTAAACTGGTTCTCTACGTATTTAACTGGAAGACAGTATTTTGTAAACATAGATGAACATATATGTGAGATAAGCATGGTATTCTCTGTGGTGTACCACAAGGCTCTGTACTAGGTCCACTTCTGTTTTCTTTGTATATACTGTCACTAGGTCAGATTATTAGGAAGCATGGTACCAATTTTCATAGTTATGCAGATGATACACAGCTGTATATATCTGTGGCTCCAGACAATGCCAGTTCAGTAGATAAGCTCACTATATGTCTGTCCAGCATAGTTAGCTGGATGAATAGCAATTTTCTAAAGTTTAATGAAGAAAAGACAGAAATAATTATAATCAGTAGTGAAGCAAAGAGGAAAAAGGTGTATTAAGACTTGAAAATCTGGCTCTACAAATAAAAACTGAAGTTGGGAGTCTTGGTGTAACTCTACACTCTGATTTAACTTTTAAAGCATAGTAATAATATTATTAAACTGCTTTTTATCATTTGAGGAATATATAACGAGTTTGGTCTTATCTCTGTCTGTGAGATGCTATGAAATTGGTCCATGCTTTTGTTGTTTCTTGACTTGACTACTGTAATGCTTTGTTCATAGGACTTCCCGCAAGTACAACCAACAAATTACAACTTGCAGTGGCAAGAATATTAACACTGACTAGAAAACAGGATCATATTAGACCAGTTTTAGCATCACTGCACTGGCTGCCAGTCTCTTTTAGAATCGACTATAAAATTTTACTACTAGTTTTTAAATCTCTCAATGGTTTAGCACCTTCATACATTTCTGAGTGCCATAGATAATGTTCCAAATCAAGCTTTAAGATCATCCAGTGCTGCTTCTCTATACTCCACAAATGAAACTTAAAAAGAGCGGAGAGGCAGCGTTTTTGGTTTTTGTTTTTTTCTGTCAATGTTTTTAAAAAACAATTTAAAAAATTATTTCTTTACTTTAGAGTTTAACTAGTTTTTTTTTTGTTGCCTTCGTTTTACTGGAATATTACTTTACTTTTATGTAGTTGCATTTTTTTGTCTTTTTTCTTTTTATTTATACTGTTATCTTGTGCTTTTAATTGTATTTATTAACATCAATTTTCTGCTATTTATTATTTGTTTATTATATTTGTTTTTATTTTTGATCTTTTTCTCTTCTGTTGTTTTTACTTTGTATTGTGAAGCTCTTTCAGCTGCATTTTTAATGTATGAAGGGTGCTATATAAATAAACATTATCATCATCATAATCATCATTATTATTACTATTATTATTATTATTATTATTATTAATAATATTATGAGAATGGTTGTGATTATGAGAATAATGGCAATTATTCAAATACTCACTCAGTTTGGTGTCAGTAGTGCTGTACTTTAAATAGGTCTTCATCCAGTGCACACAGTCTTCACATCTCTGATCAACAGGTCCAGCGTTCCACTCCTCCTCCAACGCTTTAGCCTGACTGACTGAGGCTGACCATCTCCTCGAGGTCCAGTTATAAGAGATTAAGTTCTGTCCATCGTAGCCGTATTCACTAGTGCAGTTTAACACTGACAGCGAACCACCAGAGTCCTTTTCAACCTCACAGCCGACTCTCCACTGCAGAGTGTGACCATCTGAAACATAAATGAAGAACAGAGACGGTCATAATTCACCAGACGTCTTCAGATATAATTAAATTTAATGTTTCAATAGGACTGTAAAATCTGACAGTTCTGCTCATATTTGTGAATAAGTAAACAGAATATCTAACTATCACAGAAAACAGAACTAGAATTATACTAGTCTGGAGTAATATGGGAGAATTTCACTGCATCCTGAACATGGCATTGAACTGAATCTTTTAAAAGAAGAGTGATCATCTAAGCATAATATAACTGTAAGTCTAACCTCTCTCTAACTCTTTCTCTACAGCTCATGTGTCAGGCTTCAGTCCTTGTGAGCCAAAACACTGCAGACTTCAGCAAACTGCCTTATTAAACACACCTGATTCAGATCATCAGCTCATTAGCAAAGTCTTCATGAACTGAATTTAGAGCATTAGACAATAGTAAATGCTGATCTCCATAATATTTTGGCCCAGAAGTTCAACAGTTTAACATGCCTGCTCTACATAAACATAAAATTAAAATGAAAAAGAAAAGGCCTCATTCACCAACCACTGTTAAGAAGCAATTTCTTCTTAAAACCCACTTACACACTTTTCATGAAGATTCTGACATTTACCTATGTTTCTTATTTTGGATTAGTTACACACACTCAAGAGCACAAAGGTGTAAACAGTTCTGCACTTTAAGAACACGTCATGAATCTGACACAGACCTTTTCTCAAGACCTTTCTCAAGAACACATTTAAGAACAAACTTACGAACATACTGGAGAATGACCCAATGTTCTCACCTGACTCACTGTGTCTGAAGGCCTTCATCTGTTTGTTGAAGACCCAGTTTAACAGTTCCCTATCGTACTTCAGTTTATCAGTGCCATCTTTCCACTCACTCTCCTTCATCTCCTTCATCCAGTCCTGTTTAGGAGTCCTGACCCCGTCTGTACTGCTGTAGGAGTCAATCTGTCTGTCATCCAGCAGAGTCACTGCACTGAACTCATAGATTCTGTCTGAAGAGTTTTTAGACTGGATAGTGTAGAGATAATAGAGAGAGTGTTCATCTGTGGAGAAACAGAGAAATAAAAGATTAGATATTAAACAATGACTTGATTACAGTAAATAAGAACAGGGTTGCTTAGATTCCACATTTGTTGGAGAAAGCTGTTTAGAAACTACGAAGTGTACAATCGGTAAGCCCTAGTTCATTTCTTAAAGTCTACAACATCACTATCACTAATGTTTTCTGATGAGGTCATTTAGACTCTAAATATCCTACCTATAGTTTTAACACCGGTAGTGTTTTCTGATGAGGTCATTTAGTCTATAAATATCCTACCTATAGTTTATATGTACTGTGGTGAATCTTTAATTAGGTGTGATTAATCAGAGCTGAAATGCTGTCAGTCTCTGTATAACTCTGAATGTGCTGAAATACTTTTTTGCCAAGCTGAAATCTGCCCATCCTGTGGGTCTGATGCTGTTGCCTTATCTGCCTTGATCGGGTGCCCACTGCTCACTAGCCTTCTGCACCAGTTTGTCCACCATGGAGCTTCCTCCCGTACAATGCTGTGCAAACCTCACCTGCTGAGCTGACCCTTCTGATGCTGCTGCTGCATTTTTTAATCATAGACATTGCTTCACCTGCTTTTCTCCGTTTTCGTTTCTTATACTGATGGTAGGGCTGGGCGACAAAACGATGACGATAATTATCGTGATATAACTTTTCCTCGATAGAGCGATACGATATGTTCGATAAATGTTCTATATAATACACCACTCTCACACTTCCACGTTCTAGAGAAAGTCTTGGTGGCGTTTTCTACTTCAAGGAAAGCGACACTACTCTGCTGTCGCCATGAGAGGGCGCACTTCTGAGTTTTTCAACATGATTTAGAGAGGGAGGGGGCGACGAGTAAGAGGAGTCTTTAGCAACGGCTGAAACGCGGAGTTATACATTCCCTGTTTGAGTGGAGCGACTGGTGATCTGCTCTCCTGTGACCGTGTGTGGGTGACAAGGTCAGTGGTGTAACTATACTGTCCCACAGTGAACTCACCTCTTTCTGTACATCCTAACCAGCTTTAGTAGTGTTAAATCACAATCACAATCCTCACAGCTAAAGTGCTGTTGCAGCGCTCGGACAGACATATTTAAGTATTAGTGCATTCCCAAACAACGAAAGTGAAAGAAAGAAGTGGTTCATGTTCGTTACAGCCCTGATTTAAACAAAAGTAAACTGAGAAAGCTGTGAGGCATTGGAGAGTGTTATCTTTCCAGGCTAGCTGTTTTTAGCAGCTGGCTTACTTGAAGCAGCGCTCTGTCACTCACACAACACGGCGAATTGATGATACTGTAGATCATACACGACACAAAAGCACCGCTTTCAGTTTAAACACACCTAAAAAGAGGACTCTGTCTGTCTGGTGTTGATATTTTGAGGTTCACCCCTTAAACTACTACAATTGAATAGAGAAATCCAGTCGTCGCTAGCTGGTGTCTGAATACTGTAATGCTGTGATACTGTGAGCGCTCGGTGCCAGCTCAAAATAGTCTGTTTTCTTTCTTAAATTATGACTATTACAAAAATAGCCGTGCTTTTCCAGCTGGTAAAAACAGCTCACCAGACACTCTCTCCCACTCTCCCGTGACAGATCTGTGAAATGTTCCACTGTTTGGTGAGTGTTTGTCGTGATCTGACCATAAAGGATAGTTTAAAACAGCAATTAACCCCCAGGACCAAAAATGTTTTGTTTATCGTGATAACATTTTTGGCCATGTCGCCCAGCTTTAACTGATGGCCAAACCTCATTCTCTGCTGTTATTGTTTGCTGCCCAGAGTTGACCTGAGGAGGATGGGTTCCCCTTTTCAGTTATCTCCCCTCAAGGTTTCTTCATCTTGCTCTTGGGGAGCTTTTTGCCACTGTCACCATTGGCGACGTTCATGGGGGCTCAGACCCGAAAATTTTAAATAATATCTGTCTGCAGAGCTGCAGAGCCAAAGTTTCACTCCAGCAGTTTTACTCCAGCAGGTTCAAGCCAGTGGCATTCAGCGGATGTGATGAAACTTCAGTTATTTTATGTGGGTTTCCAATAGATTTGTGATAAGTTTGTGTTGGGCTAACATGTTTTAAACTTTAGGCTAAAACAAACTGGTTTGAACATATATAGAAATTCACAGGCTAATTATTACATGAACTACAGCTTATGTGGCCTGGATAAACTATTACATTATGTAAACATAAAGCTCAATTACCACAGTAAAAGTTTTATTTTTGATATTTGCCTTTTCAGTCCTTATAACATTTTAACCAACTATAGAAGCTAGTAAAGACTTACATATTCATGACAGTACGACCACAGAGACTGATGCACACCTTTTCTTTTGTAGTTTGAGTGACATTTAATGTAGCCCCTTTTTTTGTGATAATACCAAAAAAACTGATTTTCAATGGGAATAAAATGCATGGATTTCTAGACCACACCAACATCTGTGCACATGCATTTATTTTCCTCCAAATTGTTTCAGTGCTTTAAAAACATATTTTATTGTTTCCTTGGTAGATTTCATCAGACAAAAAAGCTCTACAACCACTGTGTCAATACACATCTGGTTAACTGTGTTTACTTTGACCTATGGTGAGAACTGCATATCACTTCAATTTTAAAAAAGGACATTTAATTAACCAGTAGCTAAAAATGTACTTGCCAATACTTATTTTAATAAAAGTGCATACTTTACTTGTAAACAGTGATGTTACCTGTACACTGATATAAAGTTAGTATGGTGATGATACTCACAGTTTTATAAGTTTTATAAATCCACCAAACACTCAGTGTGTCAAGTTAGAGGCTGTATTCAAATAGACAGCTTGACAATATAATAGCACATCTGCAGTTGTCTTGGAATTAATTACACTATATATTCATTTAAACTCTTATATTCACTTAAAAATATATAGGGATGTAATCAAATACCTAGTTTACAGTTTTTTTTTTTAACTGCATTTCAACCACATTAAATACAATGCTTAAATCAACTACAAATGGTGCAACTAAGCGGGAATGATGCCAAACAACTTTATTTTAAATGTAATACTTTACATTATTTTTTCCTTTTTGAATTTTAATAGCATTTTAGCTGCATTACATTTAACAGTGAAAAAAACAGTGTTTGGTGCAGACGGTGTCAGTAATAATGCACAAACTTTGGATTTTACCTTTGGATGTAATGCAGCTGATTTTCATGTTTTTTTCAATTTCAAATCTTTATGAAATTCAAGATGGAAAAAATATAGTTATTGAATATAAAGTAGTTATTGTTACATTCAATACTGAGGGATTTCCCTCCTCCTCTCTCCTGTTTTCTTCTGCAGCTCAGAGTACTCTTTTTTTTGTTTTTTTTATATGTTTGTCTAAATTGGTGGTGTTGCCACAGTAGCGAATAGCTACTACTTTGTAGTTCTTCTTACACACATCACAGTTTGGAAGGTTTTTATTTACAGCCATAAAATATCTCCACACAACGCTCCTCTTTGTTTCTGCTCTGCTCTCTGCTGTCTACAAGTGTGTCCACTTTTAGCGCCGCTGAGTCACGTGACAGCACGACACCAGGGGCCGTGTTACAGAAAATTCTTATCTTTTTGTCTTAACTTAAGATCTGACAGGTCAAGATAAGATTTTTCACTAATTCGTAACACAGAAGCAAATCTGACTTTAATTTTTAATCTTATCTTACAGCATCTTTTCTTATCTAAAGTTAGGAAATCTTAACTTACTCGACTGAAGTTGACAATCAACTGTCATGTCTGTTACCTAGCAACCAACCATACACACACAACTGAAACGTAAATACGTAACCAAGTTAGTTAGTCAGACAGCTAATGTTAGCTACTGTTAGCCACTGGTGTAAAAAAAAAAAAGTTAAATAAAACTACAGCACGATAAAAGTTAAGTGAAGGTTAAGAATACTGTGAGAGCGCCCCCTGCTGTTTATCAGAGCGTCGCCGTTCCCCAGTGTCAGTCTACATTTTCCAAACGCTTTAGCCGAGCGCGCTAACGTTACTCCTCCAAGTCAAAGCAGCGTTTTCAGTGTAGATAAATGTAGCGTCGTTATGCTGGTTATAAAGTTATAAAGCTGGTTATAAGTTAAGACTCTGGGGTTTATCTTAAAGTTAGGAAAATATTTAGGATATTTTGGCAACTTAGGATATTAGGGTTTCTGTAATACAGTTTTCTCATCTGGAAATAAGATTATAGACTTGTTGTTCTGAAATGAATTCTGTTGATTTCAAATTATATAATATGTTATATATAAAAATATATATGTTACATATATGTTTTCAATATATTATGATCAACTTAACTTAATTCTTCTTCTTCTTCAGTCTTAACTGAAGTTACCATGACAACAAAGCAGATGTCAGACTGAAGAATTTTCCGTAATACGGCCCCTGGACAGCAGAGCTGGGGAGGAGGAGGAGCAAAGTGTGCATTCAAGATATGAAAGGAACGGTGTATGCACAGACATGTCTAATTTTTGATTAAAGGAGAGCAACGCAGAGGAGAGAAGTATCGATCCTATCACGCTAGTATCGATCCGATACCAACGTTGTTATTGATAGTATCGATATTTGGATCGATCCACCCACCCCCTAATAGCTGCTGGCTTGAGATAACGTTAGTTGCAGTATCGCGTTTCCGAGCGTGTAGTTTAAACGCTGGGTAGCTAAATTCAGGACAAATGAGCGAAGAGTGTCCTTTCAAAACCCCTAATATCATATTTTAACGTTAACCGTAATTGACTCTGCGTGTTTAGTCCCGTTAACGGTCCTGCTGGTAATAACGCATTTTTACTTTCGGTTTCGGCGATGATGGCGCAGCAAAACAGTCCGTCCGAGCTGAACTGACTCACCTCCGAGAGCAGAGACAAACACTCCACACAGAAAGACCAAACAGACTGCCGGAGCCGCCCCCATCACCACATTTTATCGCCTAGATCAGAAGGAAAATCCGCCCTGGACGGTCTTCTGTTGAGAGAAGTCGATGCTCCTGACTGTCCTGCCGCCTGCGCGTCAGCCTGGTCTGTTAGCAAAACAAACCTTCAGCTCGAGATAATGGTTCACTGCTGTGGCTCAGCCAATAGAAAAACACGATTTCACTTGCGTCACTCGTTGCTGGGTAGATTTCCTCCCACCACCTTCGCCATAAATGGCTAAGAGCCCCTTCACTCTCCGCCTTAGCAGCGGTTTAGCCGTAACGTCAGGGCTTTAATAAGCAGCTGAGTGTTAAGTTGGATAATTTGAAAATTTTGATTGTACAAGCTGATCCTCATATTGTGGTTTTGACAGAATCCTGGCTAAAACAATCTGTATCTAATTCAGAACTATCTCTATCTGATTATAATAAACATAGAGCTGACAGGAACACAAGGGGTGGCAGAGTGGCTATTTACACCATATCTGTTATTCAAGTAAAAACTCTTCACATTATCCAAAGATAAATGTTTTGAGTTAGCTTGAGTTAGCTCTTAGCTCTAAAAGTGTGCATAGGACGCAATAACAGTTTCGTGGTAGCTGGGATCTATAGACCTCCTTCCGCACCCTCTCACACGGTTGATGACTTAGCTGAGCTTTTAAATCCCTACATCAACTCAGAGATGCTAATCCTAGATGATTTTAACTTAAACTGGTTAACTAATGCATCCGATCTCCTGAAGGAAGTGTGTGGAAATCTATGTCTAACGCAACTAATTACAGAGCCAACACGACCTAACTTCCATGATCCCAGCAAGTCAACACTAATAGTCTTAATTTTAGCCAACAGACCTGAAAAAATTACTTCTATAGGTGTCTTTGACCCTGGTTTTAGTTACCACTGCCCTATTGGATGCATTAGAAACACCACAAACACAAAGTCAGGCTCTCGGATGGTGGTTAGAAGAAATTTTAAACATTTTAATGATCAAGACTTTTTAAATGCTTTTTAAAAATCCTGAACTTACTGACGAGCCGACGCCAGGTGGTAAGGATGGGCAACATCACCTCCTCTTCACTGACCCTTAACACCGGAGCTCCTCAGGGCTCCCTCTCTTGTACTCCCTGTACACCCACGACTGCTCAGCCAGACACAGCTCCAATGTCATCATCAAATTTGCAGATGACACCACAATTGTGGGCCTGATCTCCAATGACAACGAGGAGGCCTACAGAGAGGAGGTCAGCTTACTGAGACACTGGTGCCAGGAGAACAACCTCTCTCTCAATGTCAACAAGACCAAGGAGCTCATAGTGGACTTCAGGAAGCAAGAGAGAGTGCACACCCCCATCACCATCAACAAAGCCACTGTAGAGAGGGTCAGCAGCTTCAAGTTCCCTGGTGTTCACATCTCAGAGGAACTGACATGGAGCAAACACACCCCCGGGTGGTGAAGAAGGCACAACAGTGCCTCTTCTACCTCAGGCGGCTGAAGAGGTTTGGCATGAACCCCCACATTCTCAGAACATTCTACACATGCACTGTGGAGAGCATTCTAACCGCTCCATCACCACCTGGTATGGAAACTGCACTGCCATTGAGCGGAAAGCTCTGCAGAAGGTGGTGTGGACAGCGCAGCACATCACCGGGGTCCAGCTCCCAAATCTCCTGGATTTATATACCAGCCGCTGCCTGAGGAAGACCAGGAGGGTTCTAAAGGACTCCACCCACCCAAGCCACTGTCTGTTCTCACAGCTGCTGAGCATAAAGCATAAAGTCCAGAACCAGCCGGCTCCGAGAGTTTCTTCCCCCAGGCCATCAGGCTGCTGAACAGCCAGTAGTGCTGGTGTATCAGTCTATAGGCCTGTGACTGCACCTCTGAGTCATCATCTCCATGGACAATCTACACCTCATCCACATCTCATCAGATTCACTCTGATCTTACTGCACCTCCAATCTAACAAATCTGTACTTACACACATAGACTGAACATCTTGTACATCTCATATCCATATCTTGTATAATCTGGTAGATTTCTATATCAGTATTCTACCCCTTGAGTACCTTCATATCATTTATTATCCACCTCAGACTAACTGCACATACAGAATGTGTACAACAGCACCATTGGCTTACCTTCAGGCAGCTGAGGAATAAATGTACTTCTTACATCAGAAAAGCTAAAGCAGATTTCTACCTCCAGATGTTTACAAACTCAACTACAAATTCCTCTAAATTCTGAAAGATAATTCATTTGCTCAATAACAAATCAGTGCCCATTCCAAATCAGCACTTAATACCATCAATACTAAAAAAAAGTACAGAAGAGGACAGTTTGGACCCCTTTTTTCTAAGGCTTGCGACCCTGATTATTTTTAGAACATATTACATATATTTTTAATCTGTCTATTTTATTAAGCAGAATTCCCAGTCTGGGAAACAGCACATGTAACTCCACTTCACAAAGGAGGTGATGCCGCTGATCTTAATAACTATAGACCCATCTCAAAACTGTCATGCTTAGTCAAGATCTTAGAAACCTTAATGGATGAGCAAGTCAAGAAATTTCTGCATAGAAATTCAATCTTATCAGACAACCAATCTGGTTTTAGAGAAAAACACAGCACAATCTCTGCAGCTACTCTCATCTTAGAAGATCATTTCAGTGCCAATGATAAAAAGAAACATTGTGCAGCCATTTTCATTGACCTCTCTAAAGCCTTTGATAGAGTTGATCATTCCCTACTTTTAAAAAGCCTACAAAACATTGGTTTCGATCTCAGGGCTACTAACTGGATTAGAAACTATCCAATAGACAGCAACATGTGGCCCTAGGACAGGATAAATCAGAGCTACTTCCAATAACAAAGGGGGTCCCTCAAGGTTCGATCCTTGGACCAGTATTATTTAATATTTATATAAATGACATTGCCACCTCAGTTGTTGACTGCAAAGTAGACTTATCTGCTGATGACACTATCTTGTTCTGCTCGACTGACTGTATTGGTACTGCAGTAGATAAACTACAGCATTCTTTTAATGTCCTAGAGTCAGCTTTTTACAACCATAAACTAGTTTTAAATGTTGAGAAAACTAAATTTATGCTGTTTTCCAGAGCCTCTAACATTAATTTTAGCACTTTTAAAATCACAACCCTGAAGGGATCTGACATTGAAAGAATCAGTGAGTACAAATACCTTGGCATATGGCTGGATGACAAATGCACTTTTAAACAACACGTTACCTAACGTACTTGTAAACTGAGACAAGAACTTGGCTCCCTGTATCGTAACAAAGTATGTTTCCCAAAGCACACAAGGAAAAAGATAATTGAAGCAACATTGTCGCCTGTTCTGGATTCAGGTGACGTGTTATACAAATATGCACCTGTAACTACTCTGAAATCATGCTACCTTAGCTTTTTATTATTTTTTCTTTTTTTATTCTTGTACTTTTATCTCTTTATTTTTATCATTCTTTTTATTCTTTTTGTTTCTTTATTTATTGTCTTACATCTATTTCTTTCAAATCGTTAATTTATGTTTTATTTATTTTATCCTTATCTGCTCTGTTACTTGATAAGTTGTTACATCGTAATTTTAAATGTTTATTGATTTAACAGTTTATTAGTACCCTCTTATTATTAAATTTTACTTTCATGATTTTTATTATTTAATTATAGCATGTGATTTATTTTTTTACTGTACAGCTTCTTAATCTCTGATTCCTGTATTACTCAGCTACATTGTAAATGAGGGTCTCCCTCAATGTATTCCGAGTTTAAATAAAGGTTGATTGATTGATTGATTGATTGATTGAAGTTAAACATGATTGCTAAAAAAAAACAATTCTGCCAGCAGTGCCCAAAACTACATTACTACTGTACTACACACGCTTTACTAGTGAATGCATTTCTAATGATGGTGTACTGTTTTTGGCATACCATTTAGTATGGTAGCTAGTATACTAGTAATGCACCCTGTTAAAAAATTACCATAAAATAAAGAAACCATTATTTCAGATGCATCTGATAGTTTCATAATGAGACCTAAATGTGTTCTCCAGGAAAGTAGTGGTCTTTAATGGTAACCATTGAGGCATTTTTTTGACTGGCTACTTCATTAAATACACCTAACTTGTACACTCATTGTCCTCACAAGAACTATGTATGTGTATGTACAAGATATGGACAAAGTATTGGGACAACCCTCCTTATTATTGAGTCCAGGTGTCTCAACCACACCCGTTGCTAACAGGTGGATAAAATGAAATACACAGCCTTGCAGTCTCTATAGACAAACACTGACAGTATAATGGGTCGTACTGATGAGCTCAGTGACTTTAAACATGGCACTGTTATAGGATGCCACCTCTGCCACAAGTCAGTTTGTGAAATCTCTGCCCTGCTAGATCTGCCCCAGACAACTGTAAGTGCTATTATTGTGAAATGGAAGCATCTAGGAGCAAAAACAGCTCAGCCACTGAAGTACTGCAGCGCACAGTGTCTATCCTCTGTTGAATCACTCACTAACAAGTTCTAAATTGCCTCTGGACTGAACTAGATAGAACTGCATATTAGGAGCTTCACGAAATGGGTTTTCATGGCCAAGCACAATAGTGTGAAGTGCAAGGGGGTGGAAATCTTAATAAAGACTTATTAATACCCCTATACATTTTTTGATACTCATATTGGGTTTTAAAAAACAATGAAGTAACTTCTTTTTCTGTGATTCTTCTTTTGCATTCTTTCCCTTGGTTTGGGTTTTTAATAAACTTCATGTCAGCTTAAGTAAAGGGGTACTAACTGAGTTAATGGTACTAGACCAGCAGGGGGCGCTCCTTACTATGAGGATGGCTGGTGTGTACAAAACTGGGAAATGGGCTTTGTACCTAGGCCTGGGGCTGTTAACAAAAGCATGCCATGAGCCAGGCCCTCTTGTCCAACATCTGTGCCTGACCTCACAAATCCTCTTCTGGATGAATATTCCTATATGTTTTTGAATGGGAACTTTAATTAAGTCCACTTCCTTTTATCTACACTCAGGCCCAGTCCCATTTCACCCCTCACCCCTACCACTGAGCCCTTAGCACTCTGTTTTGCGATCACATCCAGGTGTAGGGTGTCTTGATTCTTGTTGAGATAGAGGGGGAGGGTGAAGTGTTGGGGCTACATGCCCCTTCAAACAGAGGTTTTTCAGAGACTCCAAACAGAGAGTTATGAAAAAAAAAGAAAAATCTGTAAGACGGCTGAACAAGAGACCAAAGAAACCCACAAATGTGAGAATTTTCTCTGTCAATAATTACGATAATCACTGTATTATCTTAGTTTAATGTTGTTTCAGTGTACTATGGTCTTTTTCTTCATAGCAAACATAAAAATCGCTAATAGCATGCTGATGTCTCGGTAGCTAGCTAGCTAACGTTCCCGTTCCACCTTAAATAGTCCAGCAGTTCTGACGCCTGAAGCGCCAGAATGTAACTGCTGCACCATTTAAGATGGAACAGGAAAATTTGAACAAGAATCTGGTGAATATCTGACTTCAGCTTCATATCACTGAAGAATTAGGGGTGGGTGATAATAAATAATTGCCCCCCTCTTTGAAGATCATATGTTGTCCTAAATGTAACTAAAGCCCAGCAGTGAGGAGCTGAACTTTACCCTCCTCTGCTGTCACTGTAGACTGGCAGGGTCACCTACAGAGCAGCGCTGGTAGCTGTTAATGAAGTGATGCTCTTTTTATTTGAGGGTCAAATTTCATAGAGGAAGATTTCAACCATTAGGGTGACACTCGAAAACAAGGGGTAAAAATAAGAAATGGGACTGGGCCTTACTGTCCTTTTTAAGGTCCACTGACCATATAGCAGCAACAAACTCTAGTACATTTTGTTTCTCTGCATACTCTGTTAGCCTCACTTTTACCCTAGTTTTTTAATGGTCAGGACCCCCGCAGGACCACCACAGAGCAGGTATTCTTTGAGTGGTGGATCATTCTCAGCACTGGGTTGGTATGAGTGAAAAAACACAGTGTATAGCCTCCTTAATGAAGTGAAATTCTAGAAAATAAATCTATGTATTCTCATTCAGATTTAAACTCAGGTTAAACTTTGAACAACAGCTAAGCTAATAGTAGCGCAACTGCATGTGTGTGTATAAGTTTTTTAAATACATAGATCAGTACACTCACAGCATAACAGTCTTTTTATTTCAGGCCCAACCTTACACAGCAATGGAAATTACACAGTCTGTGCATCTTACTGGGCCTCACTGTGTAAAATGCTGTCTTTTATTGCCATTACTCAAAATTTAAAACACATAAACTAAACCTAAGTAGTCAAAGATGTAACCATGGAGTTTCTTAAACAAATAGACGTGGAACTGAATGACACTGAGTGCATGGATTGACTGGACTCTAGAAAGGGGTTTACAGTAGAATGCTGTGCAGTGAGAGAGGAAACCTTCTGCACCAGGACCCACTGATGACTCTCCAAAAGGCCCACTTCACCAACAGAGATACCATTTAACCGAAGCCCGAACGTGCACTGCTGCATTGAACTGGCCTTCTGCATGTTAAAAGAACCACTCTGTTCATCATCAGACTGATGTTGCAAATCATTTTGAATCGTTTATCCTGGCTTTTGCACTGTTTTAATGTTTTTCTTTTTTTTCTGTGTGTGGGTCGGGGTGAAGAATAAAATGTTTGATGTGATGAGACACTTTCTCTTCTAGGTCAATAATAGTGTTAGCCTAAACACACACTGTAAAAAAAGAATGTAAAAAAACGGCAAGTTATCTGGCAGCAAAAGTTGCCAAACAGTTCCCGTAATGTTACAGCAAAATACCGTACAGTGGATTACTGTAAAATTACAGCTTTTCTATTAAATACTAAATACTGCATAAATACACTTAAAGTCTGCAATTTGAGGGCTGCTACCTTTAAAATAACGCATTTCATAGAATTATTTAATCAATTTACAACATGCACCTGTCAAAGTACAGATTTTTAAAGTAAAATAAAGAAGCGTTATTTAAATTAAGTCACTTTACTGTCTTTTCAGTCCTATTACAATTTTTTAACAGATATAATCTGTCAATAAATGTTCTTATCCTACAAACTTACAGTGGATAACAGTTAAATGTTGGTTGATCTGCCTACCAACTATTACAATGTACTGTTTATCCACAAGATACTGCTGTTACAGCACTGGATTCTACTGGTTAAATACAGAAATACAATGCAAAATTACATGTAATTACCCCAATATTAAACTTGATGGTTTTTTATTAAAGAACAATGTTTTTATTGTTCAGTATGTTCACAGAAATTTGGCATTAACAAAAAATAATATACCATAATTTTACCATAATTTGTGATCATTTTGTTATATTTCAGTTTTTATACAGGAGTCAATATACTCAATTACATGAACATTCTGCACAATTACCTTTTACTTCAGCAGATAAAACAATGGTGTACTTTAATTTTACATAAATACACAACAACCAATAAACTATTGCTCTTTTAAAACAATGTAAAACCTTTGGCCAGAACAATAAAACCTCAACAATAATACAAACTTTCAATCTTTGTACAGTTTAAAAGATTTATAATGTCTGTCTAAAAATAAACAATAATGTGAATTAGAGCACTAATTACCTCCTGTATCATTCTTGATTTATCTGTAGTTTGGACTGTAACAGCATGCACTTATTAAAAGATTCAGATTGGAACTGCATGAGAAAAAAGTTTCTTGATTTCATTCACACATGCTCAAAACAAAGCCAGCAACCTGAAGGACTAAGCAACCACACTACACTCAGGACTCAGCTACACTGAATATGCCTCTAGAATGAAGACTTTTAACTAATACAAAGCACAAGGGTCACTAACAGAACCTAGTACTGCAACAGTTATTACAGTCCTTAAAAGGGCCCACACACAGTTGTTAAGGGCATTTTCAACAATCACAGTAAGATGGAAAGTGTGCTGGCAATACAGACTCTGAAAAAATTGGGACATTTTGTAAAACGCAACACAAACAAGAACATGTAATTTGTTCATTTTCCTAAACTTTTATTTAACTGAAAAAAGTACAAGGAAATTGTTTTTAATTGTTGTTTTGACTGACCAATTTAATTGTATTTGTGAACATAAATAAATTTTGAACTTGATGCCTGAAACACACTCAAAAAAAGCGGAGACAGGCAAAATATGAGTGAAAAGTTTATAGAATATTCAAGTTACTCCATTTTGAAACATTCCAGAATAAGCTGGTGAATTGATAACAGGTGAGGGGATCATGATTGGATATAAATGCTCAGTCTTATCAAGCAAAGAGAGGATTTCCATGTGAGAATTGTCAAACAGTTAAAAAAAAACACTGCAAACCACAAGACTACAAAGAATTTAGGTCTTTCGTGATTTACTGTACATAATATTTTGAAAGATTCAGGGAATCTGGAGAAATCTCAGTCAGTGTAAAGCAGGGCCGGAAACCACTGCTGAATGTGTGCGAACTTCAAGCCCTCAGACAGCACTGCTCAAGAATGGAGGGAGTACTTCAGGAGTACTTTGGAAAACCGTTGTAAGTTAACAGTCGCTACATCTAGAAATGCAACTTTAAAACTCTACTGTGAAGGAGAAAGCCATACATCAATTCTATGCAGAAACATTGGTGAATTCTCTGGGCCCGAGCTCATCTCAGACAGTCATAAAGACAGTGGAAATGTGTGCTGTTGTTAGATGAGTCCACATTTCAGCTTGTTTTGGGGGAAATGGATGTTGAATTCTCAATGCCAAAGATGAGAATGACCATCCAGACTTTTATCAGTGAAAGGGGCAAATGGCAACATCTGTCATGGCAGGGGTCATCAGTGCCCAAGGCATCGGTGACTTGAATATGTGTGAAAGGTACCACTGACGCATTTATTCGGACTTTAAAGAGAGATATGCTTCAAGACGTCTATCCTCTGGAAGCCCATGGTTATTTCACCAAGACAGTGCCAGGCCTCATTCTGCATGTGCTACAACAGCATGGCTTTATAGACACAGAGTGTGTGTGTGCCTTACAGGCCTGGCTGCAGTCCAGATCGGTCTCCTATTGAACATGTATGGCACATCATGAAGAGCAGAATCAGACAACAACAACAACCACAGACTGCTGAGCCAGAACTCAATGAGTCCTAAGCATGAATGGGCAAAAATTCCACTTACAAAACTGCAACAATTAGTATCTTCATGTCCCAAACAATTAAAAAGTGTTTTTAAAAGGGAAGATGATGTAACAGAGTTGTAAACACGCCTCTGTCCCTACTTTTTTTTTGAGTGCGTTGCAGGCATCAAATTTTAAATTTAGTTTAAATAAGTTGGTCAGTGAAAACTTTGGTAATGTTCCAAGTTTTCTAGAAAGGGGGTTTGTATTTTAAGGATTAAGACTTTAATTATATGCTATGCTTACATCAAATATCTCACAGAATGAAATGTCACTGTTCATTCACACTGTGCTCTTTTGTTTCCTTCAGTCTCAGTCCACTCACCCTTAACCGTCACTACATAACAGTTTTAACATCCACTCTGAGAAAGATGACAGTCATCTGAGGAGGCATCCATAAGGAAGACAATTCCTTAACTCCAGGCTTTGGACACTGTGGGATCTCTCAATGATCTTGTTAGCTACCATTAAAGCAGTGACCTCTGCCTCACCTGTGAAAAAAGAAAATCAAACATTTCTCTGTTTTAGCCTGTAACCTGACACGTCCTGTGCACTTTTAAATCAATTTATCATCCATACCACTGTAATGTAAAATGCAAAAAATCTGAAATCATGATAACTGTTGTTGTTACTGCTATCATCTGTAATTGTATCATAATTAATATCTGAATTAGCTGATCAACTGGAAGTTACTGACTTTTGATGACTGATTTGCCACTTTTCTCTGCTCTATGTCAGTGTAACTCTAGCCTTTAAGACTTTGTTGTCTGATAGGCATAATGAGCAGCAGTTTGATGATATAGTCTTTATGACAAATTTCTAAATATAAAAAATAATCTTGAATCATAGTATGTTCAAGCCGTAGTGAGGGCTGAACGATTTGGGGAAAATATCTAACAGAACATCTACTTTTTCTGGCTTGAGGCGCTTGAAAACTGAGTGAGCAAGACTACTATTCAGTAGTTATCACATATACAGCACATGCGTTGGTCAAACTGATCTACCGGCAGTTCACAAGATCTGTAGGTTTTCTGACTGGGGCAGAAGTGACCAAAAAAAAAAAAATAACAGAAAAAAAGCACAAGAAAGAAAACAAGTTAAAACTGTAATTACTGTTTAAGTAGAGTTCCCAAACATTTTCACTGGGTTTTCATTACTAGTCACCTTGACAATAATCACATGTAGCTCTTTGTGCTTCTGTCAAGAACTAACATCTTTCACCTTTACGGTTACTGCCAGGTTAGCACATTAAATAAGCTCAGTAATACAATAGTGACCACTACAAAGTAAGTAACATTTAATATTGTTTGCCTAAACTGAACTTAACAGATGCACCATCACATTACTTTTCTAAGACTACTGTAAACATTAAATACAAACACAGAAATAAAGAATACATTATTTTTAACCGTTTAATACCATTCAGTTCACTCTGAAAGGAGCCCAAAACTTCACTTTCAAAACTTCAGCCACGTCTTCATGGCCTAAAACCCGCGGAGCTCTCTCTGTCTGCGCTCTCTGTCCGGGTTTACAGCTATTCAAACACTCCTACGATGATTCGTTTATCCGCTCATTAGGCCGTTCATTTCTCCTGTCTGTAGTCCGTCGCTTTGGCCACTACTGCCTTTTCAAACGAGTCCAATTCGGCGGCGAAACAGCGACCCTGGCGACGCTGGGGTTAAGTCTTCAGCTGTGTTCTGATACCGTTAAATCCGGACACTTAGCCAACTCAGGTAACCCTCCTGTTAGCTTGGACTAAATCACTTAAATTAGCTTACTACTATTAACTCACTGCTGCTAAGACTGCTATTCGTAATAAAGAGACTAAATGCAAACTAAGCCGTTTTCACTGCAGCAAAGCAGCAGGTGTGAAAAAATAAAACCAAGACATCACCTCAGAGCTGAACATGAAGACATGGTGTGAACAGGGACTCCAGTTCAGCCGGGCCGGTTTCTCCTGTGTGGTTCAGTGTGAACGCGCTCCCGGTGCAGCTCGCGCTCATTTTCAAACGGGGATTTTCCACATTTATTGGCTGAACAGATGATATTTTATCCAATGAACACACTACTATCTGCTAAACTTATTTTTGTGGTTTCTAAACTTTAATTCTACCAAATATAAGACAACAATACACCTTTGAGCTGATATTACAATTTACTGCCTGTTTTAAAGAGAAATGTTGTGAATTACTGAATGGTTTGATAGTTATTTGAATTATTTAAACCTCATAATTTTAGTCAAAATATCTGGTCTGATGCTGTTTGCCAGTTGATAATATGGAAGTTTAAATTAATTTACCATACATTTACTGTTTTAAAACAACAAATTACTGTTACGTTACAACAGGCAATGGACTTGTTATATTATTATTACCCTGTATTGAAAGTAATTTTATAGGACAGTTCTATAAATTAATGTTCATTAGGTTTTATAATGTGCTCATTACTTATAATTACAGCAAACGTGTTAAAAAAACAATGTTCTGTATTTTTAAATAAACACACACAGAGCAGGAAAAATGTAAAACAACTATATTGGTCTGTATTTTTACACTGATGTCTGTGTTTTTACAATGATAACTACTAAATTAACACTCAAAACTCTTAAAAAATGGTACAACCATGCCATGCTAAAAATGGTGGACTCTTATAATTTAAAATAACAGACTTTGACTGTATTTTTATAGCAGATTTATTGAAAAAGGTGATATTCCTGTATTTTATAAGTATATTCTCTTATCATGAAAAATACAAAAAATATATATATCTATATATTTTTTTTTTACAGTGCAAGTTATCTTTAGCTTCTCTGAACAATACATTCTGGAACATTCTGGAAAACCTAATCAAGACTATAACAATTAACACCTCCTCTAATTGAGTACAGTACCTCAGTGTGTTTAATTAATGAGCTGAAAATGCCTTAAACCTCAGTAAAACCATGTCTTTAGCAGGCTTAAGATAAGCCTGAGATACAGCGACATCTAGTGGCAGATGTGTAATTTTTAAATGTCCAGGGAGTTTTCTGCCTTCCGCCTAATGACTGCTGGGATAGAATCCAGCACCCCCACGACCCAGAAGGATAAGCGGTATAGAAAATGTGTGTGTGTGTGTGTGTGTGTGTGTGTGTGTGTGTGTGTGTGTGTGTGTCTGTATTTTACTC
This sequence comes from Colossoma macropomum, assembly GCF_904425465.1. Taxonomy (NCBI): domain Eukaryota; kingdom Metazoa; phylum Chordata; class Actinopteri; order Characiformes; family Serrasalmidae; genus Colossoma; species Colossoma macropomum. The sequence continues at coordinate 55,813 of NW_023495663.1, read as the reverse complement.
AGATAATGCTAATAAGGGGTTCATAAAAAAGCTTGAATGGAAGTAATAATTTTGTTTATAAATCAAATGTATAATATGTATCTTCTGTGAACTTAAAAACTTAACAGCAAGACAGTACACATAACTGTCTGCATTTTTATATGCATTTTTATAAAATGCTTCCATTTTTGTTGAGCTTTTGCTTAAAAGATCCACTGTACTACACTGGAGGAAATAAATCTGTTCTTTGATGCTTTTAAGCTTCTAAACTGTATGTTTATCAGTAACAGTAGTGGAATGTAGTTTTTTCATTATGGGGGATTTTTGTTAAAGTTGCACTATGTAAAAGAAGTAGCATTACTGAATGAGGAGAATAAAAACAGACTATGATATGGTGAGTAAATCAATGATTGCTGGTAATAACACACTTTACTTTCGGTTTCGTTAGTGACGCGGTAAAATAGCCCGTCCGAGCTGATCTGACTCACCTCCTCCGAGAGCAGAGACAAACACTCCACACAGCAGAACCACACAGACTGCCGGAGCCGCCCTCATCATCTCCTCTTATCACTCAGATCAGTATAAACACACACACTGGGTGACCTTCAGGGCAGAAAAGCTGGATTTCCTCTCGACTTCATCCAGCACAGCGTGTCTGACTGCTGACTGTGACGTCACTCTCTGCAGGCAGAGTGGCCGAAAGCGGGCCAGTGGTTAATGTGCGGCTGTTTAGGGGGGAATTTCACCAATTTTTCACAATTTCTGCATAATTCAGTCCTTGAGATGTAAACGGAGTCAGTCGCTCAGAGGGGTACCACGGTAAAGTTAGTTTTGTTTTCGATATTCGTCTTTTCAGCGCTAATAACGTTTGATCGGACTACGGTGGTCAGTACAGACTTACATATTCATGACAGTCTGACCACAGAGAGTGACGCACACCTGTTCTTTTGCGGTTTTGGTGACATTTAACGTACCGCTATTTTGTGTTAATACCATTGGACTGAGACACGTTATTCAGTCGGAAGGAAAATCATGCACTTCTAGACCACGCCCACATCCATGCACACGCCTCTGTTTTCCTCCAAAGCGTTTCAGTGCATTTAAATACATATTTTGATTGTTCGTGCTAACAATACACACCGCCAGACAATAGAACGTCAATAGCTCCATAAACACTGTGTCCATGCACATCTGATTAATGGTGTTATTTACTGTAAATTATGGTTGGAAATACAAACCACTTTAATTTAGAAAAAGGACTTTGACCTGTAACTAAAATGTACTCGCCAATACTTGTCCTAACAGTACTGAACATACCTTACCTGTAAAAACTGATATTACCTGCATACTGATATAGCTAGTTTGCTTGATGAGGGAGATCAGTAATCGACAGACATTAGCAGTCTTGAAGGTTTAATAGATCCTTAACCATCTAAGATATTAGTTTAAAAAATGAGAGTGTAGAAAAGAAAACGTCTTATTTAAGTGGATCAAATTGCAAATCAAAAGTTTAAATCCATCAAACACTCAGTGAGTCAGATGTAAGTTTTAAATCTTGTACATTTTTTTCATTTTGAATTTCGACATTTTAGACATTGAAAATTTAAGTCAGCAGTGTTTGGTGCAGATAAGTTTCAGTGATGACACACAAACTTTGAATGTCACTTGAGGATGCAATGTAGCTAAAATACTGCTTAGATTCAAAATGCAGCATTCACTGCAATTAATGCAGCTGAAATGTTTTTGAAGGTTAAAATACAAATATTAATATAAAGTAATTATTACAGTACATTCAAAACTCAACAGTTGTGTATGATTGCTGAAACTTACCTGCACCATATACAATTGTTTGTAGTGTTGGGTGTAATACAGCTGAAGTGCTACTGAAATTCAAAATTGATAAAAGTTAAAGCAATATATCCAAAATTTAAAGGTTGTGCACCATACACATCTGTTTTTAATGTTGTAAATAATGCAGCTGAAATATTATTGAAATTCAAAATACATAAAAATTAATAAAAAGTAGTCACAGCAATATATCCAAAATATAAAGGCTGCGCATCATTGCTGACACCTCACTGCACCATACACAGCTATTTTTAGTTTTTAATGTTGTATATAATTTAGCTGAATTATTATTGAAATTCAAAATACATAAAAATTAATAAAAAGTAGTTACAGGGATATATCCAAAATCCAAAAGCTGTGAATCATGGCTGACACTGCACTGCACCATACACAGCTGTTTTTAGTGTTGTATGTAAGATGGCCAAAATATTATTGAAATTCAAAATAAATAAAAATTAATATAAAGTAGTTATTGCATTATATCCAAAATCCAAAAGCTGTGAATCATGGCTGACACTGCACTGCACCATGCACAGCTGTTTTTAGTGTTGTATGTAAGATGGCCAAAATATTATTGAAGTTCAAAACAAATAAAAATTTATATAAAGTAGTTATTGCATTATATCCAAAATCCAAAGGCTGTGCATCATTGCTGACACTGCACTGCACCATACACAGTGGTTTTTAGTGTTGTATGTAAGGTGGGCAAATACTATTGAAGTTCAAATTAAATAAAAAAATAACATATTTATTGCATTATATCCAAAATCCAAACAGTCTGTATGACTTCTGACACCTCACTGCACTGAAATTCAAAAAATATGAAAAATTATTTAAATGAGATATTGCATTAGATCCAAAATCCAAAAAAATTGTATGAATGGTGATACCTAGCTGCACCATACACAGTTATTTTTGGTGTTGTATGTAATGTGGCTGAAATATTATTGAAGTTCAAAATAAATAAAAATGTATATAAAGCAGTTATTGCATTACATCCAAAATCCAAAACTTCTGTATGATTGCTGACATTTTGCTGAACCATATACAGTGGTTTTAGTGATGCATGTAATGTGGTTGAAATGCTATTGATGTTCAAAATACATAAACATTAATATAAAGTATAAAGCTATTTCAGCTAAATTATATACAACATTAAAAACAGCTGTGTATGGTGCAGTGCAGTGTCAGCAATGATGCACAACCTTTAAATTTTGGATATATTGCTGTAACTACTATTTATTATTTTTTTGGATTTTGAATTTCAATAATATTTCAGCTGTATTATTTACAACATTAAAACAGCTGTGTATGGGGCACCAAGGTGTCAGGAATGATGCACAGCCTTTGGATTTTGAATATATTGCTGTGACTACTTTTTATTATTTTTTATGTATTTTGAATTTCAATAATATTTCAGCTGCATTATTTACAACATTACAAACAGCTGTGTATGGTGCAGTGAGGTGTCAGCAATGATGCACAGCCTTTGGATTTTGGATATACTGCTGTGACTACTTTTTATTAATTTTTATATATTTTGAATTTCAATAATATTTCAGCTGCATTATTTACAACATTAAAAACAGCTGTGTATGGTGCACCAAGGTGTCAGGAATGATGCACAGCCTTTGGATTTTGGATATATTACTGTAGTTATTTTTATTAATTTTTATATATTTTGAATTTCAATAATATTTCAGCTGCATTATTTACAACATTAAAAACAGTTGTATATGGTGCACCAAGGTGTCAGCAATGATGCACAGCCTTTGAATTTTGGATATACTGCTGTGACTACTTTTTATTAATTTTTATATATTTTGAATTTCAATAATATTTCAGCTGCATTATTTACAACATTAAAAACAGCTGTGTATGGTGCAGTGCAATGTCAGCAATGATGCACAACCTTTGGATTTTGGATATATTGCTGTAACTACTTTTTATTAATTTTTATATATTTTGAATTTCAATAATATTTCAGCTGTATTACAACCAACACTAAAAACAATTGTGTATGGTGCAGTGAGGTGTCAGCAATCATACACAACTTTTGAATTTTGATTGTACTGCAATAATTACTTTATATTAATATTTGTATTTTAACCTTCAAAAGCATTTCAGCTGTATTAATTGCAGTGAATGCTGCATTTTGAATCTAAGCAGTATTTTAAATGTTCAATGTCTAAAATGTCGAAATTCAAAATGAAAAAAAATAACTTAATTCTGACTCACTGAGTGTTTGATGGATTTAGAAAGTTTTGATTTGCAATTTGATCCACTTAAATAAGACGTTTTCTTTTCTACACTCATTTTTAAACTAATATAGATGGTTAAGGATCTATTAAACCTTCAAGACTGCTAATGTCTTAGGACAAGTATTGGTGAGTACATTTTAGTTACAGGTTAATTCAAAGTCCTTTTTCTAAATTAAAGTGGTTTGTATTTCTAACCATAATTTAGAGCAAATAACACCATTAATCAGATGTGTATGGACACAGTGTTTATGGAGCTATTGACGTGGTGTCTATTGTTAGCATGAATAATTAAAATATGTATTTAAATACACTGAAACGCTTTGGAGGAAAACAGAGGCGTGTCCATGGATGTGGGCGTGGTCTAGAAGTGCATGATTTTTCTTTCGACTGAAAAACGTGTCTCAGTTCTGTGGTATTAACACAAAATAGCGATACGTTAAATGTCACCCAAACTGTAAAAGCACAGGTGTGCATCACTCTCTGTGGTCAGACTGTCATGAATATGTAAGTCTGTACTGACCACCGTAGTCCGATCAAACGTTATTAGCGCTGAAAAGACGAATATCGAAAACAAAACTAACTTTCCCGTGGTCAGAGGGGTTTGGTGTGAAATGGCTCGCTGTGCACTCTTAAAGTGTCCTCAAAAAGCTTAAGTGACAATGTGTCGCCTCTAGATCGAGATGGTTCTTCAAGGGTTGTTTAGTGAAAAATGGTTCTATATTGAACCACGAATACTCAGAGAACCCTTTGCATGATTAAAGGGTTCTCTGCATAGTGAAATGGTTCTTCAGATTGATGGAGAATGTGTTGTATATAGTTCTACATAGTTCCAAAAAGGGGTTTGATGTCAAAACCTTTTTGGTGCCCTCTAGGACCATTTAAAAGTGCTATATAGAACCATCTACAACACATCCTCTATCAATCTGAAGAACTACTTCACCATGTAAAGAACCCTTCAATCATGCACATGATTCTTTGAGTGTTCATGGTTCTACATGCTGCTCTGTGTCTGTATTTTTATTTTGGTTTCTAATGACTGAGGATAAACGCAGTCATTGCTGATGAAATTTAGAAATGTAAGCACAGGAACGTGTTAATGGTTTATAGCTCGGTGTGCTCATGGCTGATTTTCCAAAACATTACGTCTTCAGCACTGAAAAGTATCTGTGTTTGGCTCTGAGGTTCCAGAGATGGAGCCACTGAAGAGCTACACTGAATAGAGCAGATGGGTGTTTATTACAAAGCCAACAGCAAAGTTCATCCCTTGTTTCAGTGCATGTGGCAGATGAGTGGCAAGTACTGGATCAAGGATGTTTATTCTGATCTTCTGAATGAATTTCTAGTAGAGTTCTGGTTCTGTGTAGCTGTGTTAATGATCCAATCTGGAATTCAAATTAAGGAAGTTAGAGCAGGAAAAGCCTGGATTTCCTGGACACCCCAGAACTAGGATTGAGGATCAAAAAATGTATGAACAGAAATGTCTGTATGGAATTACTGAACGATGAGGTTTTAGAAACCCAGAGATTTACATATACAGAGCAACGAAAATGATCAAATCAACTAGCAATTAAAACACTAGCAACAAAATCAATTAACAATTAAGAATTATATTCTTTCAAATAATATGAACATTATTATATTTGCAAAAAAAAATGCATGTAACAGTTTTTTCTGCAGAAGAATCAATGTTAACTTGCTTGTGGCCTTACTGAGGCTGCACCAAATAAAGATATAAAAAGCTTAAAGAAACATAACATACATGTAAAATCATTCCATCTTGGGTTCTGAGTTCTTTATAACATTACAGCTGGAAATGCAGGACAGGATAAAATTAAAGACAGGTGTAAGTATGCATGATGCAGTTAGGCACTATGATGTATAATCTGCTGTTTAGAACTGCACAGTTCAGTATTGCGAATTATGAGTCAAGCTTATTGAGTATCTACTGATTTAAAGCTAAAGAGAAATCCAAACACAAAAACAATCATTAAAAGCACTGAAATGCTTTGACTGGATACACCTTATCCAGAAGTGCCAAAAAGTATGAAATATACAGCTGACCTCTATGAAAACATGGTTCTAGATGATATCTGATGCAACTAACTTGATGAAATAATTGCATCAGAGGTCCCCACCATTTCAACTTTCCTGACCTGCTACTGTGACACACATATGTTACGGTATGTTGAGGATCTCCCCCTGTGGGACCAATAAAGGATTGTCTTGTTTGTCTACAGTCACTCTTAACACATTTACTGGTGGTTCTGTTTAATATACTCAAACATCATTTACACAGTGATCAGCAGAAGAGTTCTGAAATGTATGCTGAGGATTGTGTCTGAAGTGTTAAAGGCCTTGATATCTGAAATGTACAGTAAAATGCTGAAACTGAGTCGTTGAGCTGGCTGGTCTGAGGTGTTGAAACAGCAGATTAAGTGGTAGCAGGAGCTCCATTCGTGCCATTCGCGTATGTGTGCCCATTACCTGGAAAAGGCAGAGAAGAAGAATAAGCAAACACACTAAACTACACTTACATTTTCAAGAGAAAGCCTTGAGTACTGCATTATGTTTTATAACGTTGGACGATCGTTTCAGTCAGATACCAAAAATTTTGAAATGCTAACCACAGTTCCACGTTTGTCATCTGGCACTAACTGGTTCAAAGATTAGAATGAATCTGCTTCCAATAAACCAGGACAACACATTTCTCAGGTTCTTTATGAACCTGAAAACAATGAAGATTTTCCAGATCAGCATGTAAACCAGGATACCTGCACAATCTAACTAACAGCTAATCTGTAGGTTAATAAAACTACTGTGGATGTAATTTTAATTTACCATTTGAATACAGAGGCACTCCTTCAGTGTGGCCAGATGCTACGGGACCCAGAGAGACTCAGACATCTTGGGATTTACAGGTATGTATCACCATTTTATAGGCTAAAGTCTAAAGTTTTAGTCTAGTTCCAGTAGATGCTCAGTTTAGTCTACAGGCTATGCAGCTGGCTATAGGAGCGATTAGAAGTTGTACTGTGTTACTCATAAAATACTACAACCATGAAATCATATCATGTAACTATGATGAAATCAAAGGACATTTGGCTCCATTTTGTCTTATTGCCTGACTGCCATGTGCTTAAATGTACTATGTATTATTTTTATTCTCTATTTTTATTCTTATTATTGGAATTATAGACGATATCACTAATGATTTTGGATAGTTAACCCCAAACTTCAGGTTGTTAAACTATTATGCTCAAATTAATACACACTCCTACCAGTGAGTCTGATAGTACAGATATGCCAAAGATAAAACTGATGAGGAACAAAAGTGAAATGAGCGTGCACTAATTTTACTATCAGATTTGACCTTATGCAACTTGTATGAACATGGGCCACTGCCAGTAAAACAGCAGAAGAGGACAAGATGGGTCAAAACAAAGAGAGACACTGCAATAAAAAAGCTGTTCAAGGTTTGGGCTGAAGTTAAAGACCATTAAAGTAGCTTAACAACACCTGTGGCCTTATATATGAAAGTGTATTTATTTTTAAATGTATTTATTTATTGTATTTACTTATTTATATTACATTATTCTCCATTTCCTCCAATTAGTTCAGTCAAATTTAATAAATTAATTTTTAAGGCATTAAAAAATAAATAAATGGTTTTGGAATCTTGGCTACAGGCAACCACAGGACACAATGACCAGATATGGGGACACCAATCAGTATCTTACTGTAACTGTACTGTATTAAACCCAGTAAAATCTATAGTAGGTGACGTGGCTTGACATTTACACAGAGAACGGTGTCTAAAGTCTGTTAGACAAGCAAATTCTACTCTTCTGTTTCCACCTCAGCTAATGTAATTAGCCTAGCCACTTTGTATTCCACCTCTTAGCCTTTAGCTGGAGAAGAGCAATGTGTGACGTGTCCGTTAGCCGTTACCAAACCTGATAAAATGTAAAAAAGGATTCTGAGAGCGTTACAGACCCTCTTGTATACAGCAGTCTTTAGGTTGCTGCAGTAGTCTTTCTGTGCTTTCTTTTCAGATCAAACTGATAAGAATCTCTGACCAAAATGTACATGCTGGCTCTACCCTCTGATGGAGTACAGAGGTCAAACGTCTCATGGCTCTTATGAGCATGCAAAACATTACAGATAAGCTCATCTGCATATTGAAAATCATTCAATTAATTTAATTTAAAATGATATTTTTAATAAAAAAATTTAATCAATTAATTTACTATTTTTTTTTCTTTCATGATTATTTCATTATTCGAACATTCTGACTCATTTCCAGTCATTACACACTCTTACATAGTATCTTATACTACTGACAGTAATAAACGTAAGCAGTCGTATCTACAAATTTATTTTCAAACATAACGCAATAGACTCTTAATATTCTGATTCAGCAATAAAAGCATGTTCAACAAGGCTATAATTTCACAGACAACCTTTTGGACAATTTTATGCTTTCCATCATGTAGCACACCTGATTCGGCTAATTAATCAATTAATTAACTCCCAGTTGATCCCCATTAATTAATTAATGCTGGTCAGATGTGCCAGAGTACAGGAAAAAACAAGCATGTGCACAGGGACAGGAAGTCACTTCAGGAAGCCGTACATCAGAAACAGTCACATTTCCCATAAATTCTGCAGGACATCCACTTTCCACTAGTTGTCAGAAAATCCCATTCTCCCCCAAAATACGCAAACACCTTCTGCAGAGAATGCAGAGGTAATCTTAATCACATCTGTTTACACTTTAATAGATCTCAGTCTTTATGTAGAGAGCTGAGGAGTATCATTTTTATGCCTACATGTCCAGGATATTTCCTGCATAGAGAATCACGAGGCGGCTGCCTCCGTCAAATTTCACACTGCCTCCAGGTCTCGACGTAACTCTGCCGGGAAAACTCTGCCTTATCATAAGCGGATTTCTGTCATTTGTGACTGTAACTGTGGCCTTACGCTGAGTGGCAGTGCTATATCGTAATCAGCACAGTGCACTGGGAAAGGCACTGCACTGCCAAAGAGGAGGAAAAGGGTAGAGCGTCTGTTCATTAATTCTCAGAATACCCTGATGGTGAGACGCTCGGCTCCACAGAGCTAACAAGAAGCAACTGCTGAATTTCTGATCAGAAGCACTAGCGTGTTTGTTTTCTCTGGTTTAAGCCTCTCTGAGCTGCTACTGCATTATCTGCCGTACTTAAACTGGTTATAAAAACCAAAGCAGCTTTCATGATAAGCGTGGCATCAGCTGCTCAGTCTGTAGAGTTGGGTGGTCTCTCTTTCAGTCAATATTCACAGAAATTTCCCTATACAATAAAAACCTGAACATGAAACCTGAAATTAGACTAGATTTCCTTGTGACTGACCAACATGGGAAAACATGCTGCAGGCTTTTCTTTGGTGTTTCTGCATTATCTGCCCTACTGGAACTGGTTACTGGAGAAAAGGGCTATGAAAACCGAAGCTGCTCTCACACTGAACACAGCAGGCTGTCACTCTGCTCAGCTGCTCAGTCTGTAGAGCTGGACTGGTCTCTCTCTCAGTCAGTACTTGCAGGACATTCCCTATACAATAAAAACTCCCTATACACTGAAAAGCCTTTTAGACTGCACATGGTTATTTCTTTGTACCTGCCCATCATGAGAAAAGCATGTCTTGAGTTTTTAGACGTTTATGAGGAGAAAAATTACCAGATGATCCATTCCCAATGTTTCCATTGCTGCTATTGGTTGAGCCAGTTCCCTGTCCTGAGAAAGAAACAATAAGGCCACATCACAACTGAGTTACAGTGGAGAAACATTTATTATTTCCAAATATTGCTTTTCTCAAATGTTTTTAAAGTGGAACATCATTACCAGAGTCAGAACCGGCGTCAGAACCACCACCAGCTTTACGGTCTGGAGGAGAGTTCAGTAAAATATGAATGAAAATAAGCAAAAAGAGCTACATTGTGTATGTCTTAAAACCAGCAATGTATCTATCTCTGCTTTGCCTTTGAGAAGCTATTTATGTCTCAATTTATTGAAACCTAGTTAAATCAAGAAAATAATACAGAAAAAACAGGCAACATTACTGCCTTATATAACAGTAAAGCCGTAGCTGCTGTCACAGCAGTGCTGTACTAGTAGAGTGATTCAACTGTAGAGTTTGCTGAGTAATAATAAAACTCAAATAGAACTTACCAGCTGTCAAGAGTTCTTCAGGAACACCTGAAGAAGAAGATGTAAAAATTGTCAAGTTTTCTTTGTAGTTTTATCAAACATGTTGCTCAATATAGTGAAAATTTAAAATGACTGATTGTGATCTGTACAGTGCAACAAAATCACAATGACACTGACCATTTGGCGGGGCTTGCAGAGCAGTCGCTGCAGTCGTCGCAGCACCTGCAGCACCTGCAGAACCTGCAGCACCTGGAATGCCTGGTAAATAAAAAAATATTATGTACATATAAAATGAACATTAACTGCTGTTTGGTTTTCAGAATTGCATTTTTATTATTGTTTATATTTTTGTTTAGTCAAAATAATGGAAAAACAATATTTGATGCTAAGCTATGATAAACTTGTGAAAAGACTGACCTCACTACATAAACCATCAAATAAACAAGGCCATTTCAGACCTTAACATTTAATACTAACTTCAGCTAAAAAGGAGGGAACATTAGCTCATTTCACACTGACCAAGAAGTATTTAAGTAAATTCACCACTGTGTTCTGAACATTAGTTAAGAACTTTTCTGAACTGCTGGTTTTATGATGACGAGATCTTTTTTGTGATCTTTTTTTCTCCAATATAAATTTACAATAAACAGGTGCACTGAGATTTTCTTTCCTGATAACAAGATCTTAACCACACATCTCCCTGGTGATGAGCTTCTTCCTGTCATTGTGCATCTCATTTTAAGGATGGAGATGCTGAGGTGGAAGCCTCAGGAGGCTTTTTTTCCTTTTGGTAGTCAATTTTCAATAATTAATCTTCATTCTTTGAGCACAGTTTATACTTACAGTCTATACTCACCAACTATCCCCTTCTTTATAAGGGTGAAGATGATCCCACCCAAAATCAGCAGAAGCACCACCACTCCACAAATCACTCCTCCAACCATTCCTGAACCTGAACTCTCGCAGTCAAAGCAGCGTTTGTCTGTAAACAGAACGGTGTTGAACAAAATCACAGAGCTGTATATTTTTGTTCTAACATGACAGTGAAAACGTAGTAAATCTAAAGTGGACTCTCTTCTATCGTTCATCTGCAGGGGTGACAGATTTTGCTCAACCTGCTGCAATACTGCACCAGCATAAAGCTACTGAAAACATTATTATTCTCTACAAATATTAGTCACAGCCAATCCCAGTCTAGTGTACTACTGCAGGTTGTCTTCTGCATCAGTACTGAACTCAGGAGTCTGTATGAGATTTAACAGACTCCTTCAATTTCAGCCCTCCATCAGGTCCCAGTGACAGAACCCAACTCTGTACCTGTATGAAAAGTGCTCAGCTTTGGTGGCCACTGTGGATGCACACACAGCGGCTCTGTGAGCAGCACCTTTTCTCTAGAAAATCCACAAGGGGGCAGGTCAGAGTTCAGAGGTAGCTGGCTAGCAGGCAACTCCTGACTTGAGAAGACAAAGACTGACAGCAGAAGTGTTTTTCCTGTGGTTATCATGGTACATTCTAACCATGGTACGTTCCAACCAGGGATAGAAAAAATATCACAGTACAATTAAGACTTCTCACAGTTTTTGTATATATCACAGTATTGGGTATTTATGTACATTTGTTCCCAATAAAACCATTTTAGAAGCTTAAACAGGAATTACAGATTTTTCTATATCTCTGCATAATTAAATGGTTGAGATGTAAACAGAGTCATTTAGAGTGGTTTTGGTGTAAAACACTCGGTTCTAGAGAAACTTACCAAGTCAGAATTGTTCACAGTGGTGGTGATAGGAACCAGACGTCCACCTCTAAAAGCTCCCTCACAGAAAGTTACTACATGAAATGGTTATTAATTAATATTAATAGCCCATATGTCTCCAGGCTAGGCTAAAAGCTAATGGCTAACCAAAAGAGGTCAGCTCGTCATTCCACTCTCTTGTCCCCTCATTAACTCTTTACATTCTGACACTCCATCAATGAACTGGACTAAATTACCTTCACTACACAGGAGGTGAGTGAACTGGTGAGCTTTGCACTGTTTGTATGTTTGTATATTAGCTGCACTAAGGGCTTATGGCACTGTGCCATATCTGTATAAAGGAAATGATGAAACTCATACAGATGATCAGGTATATCACTCACTATTACTAAGTACTCGTTGGAAATATCATTTATATATTTTTTTCTTGCCTGGCAGGTTCCTGCACATATTCTTTCAAACAATTTATATCATTATAAAATGAAACTACTCATAAATACACTAATTCACCTCTGTAAAAGGATCTGTACCATTCATTAGTCGCCGCACCTCACCCAGCATTCTGTTTTTAGTTATTTCCTCCTTATTTCTGGAGAGCACACCAATGCCTGCTGAGCCTGTGCTGCGCTCTGTTCTGCCTCTTTTTGTGTTTCTGAAATGCACTCAGATAACTTTAATTTTCTCTCTCAACACTCAGAAAATCACACTGAAGAACCTTCTCTCCATAATGTAGGATCACTTAATTGCCTTGATTATACCAATCTGTTTTTATACAGCTGAGTTATCTCATAACAACATGGAATAGTCCATTATAAATATGACCAAAGGGGGGGGCTGCTATATATACACACACACACACACACATTTCAGTATATATATATAATTTCAGTGCAGCCTATATATATAAACTTAGTTCTGCAGTATATCTAATTTGTATTTTCATGGGGCCTTTGGCTCATGGGGGTTTGCTTAGTGCAAAGACCGCCCCTGTTCCTGACATAATCCTTAACAGATTTACCAATAGCTGCAGGAGAAATTGCTCAGCTCAAAAGCCTGAATGCTAGAACTGTTGTCAGACTGGGCTACAGCAAATTAACAGAGCTCTCCTCCAATAAAGACATCGTTCCAGCAAACCCTGCTCTCCTGGCTCTATTTAGCCCAGAAAAACATTTACAGCAATATTAATGTTGACTGAAGTGGGGAAACACTTTAAAGCTGTCCTCATCATGTAGTTTTGGTCTAGTCTCTGCACATCTGCCATTCTGTTAAACTGGGTTTAGATTTACATTGAGAAACTAATTCTAAACTATAAAAGACCAGAAATACATTAGGTACACAGATATAATTACCCCACTGTTTAATTATCGGTTCTTCGATGGAGCTGTGAGTCACAGAACAGTCGTATTCTGCTGCTTCATCCTCCTGGATCTCCACACTCTTCCTCAGCTGGTAGGTTCCATCATCATTGGGTCTGACTCCTGAGGATGTCAGTAGATGTTCAGGCAGTGAAGTGGTGAACTTCCTCAGTTTAATCTCCACGTCTTTGGGGTAGAAGCCCGTGGCCAGGCAGGTCAGGGTCAGCATTCCTGAGTTAGTTGTAGATTTCTTTGCAAACACATGAACGTCTGGCGGAGCTGAAAAGGAAATGAAATGCACATACACATTGTTTTCATTTTTTAAAGATGTTTCAAACATACTATCATGGGTATCGGTCAACAGAGAGACTGGAGTCTAACTTCGTTCACCTGGACACTGCAGGGTTTGCACGACTTCAGGTTTTTTAAAGTCGACAGTTATGTGATGAATGTTGAGTTGACCATGACTAATCGCTGATGATGTCATGAATAAAACCACAAGAGAAATCTGTGAAGCCAAACTCCACAGGTCACTAGAGCGTGATGTGCCCTATCCATTGAGCACTGGATCACATTGCTAGTCTTCAGGAAACTGGAGATATGGATCCCAAAATCACGAGGCTGCTCACCTTGTTGTTAGTGTCATAGTCACGTGATCAGCGACTACTCAACATCAAGCTAAAGCATCATCACCAAGCAGTAAAGTCGACAAGTTAATTAGTAGACTAGTCTGTACAACCCCTAGTATCCACATATCTGATGCAACCACAATCCAACTCCACACTTCTGTAGTCTGACCTAATGTCCTGCCCACAGCGTTACTTGCTTGAAATGCAGATAAAGCATCCAAGTACAACCAACCAGCACTTTTGTAGTCTGTCTATGTCCACCTGCAGCGCTACTGGATTAGTAGAAATGTGGACCAATCAGACGGGCATTTCGGGGGTTTGTGACTGACTCAGGAGGAAAGCAGTGTCTGCCTTCACTTCTACAGGGAGAAGAGAAGTCTAAACTTGTCGAGGTTGAACAACGCAGCTGGTAAAAAGCTTAATGCACATGGTCATATAATTTCATCCACTCTAGCCAGACAAACGAGACTCGTGTGTGCAGCTCAAGCCCTGCCCGAAACATCACATTAGTTTGGTGAGAGTGAGGTTTCTGAGTGTGGAGCAGAGACGCTGTGTGGACCCACAGTGCTGCTATAGCAGTTTGAACACGTTCTGAATGTGTGTGCATCCACTGAAGAGCTTCAGTGGGTGGATGATCACACAGACAAGCCTCCAGAAAGCAGTAAATTATTTTTAAAATCATACATTTATGGTTTATGGTTACAATCATAATTATGGTAGTTATTCAAATACTCACTCAGTTTGGTGTCAGTAGTGCTGAACTTTAAATACGTCCTCAGCCAGTGCACACAGTCTTCACATCTCTGATCAACATGCCCAGCGTTCCACTCCTCCTCCAACGCTTTAGGCTGACTGACTGAGGATGACCATTTTCTCCAGGTCCAGTTATAAGAGATTAAGTTCTGTCCATCGTAGCCGTATTCATTAATGCAGTTTAACACTAAAAGTAAGCCACCAGAATGATTTTCACCCTCACAGCCGACTCTCCACTGCAGAGTGTGACCATCTGAAACGTAAATGAAGAACAGAGACCAATATAAATGATCAGACACTCTAACATTTCATGTTTTAACAGAATGTGACTGTTTTGTTCATATTTGTAAGGTATATTATATCACACTTTGTGAGAGTGCGGCTGGCTCTGCCACAGCTTTATTGCTAACTAGGCTAACTACTCAGTCTGATGTTAACTCCTTCCAAAAACAGCTGTAGTGTTAGTATAAGCCCATCTGAAGAGGCAGCATACATTACTCATCCAACACAAAAACCTACTGATCAGTGTCATCAGACCTACCCTCAGTGTTCCTCAGTTATTTTTGAATAATAAAACATGTTTTCTTCTGCATGCTGCTACATATTTGGATTTTTTAGCATGCTATCACCTACAAAAGTAGCCCCATTTTTCAACACTGAAGTCCAAAGTTTTAGTTTTTAGAGTTTTTGTTTTTCCTTTTTCCTTCTCCATGGTTTACAGAATACCCCTTCACTGACTCTTCCAGATAAAACATAACCAGATCTACACTTGTCTGGAGGAATCTGGAGTTTTTTACTGAATTCTGAACGTGCAGTTGAACCAGATCTTTTAAATGAAGATTTAAATGAATCTTCCGCATGAAGATCATGAAGGTAAAAATAAAAAGATTGTTCTCACCTGGCTTATTGTGTCTTAAGGTCTTCATATGTATGTCAACCTGGTTTAACAGTTCCCCATCATACTTCAGCTTTTCTGTGCCTGATTTCCACTCTCTCTCCTTCATCTCATTCATCCAGTCCTGTTTAGGAGTCCTGACCCCGTCTGTACTGCTGTAGGAGTCAATCTGTCTGTCATCCAGCAGAGTCACTGCACTGAACTCAGAGACTCTGTCTGAAGAGTTTCTGGACTGGTGAGTGTAGAGATAATACAGGGAGTGTTTATCTGTGGAAAAAATAAATGAATTAAGCAGTAGAACACAAGAGGGGGTGTGGTATTGCGAAATAAAATCATGGCTGTGATTTGGTCGCAGGCACGAAGGCGAGTCAGCAGTTTGAATCCTTATTTTGTTCCAGCCAGTCTGTATCTTACAGCCCATTTAGTTTGGCAAATGGTACTGAGTTCATTTCTGGCTGATTCCAGGTTGTTCAGCTGTTCTTCTGTCACAGCTGCTGACTGAAAAGCTGCTCAGTGGTGATGACAGTTTGGGAATTTAGTGTCGTCTCATCTTCAGAGTCTGACCAAATTGGCTGTCGGTCAAATGTGATCTTAAAAGCGTCCATTTTCTGTTTGTGGCAAAGTAAGAAGTAAAAACGTGCAAATGGCTGAGCGTCTCCTACAGCTGTCAAACTTGTTGCCCAGCAACAGCGTCTCAGCGGAGTGATATGGTGTTTGTGAGAAATCTGTGATGTTATGGTGAAATAACAGCACAGTTAGAATGCTTCTCAACCAATCAGCTCGCGTGGCCGGAACTAACTGATGTACAATAGATCAGTAAAGAATGATCTTCTCAGCTTGTACAGTAGCATTCATCACCGCAGTAAAGTTGTCTTGCGGTTATCGATTTGGATTTGTATCGGCTATAACTATGGAATGCAGTAAGGCACATCCGCCAATATTACACATCGGGTTTTATTTTCTAAAGCTTATAACTTCAAAAGTCTAGCTCTCAGATGAATGAAACAGGCTCAGACTGACCAGGCTGATTTGTGAAAGCTTCACTGTCCTTATTTGGACAGTGGCCTGGGCAGACCGCGAGCACAGAAAGTGAAAGTAAGTGAAATAGAAGTGTTTTTGGCCTCGGCAAGTGATTTTCAACAAAAATGACTTCAAAATCTATGCAAATGTGTTTAATTAAACAGAGCTGGATTTGTGAAAAGACCAAATATAAAATGTTGGTGCATATATCTTTTAATTACTTATCATGTCCTACCTTCTGTCATGCTTTTGTAATTCATTGCACTTTTCCAATGAAAAGTCTGTCTTTGGAGTAATTTTTGAAATATAGCAATTTTTATTAGCAATGTTATTAACTTGTTTTAGTTATTAAATGATTTGTGAAAACTTGATATGATGTTTTATAATATGATGTTACATTTTCTCCTGTGAAATGTATTCCAGTTAATCAGTGCTCCAACCTGAGAAAACTCTGTTTTTATTTAATTCATTATTTTTCATTTAATGTTTTCATTTACTTCAATGGCTGTACGTTTTAATTTAACAAAATCAAAAGTCTTCAGATTAAAAAACATTTAATTGTACAAAATGTGCAAAGCATTTACATCAAAACACACACATTGACCAGCCACTCAGTTAAATACACTTCCTTTGCATCTACAGTCACTGTCCATTTTACCAGCCCCAGCTACCTTATTGGAGCACTTTGTAGTTCTACAGTTTCAGACTGTAGTCCATCTGTGTATCTGCATACTTTGTTAACCCTTTTCACCCTGATCTTCAATGGTCAGGACCCCCACAGGACCTCCAGAGAGAGGTATTATTTGGTTGGTGGATCATTCTCAGCTCTGCAGTAACACAAATCAGGTAATGGCTAAAACAAGTGAAATATCATTGCTTCTGTAAGTGTACATGGTGTTTCAGAGTAAAGCCTTCCAAATATTCAACTTTATATTGCAAAAAATGATAAATAAAGGACTGGTAGACATTCATGTAGTTGTGAAATATGTCACAAATCAGAGAAATTAATATTAGTATAGTTATCTTTATACTTGATCAGTTATTAAAGTTATTTACAGTGGTGTTCTATATTTGCCCCCAAAAGAGGAACTACTGTGTTTTTACACCTGAGAATTAGAGCAGAACTACATAAATCACTCAAATATAAAAAAAGACATGTTTATGAAAGTTAAATCAGGTAATGGCTAAAACAAGTGAAAAATCATTGCTCCTGTAAGTGTATATGGCGTTTCAGAGTAAAGCCTTCCAAATATTCAGCTTTTTGCCAAATTTATCAATAAAGGAATAATAGACATGAATGTATTTCTGAAAATTTTCACAAATCAGAAAAGTTAAATATTAATGTGCTATTATCTCTACACTTGATCAGTTATTAAAGTTATATGCATTAATGTTCTATATCTGCCACCAAAAGCTGAACTACTGTTTTATTACAAATGAAAATTAGAGTAGAACTGCATAAATTACTCAAATATACCAAACCGTGTTTGTAAAGGTTTTCACAAATCAGAAAGGTTCATTTGAGTGTGCTGTTGTCTCTATACTTGATCAGTTATTAAAGTTATACACACTAATGTTCTATATCTGCTACCAAAGGCTGAACTACTGTGTTATTACATATGAAAGTGAGAGTAGAACTGCATAAATCACTCAAATACACCAAACCATGTTTGTAAAGGGTTTCACAAATCAGATGATAACCAACACTGCATGACTTTGTGCATGCATGTATTATGTGATTATTATAGTGTATATATTTTAAATTGAGTTCCAATGTTATAAGCACATTTTTTCAGCTTTTCTGAGCAACAGCTTTTTAATTGATGACTGATAAATAATTCCAGCCTGTTTGCATCTCTTGACATGTATATTACTGTGTCAATGTTTGGATAATGATATTCAATTTTGTATGCATGGTAATGGAAACAGACCTGTATAAAACAATAAAATATCACAAAATCCATCTGTGAATGTTTTTCCAAATCAAGTAATCTGTACAACAAGGGAATCTGCAAGGTTACTGATAATGTGTGTATGTGGAATTAAGCTGCAGAGGCAGATAGTCTCATTCCTGAGGAGAAACAGCTGCACGGAGCAATCAAACATCCTGAGCTCCATTTGTGAATCTTTTCACAAATCCAGCTCTGCCTGGTCAGTCTGAGCCTTTTTCATTCGTCCGAGAGCTCAACGTTTGAAGTTATAAGCTTTAGAAAATGATATTGGCGGAGTTTGGTGTGGAACTTCATCTGAATTCTCAAATCAGGGCTAACTAAGCGCACCCGTGTTTGTGGATGTACGTTCCTGAATTCCGGAGTTACAGCCGGTAGAAATCCGAATCGCTAACCGCGAGACGACTTGACCGCGGTGCTATCCCCAACTCTTTAATGATGTCTATGCTTCACTCTTTGTGTTACTTCACAGAGTTTACTGTCCGTGACAGTTTACTTTCGTTTTCTGTGATGGCGCAGTAAATAATTCACACTGCTTGAGAGAACTGAAGAAAAGCACTCACCCCCGAGAGTCGAAACAAATAATACCAGCAGCAAGACGACACAGAGTGTCGCCGCCACAACCGTCATCGTCTTTTCTCATTTAGTTCGGTGGAAATCACTTTGGAGGACCTTCAGTTGAGGAAAGGTCTCTGCTTTTGTTAGTTAAAGCTACAATGGGCGATCCAGGAAGACAGCAAGCAACACCTCTCCCCCTCCTTCCTTCAGTACAGCTGTTTCTGGGTGGAAGCTGCTGTAGCAGAATGGGCCTGAGCAGAAAACTGAACAAGAAAACTGATTAAGAAAAGACAATGACAGGAAATAAATAAGAAGCGCTCATTTAGAGCTTTAACTCACAGGACAGGGTTACATACATACATACATACATACATACATAAATAAATAAATAAATAAATAAATAAACAAACACTGACGTTAGTATACCTGCCCTTTCCTGAGAGAGTGTGGGGGAATGGCACAGGTAGGAAGTCCACATGACAAAGGGGGAATTGTTCAGGCTCTTTATCAGTGTTGCTATAGCTACTGAAAAATTAGTAATTAGCTACTTAGTAGTTACTTTCCCAAAATTTATAGCAGCTACAGTTCTGTTCCAAATCCTTTTCTGGAACTTTTCCAGAAAAATTGTTCCTACTTTTTAGCTACTTTTTGAAAAGTAGTGTCTACTTTTTAGCTACTTTTTGATAAGTAGTGCACTATTTTTTAGCTACTTTTGGAAAAGTAGTGCACTACTTTTTAGCTACTTTTTGAAAAGTAGTGTCTACTTTTTAGCTACTTTTTGAAAAGTAGTGCACTACGTTTTAGCTACTTTTTGAAAAGTAGTGCACTACTTTTTAGCTACTTTTTGAAAAGTAGTGCACTACTTTTTAGCTACTTTTTGAAAAGTAGTGCCTACTTTTAGCTACTTTTTGAAAGTAGTGCACTACTTTTTAGCTACTTTTTGAAAATTACTGCACTACTTTTTAGCTACTTTTTGAAAAGTAGAGCCTACTTTTTAGCTACTTTTTGAAAAGTAGTGTCTACTTTTTAGCTACTTTTTGAAAAGTAGTGCACTACTTTTTAGCTACTTTTTGAAAAGTAGTGTCTACTTTTTAGCTACTTTTTCAAAAGTAGTGTCTACTTTTTAGCTACTTTTTAAAAAGTAGTGCCTACTTTTTAGCTACTTTTTGAAAAGTAGTGTCTACAATTTAGCTACTTTTTGAAAAGTACTGCACTACTTTTTAGCTACTTTTTGAAAAGTAGTGCCTACTTTTTAGCTACTTTTGGAAAAGCAGTGCACTACTTTTTAGCTACTTTTTGAAAAGGAGTGCACTACTTTTTAGCTACTTTTTGAAAAGTAGTGCACTACTTTTTAGCTACTTTGTAAAACGTAGTGTCTACTTTTTAGCTACTTTTGGAAAAGTAGTGGACTACTTTTTAGCTACTTTTTAAAAAGTAGTGCCTACTTTTTAGCTACTTTATAAAAAGTAGTGTGTACTTTTTAGCTACTTTTTGAAAAGTTTTGCACTACATCTTAGCTACTTTTTGAAAAGTAGTGCACTACTTTTTAGCTACTTTTTGAAAAGTAGTGTCTACTTTTTAGCTACTTTTTGAAAAGTAGTGTCTACTTTTTAGCTACTTTTTGAAAAGGACTGGACTACTTTTTAGCTACTTTTTGAAAAGTAGTGTCTACTTTTTAGCTACTTTTTGAAAAGGACTGGACTATTTTTTAGCTACTTTTTGAAAAGTAGTGTCTACTTTTAACGTACTTTTTGAAAAGTACTGCACTACTTTTTAGCTACTTTTTAAAAAGTAGTGTCTACTTTTTAGCTACCTTTTCAAAAGTATTGCACTACTTTTTAGCGACGTTTTGAATAGTAGTGTCTACTTTTTAGCTACTTTTTGAAAAGTAGTGGACTACTTTTTAGCTACTTTTTGAAAAGTAGTGTCTACTTTTTAGCTACTTTTCAAAAAGTAGTGCACTACTTTTTAGCTACTTTTTGAAAAGTAGTGCACTACTTTTTAGCTACTTTTTGAAAAGTAGTGGACTACTTTTTAGCTACTTTTTGAAAAGTAGTGCCTACTTTTTAAATACTCTTGGAAAAGTAGTGGACTACTTTTTAGCTACTTTTTAAAAAGTAGTGTCTACTTTTTAGCTACTTTTTGAAAAGTAGTGCACTACTTTTAGCTACTTTTTGAAAAGTAGTGTCTACTTTTTAGCTACTTTTTGAAAAGTAGTTTCTACTTTTTAGCTACTTTTTGAAAAGTAGTGGACTACTTTTTAGCTACTTTTTGAAAAGTAGTGTGTACTTTTTAGCTACTTTTTGAAAAGTTTTGCACTACATTTTAGCTACTTTTTGAAAAGTAGTGCCTACTTTTTAGCTACTTTTTGAAAAGTTTTGCACTACATTTTAGCTACTTTTTGAAAAGTAGTGCACTACTTTTTAGTTACTTTTTGAAAAGTAGTGCCTGCTTTTTAGCTACTTTTTGAAAAGTAGTGTCTACTTTTTAGCTACTTTTTCAAAAGTAGTGCACTACTTTTTAGCTACTTTTTGAAAAGTAGTGCACTACTTTTTAGCTACATTTTGAAAAGTAGTGTCTACTTTTTAGCTACTTTTTGAAAAGTAGTGCACTACTTTTTAGCTACTTTTTGAAAAGTAGTGCAGTACTTTTTAGTTACTTTTTGAAAAGTACTGCACTACTTTTTAGCTACTTTTTCAAAAGTATTGCACTACTTTTTAGCTACTTTTTGAAAAGTAGTGTCTACTTTTTAGCTACTTTTGGAAAAGTAGTGCACTACTTTTTAGCTACTTTTTGAAAAGTAGTGCCTACTTTTTAGCTACTTTTGGAAAAGTAGTGTCTACTTTTTAGCTACTTTTTGAAAAGTAGTGCCTACTTTTTAGCTACTTTTTGAAAAGTAGTGCACTACTTTTTAGCTACTTTTTCAAAAAACTAGTGTGTACTTTTTAGCTACTTTTTGAAAAGTGTTGCACTACATTTTAGCTACTTTTTGAAAAGTAGTGCACTACTTTTTAGCTACTTTTTGAAAAGTAGTGGACTACTTTTTAGCTACTTTTTGAAAAGTAGTGTCTACTTTTTAGCTACTTTTTGAAAAGTTTTGCACTACATTTTAGCTACTTTTTGAAAAGTAGTGCACTACTTTTTAGCTACTTTTTGAAAAGTAGTGCAATACTGTTTAGCTACTTTTTGAAAAGTAGTGTCTACTTGTTAGCTACTTGTTGAAAAGTAGTGCCTACTATTAAGCTACTTTTTGAAAAGTAGTGACTACATTTTAGCTACTTTTTGAAAAGTATTGCACTACTTTTTAGCTACTTTTTGAAAAGTTTTGCACTACTTTTTAGCTACTTTTTGAAAAGTAGTGTCTACTTTTTAGCTACTTTTTGAAAAGGACTGGACTATTTTTTAGCTACTTTTTGAAAAGTAGTGTCTACTTTTAAACGTACTTTTTGAAAAGTACTGCACTACTTTTTAGCTACTTTTTAAAAAGTAGTGTCTACTTTTTAGCTACCTTTTCAAAAGTATTGCACTACTTTTTAGCGACGTTTTGAATAGTAGTGTCTACTTTTTAGCTACTTTTTGAAAAGTAGTGACTACTTTTTAGCTACTTTTTGAAAAGTAGTGTCTACTTTTTAGCTACTTTTCAAAAAGTAGTGCACTACTTTTTAGCTACTTTTTGAAAAGTAGTGCACTACTTTTTAGCTACTTTTTGAAAAGTAGTGGACTACTTTTTAGCTACTTTTTGAAAAGTAGTGCCTACTTTTTAAATACTCTTGGAAAAGTAGTGCCTACTTTTTAGCTACTTTTTAAAAAGTAGTGTCTACTTTTTAGCTACTTTTTGAAAAGTAGTGCACTACTTTTTAGCTACTTTTTGAAAAGTAGTGTCTACTTTTTAGCTACTTTTTGAAAAGTAGTTTCTACTTTTTAGCTACTTTTTGAAAAGTAGTGGACTACTTTTTAGCTACTTTTTGAAAAGTAGTGCCTACTTTTTAGCTACTTTTGGAAAAGTAGTGTCTACTTTTTAGCTACTTTTTGAAAAGTAGTGTGTACTTTTTAGCTACTTTTTGAAAAGTTTTGCACTACATTTTAGCTACTTTTTGAAAAGTAGTGCCTACTTTTTAGCTACTTTTTGAAAAGTTTTTGCACTACATTTTAGCTACTTTTTGAAAAGTAGTGACTACTTTTTAGTTACTTTTTGAAAAGTAGTGCCTGCTTTTTAGCTACTTTTTGAAAAGTAGTGTCTACTTTTTAGCTACTTTTTCAAAAGTAGTGCACTACTTTTTAGCTACTTTTTGAAAAGTAGTGCACTACTTTTTAGCTACTTTTTGAAAAGTAGTGCACTACTTTTTAGCTACTTTTTGAAAAGTAGTGTCTACTTTTTAGCTACTTTTTCAAAAGTAGGCACTACTTTTTAGCTACTTTTTGAAAAGTAGTGCAGTACTTTTTAGTTACTTTTTGAAAAGTACTGCACTACTTTTTAGCTACTTTTTCAAAAGTATTGCACTACTTTTTAGCTACTTTTTGAAAAGTAGTGTCTACTTTTTAGCTACTTTTGGAAAAGTAGTGCACTACTTTTTAGCTACTTTTTGAAAAGTAGTGCCTGCTTTTTAGCTACTTTTTGAAAAGTAGTGTCTGCGTTTTAGCTACTTTTTCAAAAGTAGTGCACTACTTTTTAGCTACATTTTGAAAAGTAGTGTCTACTTTTTAGCTACTTTTTGAAAAGTAGTGCACTACTTTTTAGCTACTTTTTGAAAAGTAGTGCAGTACTTTTTAGTTACTTTTTGAAAAGTACTGCACTACTTTTTAGCTACTTTTTCAAAAGTATTGCACTACTTTTTAGCTACTTTTTGAAAAGTAGTGTCTACTTTTTAGCTACTTTTGGAAAAGTAGTGCACTACTTTTTAGCTACTTTTTGAAAAGTAGTGCCTACTTTTTAGCTACTTTTGGAAAAGTAGTGTCTACTTTTTAGCTACTTTTTGAAAAGTAGTGCCTACTTTTTAGCTACTTTTTGAAAAGTAGTGCACTACTTTTTAGCTACTTTTTCAAAAAACTAATGTGTACTTTTTAGCTACTTTTTGAAAAGTGTTGCACTACATTTTAGCTACTTTTTGAAAAGTAGTGCACTACTTTTTAGCTACTTTTTGAAAAGTAGTGGACTACTTTTTAGCTACTTTTTGAAAAGTAGTGTCTACTTTTTAGCTACTTTTTGAAAAGTTTTGCACTACATTTTAGCTACTTTTTGAAAAGTAGTGCACTACTTTTTAGCTACTTTTTGAAAAGTAGTGCACTACTGTTTAGCTACTTTTTGAAAAGTAGTGTCTACTTTTTAGCTACTTGTTGAAAAGTAGTGCCTACTATTAAGCTACTTTTTGAAAAGTAGTGCACTACTTTTTAGCTACTTTTTGAAAAGTAGTGTCTACTTTTTAGCTACTTTTGTAAAAGTAGTGGACTACTTTTTAGCTACTTTTTGAAAAGTAGTGACTACATTTTAGCTACTTTTTGAAAAGTATTGCACTACTTTTTAGCTACTTTTTCAAAAGTAGTGCACTACTTTTTAGCTACTTTTTGAAAAGTAGTGGACTACTTTTTAGCTACTTTTTGAAAAGTAGTGTCTACTTTTTAGCTACTTTTTGAAAAGGACTGGACTACTTTTTAGCTACTTTTTGAAAAGTAGTGTCTACTTTTTAGCTACTTTTTGAAAAGGACTGGACTATTTTTTAGCTACTTTTTGAAAAGTAGTGTCTACTTTTAACGTACTTTTTGAAAAGTACTGCACTACTTTTTAGCTACTTTTTAAAAAGTAGTGTCTACTTTTTAGCTACCTTTTCAAAAGTATTGCACTACTTTTTAGCGACGTTTTGAATAGTAGTGTCTACTATTTAGCTACTTTTTGAAAAGTAGTGGACTACTTTTTAGCTACTTTTTGAAAAGTAGTGTCTACTTTTTAGCTACTTTTCAAAAAGTAGTGCACTACATTTTAGCTGCTTTTTGAAAAGTATTGCACTACTTTTTAGCTACTTTTTGAAAAGTAGTGGACTACTTTTTAGCTACTTTTTGAAAAGTAGTGCCTACTTTTTAAATACTCTTGGAAAAGTAGTGGACTACTTTTTAGCTACTTTTTAAAAAGTAGTGTCTACTTTTTAGCTACTTTTTGAACAGTAGTGCACTACTTTTTAGCTACTTTTTGAAAAGTAGTGTCTACTTTTTAGCTACTTTTTGAAAAGTAGTTTCTACTTTTTAGCTACTTTTTGAAAAGTAGTGGACTACTTTTTAGCTACTTTTTGAAAAGTAGTGTGTACTTTTTAGCTACTTTTTGAAAAGTTTTGCACTACATTTTAGCTACTTTTTGAAAAGTAGTGCCTACTTTTTAGCTACTTTTTGAAAAGTAGTGCCTGCTTTTTAGCTACTTTTTGAAAAGTAGTGTCTACTTTTTAGCTACTTTTTGAAAAGTAGTGCAGTACTTTTTAGCTACTTTTTGAAAAGTACTGCACTACTTTTTAGTTACTTTTTCAAAAGTATTGCACTACTTTTTAGCTACTTTTTGAAAAGTAGTGTCTACTTTTTAGCTACTTTTGGAAAAGTAGTGCACTACTTTTTAGCTACTTTTTGAAAAGTAGTGCCTACTTTTTAGCTACTTTTTGAAAAGTAGTGCACTACTTTTTAGCTACTTTTTCAAAAAACTAGTGTGTACTTTTTAGCTACTTTTTGAAAAGTGTTGCACTACATTTTAGCTACTTTTTGAAAAGTAGTGCACTACTTTTTAGCTACTTTTTGAAAAGTAGTGCACTACTGTTTAGCTACTTTTTGAAAAGTAGTGTCTACTTTTTAGCTACTTTGTTGAAAAGTAGTGCCTACTATTAAGCTACTTTTTGAAAAGTAGTGCACTACTTTTTAGCTACTTTTTGAAAAGTAGTGTCTACTTTTTAGCTACTTTTTAAAAAATTCACACTACATTTTAGTTACTTTTTGAAAAGTAGTGCACTACTTTTTAGCTACTTTTTGAAACGTAGTGCCTACTTTTTAGCTACTTTTTAAAAAGTAGAGTCTACTTTTTAGCTACTTTTTGAAAAGCAGTGCACTACTTTTTAGCTACTTTTTGAAAAGTAGTGTCTACTTTTTAGCTACTTTTTGAAAAGTAGTGGCTACTTTTTAGCTACTTTTGAAAAGTAGTTTCTACTTTTTAGCTACTTTTTGAAAAGTACTGCACTACTTTTTAGCTACTTTTTGAAAAGTACTGTCTACTTTTTAGCTACTTTTTGAAAAGTAGTGTCTACTTTTTAGCTACTTTTTGAAAAGTAGTGGACTACTTTTTAGCTACTTTTTGAAAAGCAGTGTCTACTTTTTAGCTACTTTTTAAAAAGTAGTGTCTACTTTTAGCTACTTTTTGAAAAGTAGTGCACTACTTTTTAGCTACTTTTTGAAAAGTAGTGCCTACTTTTTAGCTACTTTTTGAAAAATATTGCACTACTTTTTAGCTACTTTTTGAAAAGTAGTGTCTACTTTTTAGCTACTTTTTGAAAAGTAGTGGACTACTTTTTAGTTACTTTTTGAAAAGTAGTGTCTCCTTTTTAGCTACTTTTTGAAAAGTAGTGTCTACTTTTTAGCTACTTTTTGAAAAGGACTGGACTACTTTTTAGCTACTTTTTGAAAAGTAGTGTCTACTTTTTAGCTACTTTTTGAAAAGGACTGGACTACTTTTTAGCTACTTTTTGAAAAGTAGTCTCTACTTTTAACGTACTTTTTGAAAAGTACTGCACTACATTTTAGCTACTTTTTAAAAAGTAGTGTCTACTTTTTAGCTACCTTTTCAAAAGTATTGCACTACTTTTTAGCGACGTTTTGAATAGTAGTGTCTACTTTTTAGCTACTTTTGGAAAAGTAGTGGACTACTTTTTAGCTACTTTTTGAAAAGTAGTGTCTACTCTTTAGCTACTTTTGGAAAAGTAGTGGACTACTTTTTAGCTACTTTTTGAAAAGTAGTGCACTACTTTTTAGCTACTTTTTGAAAAGTAGTGCCTACTTTTTAGCTACTTTTTGAAAAGTAGTGGACTACCTTTTAGCTACTTTTTAATAAGTAGTGTCTACTTTTTAGCTACCTTTTCAAAAGTATTGCACTACTTTTTAGCTACGTTTTGAAAAGTAGTGTCTACTTTTTAGCTACTTTTGGAAAAGTAGTGGACTACTTTTTAGCTACTTTTTGAAAAGTAGTGTCTACTTTTTAGCTACTTTTGGAAAAGTGGTGGACTACTTTTTAGCTACTTTTTGAAAAGTAGTGCACTACTTTTTAGCTACTTTTTAAAAAATTCACACTACGTTTTAGTTACTTTTTGAAAAGTAGTGCACTACTTTTTAGCTACTTTTTGAAAGGTAGTGCCTACTTTTTAGCTACTTTTTAAAAAGTAGAGTCTACTTTTTAGCTACTTTTTGAAAAGCAGTGCACTACTTTTTAGCTACTTTTTGAAAAGTAGTGTCTACTTTTTAGCTACTTTTTGAAAAGTAGTGGGCTACTTTTTAGCTACTTTTGAAAAGTAGTTTCTACTTTTTAGCTACTTTTTGAAAAGTAGTGCACTACTTTTTAGCTACTTTTTGAAAAGTAGTGCACTACTTTTTAGCTACTTTTTGAAAAGTAGTGTCTACTTTTTAGCTACTTTTTGAAAAGTAGTGGACTACTTTTTAGCTACTTTTTGAAAAGTAGTGCAGTACTTTTTAGCTACTTTTTAAAAGTAGTGTCTACTTTTTAGCTACTTTTTGAAAAGTAGTGCACTACTTTTAGCTACTTTTTGAAAAGTAGTGCCTACTTTTTAGCTACTTTTTGAAAATATTGCACTACTTTTTAGCTACTTTTTGAAAAGTAGTGGACTACTTTTTAGCTACTTTTTGAAAAGTACTGCACTACTTTTTAGCTACTTTTTGAAAAGTAGTGTCTACTTTTTAGCTACTTTTTGAAAAATATTGCACTACTTTTTAGCTACTTTTTGAAAAGTAGTGGACTACTTTTTAGCTACTTTTTGAAAAGTACTGCACTACTTTTTAGCTACTTTTTGAAAAGTAGTGTCTACTTTTTAGCTACTTTTTGAAAAGGACTGGACTACTTTTTAGCTACTTTTTGAAAAGTAGTGTCTACTTTTTAGCTACTTTTTAAAAAGTAGTGTCTACTTTTAGCTACGTTTTTGAAAAGTAGTGCACTACTTTTTAGCTACTTTTTGAAAAGTAGTGCCTACTTTTTCGCTACTTTTTGAAAAATATTGCACTACTTTTTAGCTACTTTTTGAAAAGTAGTGTCTACTTTTTAGTTACTTTTTGAAAAGTAGTGTCTCCTTTTTAGCTACTTTTTGAAAAGTAGTGTCTACTTTTTAGCTACTTTTTGAAAAGGACTGGACTACTTTTTAGCTACTTTTTGAAAAGTAGTGTCTACTTTTTAGCTACTTTTTGAAAAGTAGTGCCTACTTTTTAGCTACTTTTTGAAAAGTAGTGGACTACCTTTTAGCTACTTTTTAAAAGTAGTGTCTACTTTTTAGCTACCTTTTTGAAAAGTATTGCACTACTTTTTAGCTACTTTTTGAAAAGTAGTGTCTACTTTTTAGCTACTTTTGGAAAAGTAGTGGACTACTTTTTAGCTACTTTTTGAAAAGTAGTGTCTACTTTTTAGCTACTTTTGGAAAAGTAGTGGACTACTTTTTAGCTACTTTTTGAAAAGTAGTGCACTACTTTTTAGCTACTTTTTAAAAAATGCACTACTTTTTAGCTACTTTTTGAAAAGTAGTGCACTACTTTTTAGCTACTTTTTGAAAAGTAGTGCCTACTTTTTAGCTACTTTTTAAAAAGTAGAGTCTACTTTTTAGCTACTTTTTGAAAAGCAGTGCACTACTTTTTAGCTACTTTTTGAAAAGTAGTGTCTACTTTTTAGCTACTTTTTGAAAAGTAGTGGGCTACTTTTTAGCTACTTTTGAAAAGTAGTTTCTACTTTTTAGCTACTTTTTGAAAAGTACTGCACTACTTTTTAGCTACTTTTTGAAAAGTAGTGCACTACTTTTTAGCTACTTTTTGAAAAGTAGTGTCTACTTTTTAGCTACTTTTTGAAAAGTAGTGGACTACTTTTTAGCTACTTTTTGAAAAGTAGTGTCTACTTTTTAGCTACTTTTTAAAAAGTAGTGTCTACTTTTAGCTACTTTTTGAAAAGTAGTGCACTACTTTTTAGCTACTTTTTGAAAAGTAGTGTCTACTTTTTAGCTACTTTTTGAAAAAGTATTGCACTACTTTTTAGCTACTTTTTGAAAAGTAGTGACTACTTTTTAGCTACTTTTTGAAAAGTAGTGCACTACTTTTTAGCTACTTTTTGAAAAGTAGTGTCTACTTTTTAGCTACTTTTTGAAAAGTTTTGCACTACATTTTAGCTACTTTTTGAAAAGTACTGGACTACTTTTTAGCTACTTTTTGAAAAGTACTGCACTACTTTTTAGCTACTTTTTGAAAAGTAGTGTCTACTTTTTAGCTACTTTTTGAAAAGGACTGGACTACTTTTTAGCTACTTTTTGAAAAGTAATGTCTACTTTTTAGCTACTTTTTAAAAAGTAGTGTCTACTTTTAGCTACTTTTTGAAAAGTAGTGCACTACTTTTTAGCTACTTTTTCAAAAGTAGTGCCTACTTTTTAGCTACTTTTTCAAAAGTATTGCACTACTTTTAGCTACTTTTTGAAAAGTAGTGTCTACTTTTTAGCTACTTTTTGAAAAGTAGTGTCTACTTTTTAGCTACTTTTTGAAAAGTAGTGTCTACTTTTTAGCTACTTTTTGAAAAGTACTGGACTACATTTTAGCTACTTTTTGAAAAGTAGTGTCTACTTTTTAGCTACTTTTTGAAAAGTACTGGACTACTTTTTAGCTACTTTTTGAAAAGTAGTGTCTACTTTTAGCTACTTTTTGAAAAGTAGTGCACTACTTTTTAGCTACTTTTAAAAAGTAGTGTCTACTTTTTAGCTACTTTTCAAAAGTAGTGCACTACTTTTTAGCGACGTTTTGAATAGTAGTGTCTACTTTTTAGCTACTTTTGGAAAAGTAGTGGACTACTTTTTAGCTACTTTTTGAAAAGTAGTGTCTACTTTTTAAATACTCTTGGAAAAGTAGTGGACTACTTTTTAGCTACTTTTTGAAAAGTAGTGCACTACTTTTTAGCTACTTTTTTAAAAGTAGTGCCTACTTTTTAGCTACTTTTTGAAAAGTAGTGGACTACTTTTTAGCTACTTTTTGAAAAGTTTTGCACTACTTTTTAGCTACTTTTTGAAAAGTATTCCACTACTTTTTAGCTACTTTTTGAAAAGTAGTGCCTACTTTTTAGCTACTTTTTGAAAAATATTGCACTACTTTTTAGCTACCTTTTGAAAAGTAGTGCACTACTTTTTAGCTACTTTTTGAAAAGTAGTGGATTACTTTTTAGCTACTTTTTGAAAAGTAGTGCCTACTTTTTAGCTACTTTTTGAAAAGTACTGGACTACTTTTTAGCTACTTTTGATAAGTAATGCACTACTTTTTAGCTACTTTTTAAAAAGTAGTGTCTACTTTTAGCTACTTTTTTAAAAGTAGTGTCTACTTTTTAGCTACTTTTTCAAAGTATTGCACTACTTTTTAGCTACTTTTTGAAAAGTAGTGTCTACTTTTTAGCTACTTTTGAAAAGTAGTGATTACTTTTTAGCTACTTTTTGAAAAGTAGTGCCTACTTTTTAGCTACTTTTTGAAAAGTAGTGCACTACTTTTTAGCTACTTTTTGAAAAGTAGTGCACTACTTTTTAGCTACTTTTTAAAAAGTACTGGACTACATTTTAGCTATTTTTTGATAAGTAGTGCACTACTGTTTAGCTACTTTTTAAAAAGTAGTGTCTACTTTTTAGCTACTTTTTGAAAAGTAGTGCCTACTTTTTAGCTACTTTTCAAAAAGTAGTGCACTACTTTTTAGCTACTTTTTGAAAAGTATTCCACTACATTTTAGCTACTTTTTGAAAAGTAGTGCCTACTTTTTAGCTACTTTTTGAAAAATATTGCACTACTTTTTAGCTACCTTTTGAAAAGTAGTGCACTACTTTTTAGATACTTTTTGAAAAGTAGTGACTGCACTTTAGCTACTTTTTAAAATGTAGTGTCTACTTTTTAGCTACTTTTTCAAAAGTAGTGCACTACTTTTTAGCTACTTTTTGAAAAGTAGTGTCTACTTTTAGCTACTTTTGAAAAGTAGTGCACTACTTTTTAGCTACTTTTTGAAAAGTAGTGCACTACTTTTTAGCTACTTTTTGAAAAGTACTGCACTACTCTTTAGCTACTTTTTGAAAAGTAGTGTCTACTTTTTAGCTACTTTTGGAAAAGTAGTGGACTACTTTTTAGCTACTTTTTGAAAAGTAGTGTCTACTTTTTAGCTACATTTTTGAAAAGTAGTGCACTACTTTTTAGCTACTTTTTGAAAAGTAGTGCCTACTTTTTAGCTACTTTTTGAAAAGTAGTGCCTACTTTTTAGCTACTCTTGGAAAAGTAGTGCACTACTTTTTAGCTACTTTTTGAAAAGTAGTGCCTACTTTTTAGCTACTTTTTGAAAAGTAGTGCACTACTTTTTAGCTACTTTTTGAAAAGTAGTGCACTACTTTTTAGCTACTTTTTAAAAAGTACTGGACTACTTTTTAGCTACTTTTTGATAAGTAGTGCACTACTGTTTAGCTACTTTTTAAAAAGTAGTGTCTACTTTTTAGCTACTTTTTGAAAAGTAGTGCACTACTTTTTAGCTACTTTTGAAAAGTAGTGCACTACTTTTTAGCTACTTTTTGAAAAGTAGTGACTACACTTTAGCTACTTTTTAAAATGTAGTGTCTACTTTTTAGCTACTTTTTCAAAAGTAGTGCACTACTTTTTAGCTACTTTTTGAAAAGTAGTGTCTACTTTTAGCTACTTTTTGAAAAGTACTGCACTACTTTTTAGCTACTTTTTGAAAAGTAGTGCACTACTTTTTAGCTACTTTTTGAAAAGTAGTGTCTACTTTTTAGCTACTTGTTGAAAAGTAGTGCCTACTATTAAGCTACTTTTTGAAAAGTAGTGACTACATTTTAGCTACTTTTTGAAAAGTATTGCACTACTTTTTAGCTACTTTTTGAAAAGTTTGTGCACTACTTTTTAGCTACTTTTTGAAAAGTAGTGTCTACTTTTTAGCTACTTTTTGAAAAGTAGTGTCTACTTTTTAGCTACTTTTTGAAAAGTAGTGTCTACTTTTAACGTACTTTTTGAAAAGTACTGCACTACTTTTTAGCTACTTTTTAAAAAGTAGTGTCTACTTTTTAGCTACCTTTTAAAAAGTATTGCACTACTTTTTAGCTACTTTTTGAAAGTAGTGTCTACTTTTTAGCTACTTTTTGAAAAGTAGTGGACTACTTTTTAGCTACTTTTTGAAAAGTAGTGTCTACTTTTTAGCTACTTTTCAAAAAGTAGTGCACTACTTTTTAGCTACTTTTTGAAAAGTATTCCACTACTTTTTAGCTACTTTTTGAAAAGTAGTGCCTACTTTTTAGCTACTTTTTGAAAAATATTGCACTACTTTTTAGCTACCTTTTGAAAAGTAGTGCACTACTTTTTAGATACTTTTTGAAAAGCAGTGCACTACTTTTTAGCTACTTTTTAAAATGTAGTGTCTACTTTTTAGCTACTTTTTGAAAAGTAGTGCACTACTTTTTAGCTACTTTTTGAAAAGTAGTGTCTACTTTTAGCTACTTTTTGAAAAGTACTGCACTACTTTTTAGCTACTTTTTGAAAAGTAGTGCACTACTTTTTAGCTACTTTTTGAAAAGTACTGCACTACTTTTTAGCTACTTTTTGAAAAGTAGTGTCTACTTTTTAGCTACTTTTTGAAAAGTAGTGACTACTTTTTAGCTACTTTTTGAAAAGTAGTGTCTACTTTTTAGCTACTTTTTGAAAAGTAGTGCACTACTTTTTAGCTACTTTTTGAAAAGTAGTGTCTACTTTTTAGCTACTTTTTGAAAAGTAGTGCCTACTTTTTAGCTACTCTTGGAAAAGTAGTGCACTACTTTTTAGCTACTTTTTGAAAAGTAGTGCCTACTTTTTAGCTACTTTTTGAAAAGTAGTGCACTACTTTTTAGCTACTTTTTGAAAAGTAGTGCACTACTTTTTAGCTACTTTTCAAAAGTAGTGCACTACTTTTTAGCTACTTTTTGAAAGTAGTGCACTACTTTTTAGCTACTTTTTGAAAAGTAGTGTCTACTTTTTAGCTACTTTTTGAAAAGTAGTGCACTACTTTTTAGCTACTTTTGAAAAGTAGTGCACTACTTTTTAGCTACTTTTTGAAAAGTAGTGACTACACTTTAGCTACTTTTTAAAATGTAGTGTCTACTTTTTAGCTACTTTTTCAAAAGTAGTGCACTACTTTTTAGCTACTTTTTGAAAAGTAGTGTCTACTTTTAGCTACTTTTTGAAAAGTAGTGCACTACTTTTTAGCTACTTTTTGAAAAGTAGTGCACTACTTTTTAGCTACTTTTTGAAAAGTAGTGTCTACTTTTTAGCTACTTTTTGAAAAGTAGTGCCTACTTTTAGCTACTTTTTGAAAAGTAGTGCACTACTTTTTAGCTACTTTTTGAAAAGTAGTGCACTACTTTTTAGCTACTTTTTGAAAAGTATTGCACTACTTTTTAGCTACTTTTTAAAAAGTAGTGTCTACTTTTTAGCTACTTTTTGAAAAGTAGTGCACTACTTTTTAGCTACTTTTTGAAAAGTAGTGACTACTTTTTAGACTACTTTTTGAAAAGTACTGCACTACTTTTTAGCTACTTTTTGAAAAGTAGTGTCCACTTTTTAGCTACATTTGATAAGTAGTGCACTACTTTTTAGCTACTTTTTAAAAAGTAGAGTCTACTTTTTAGCTACTTTTTCAAAAGTAGTGCACTACTTTTTAGCTACTTTTTGAAAAGTAGTGTCTACTTTTTAGCTACTTTTTGAAAAGTAGTGCACTACTTTTTAGCTACTTTTTGAAAAGTAGTGCACTACTTTTTAGCTACTTTTTGAAAAGTAGTGCACTACTTTTTAGCTACTTTTTGAAAAGTAGTGCCTACTTTTTAGCTACTTTTTGAAAAGTAGTGCCTACTTTTTAGCAACTTTTTGAAAAGTAGTGCACTACTTTTTAGCTACTTTTTGAAAAGTAGTGGACTACTTTTTAGCTACTTTTTGAAAAGTAGTGCCTACTTTTTAGCTACTTTTTGAAAAGTAGTGCCTGCTTTTTAGCTACTTTTTGAAAAGTAGTGTCTACTTTTTAGCTACTTTTTCAAAAGTAGTGCACTACTTTTTAGCTACTTTTTGAAAAGTAGTGCACTACTTTTTAGCTACTTTTTGAAAAGTAGTGCACTACTTTTTAGCTACTTTTTGAAAAGTAGTGCCTACTTTTTAGCTACTTTTTGAAAAGTAGTGCACTACTTTTTAGCTACTTTTTGAAAAGTAGTGCACTACTTTTTAGCTACTTTTTGAAAAGTAGTGCACTACATTTTAGCTACTTTTTGAAAAGTAGTGCACTACTTTTTAGCTACTTTTTGAAAAGTAGTGTCTACTTTTTAGCTACTTTTTGAAAAGTAGTGCACTACTTTTTAGCTACTTTTTGAAAAGTAGTGCCTACTTTTTAGCTACTTTTTGAAAAGTAGTGCCTATTTTTTAGCTACTTTTTGAAAAGTAGTGCACTACTTTTTAGCTACTTTTTGAAAAGTAGTGTCTACTTTTTAGCTACTTTTTGAAAAGTAGTGCACTACTTTTTAGCTACTTTTTGAAAAGTAGTGCACTACTTTTTAGCTACTTTTTGAAAAGTACTGCACTACTTTTTAGCTACTTTTTCAAAAGTATTGCACTACTTTTTAGCTACTTTTGAAAAGTAGTGCACTACTTTTTAGCTACTTTTTGAAAAGTAGTGCACTACTTTTTAGCTACTTTTTGAAAAGTAGTGCCTACTTTTTAGCTACTTTTTGAAAAGTAGTGTCTACTTTTTAGCTACTTTTTGAAAAGTAGTGTCTACTTTTTAGCTACTTTTTGAAAAGTAGTGCACTACTTTTTAGCTACTTTTTCAAAAAGTAGTGCTACTTTTTAGCTACTTTTTGAAAAGTAGTGCACTACTTTTTAGCTACTTTTTGAAAAGTAGTGCACTACTTTTTAGCTACTTTTTGAAAAGTAGTGCACTACTTTTTAGCTACTTTTTGAAAAGTAGTGTCTACTTTTTAGCTACTTTTTGAAAAGTAGTGCACTACTTTTTAGCTACTTTTTGAAAAGTAGTGCACTACTTTTTAGCTACTTTTTGAAAAGTAGTGCACTACTTTTTAGCTACTTTTTGAAAAGTAGTGTCTACTTTTTAGCTACTTTTTGAAAAGTAGTGCCTACTTTTTAGCAACTTTTTGAAAAGTAGTGCACTACTTTTTAGCTACTTTTTGAAAGGTAGTGCCTACTTTTTAGCTACTTTTGAAAAGTAGTGCACTACTTTTTAGCTACTTTTTGAAAAGTAGTGCACTACTTTTTAGCTACTTTTTGAAAAGTAGTGCACTACTTTTTAGCTACTTTTTGAAAAGTAGTGCACTACTTTTTAGCTACTTTTTGAAAAGTAGTGCACTACTTTTTAGCTACTTTTTGAAAAAGTAGAGTCTACTTTTTAGCTACTTTTTGAAAAGTAGTGCACTACTTTTTAGCTACTTTTTGAAAAGTAGTGTCTACTTTTTAGCTACTTTTTGAAAAGTAGTGACTACTTTTTAGCTACTTTTTAAAAAGTAGAGTCTACTTTTTAGCTACTTTTTCAAAAGTAGTGGACTACTTTTTAGCTACTTTTTGAAAAGTAGTGCCTACTTTTTAGCAACTTTTTGAAAAGTAGTGCACTACTTTTTAGCTACTTTTTGAAAAGTAGTGTCTACTTTTAGCTACTTTTTGAAAAGTAGTGCACTACTTTTTAGCTACTTTTTGAAAAGTAGTGCACTACTTTTTAGCTACTTTTTGAAAAGTAGTGCACTACTTTTTAGCTACTTTTTGAAAAGTAGTGTCTACTTTTTAGCTACTTTTTGAAAAGTAGTGGACTACTTTTTAGCTACTTTTTGAAAAGTAGTGTCTACTTTTTAGCTACTTTTTGAAAAGTGGTGCACTACTTTTTAGCTACTTTTTGAAAAGTGATGCACTACTTTTTAGCTACTTTTTGAAAAGTAGTGCACTACTTTTTAGCTACTTTTTGAAAAGTGGTGCACTACTTTTTAGCTACTTTTTGAAAAGTAGTGCAGTACTTTTTAGCTACTTATCGAAAAGTAATGTACTACTTTTTAGCTACTTTTTGAAAAGTAGTGCACTACTTTTTAGCTACTTTTTGAAAAGTAGTGCCTACTTTTTAGCTACTTTTTGAAAAGTAGTGCCTACTTTTTAGCTACTTTTTGAAAAGTAGTGGACTACTTTTTAGCTACTTTTTGAAAAGTAGTGTCTACTTTTTAGCTACTTTTTGAAAAGTATTGCACTACTTTTTAGCTACTTTTTGAAAAGTAGTGCACTACTTTTAGCTACTTTTTGAAAAGTAGTGCCTACTTTTTAGCTACTTTTTGAAAAGTAGTGTCTACTTTTTAGCTACTTTTTGAAAAGTAGTGCACTACTTTTTATCTACTTTTTGAAAAGTAGTGCACTACTTTTTAGCTACTTTTTGAAAAGTAGTGCACTACTTTTTAGCTACTTTTTGAAAAGTAGTGTCTACTTTTTAGCTACTTTTTGAAAAGTAGTGCACTACTTTTTAGCTACTTTTTGAAAAGTAGTGCCTACTTTTTAGCTACTTTTTGAAAAGTAGTGTCTACTTTTTAGCTACTTTTTGAAAAGTAGTGCCTACTTTTTAGCTACTTTTTGAAAAGTAGTGCACTACTTTTTAGCTACTTTTTGAAAAGTAGTGCCTACTTTTTAGCTACTTTTTGAAAAGTAGTTGCACTACTTTTTAGCTACTTTTTGAAAAGTAGTGCACTACTTTTTAGCTACTTTTTGAAAAGTAGTGCACTACTTTTTAGCTACTTTTTGAAAAGTAGTGTCTACTTTTTAGCTACTTTTTGAAAAGTAGTGCCTACTTTTTAGCTACTTTTTGAAAAGTAGTGCACTACTTTTTAGCTACTTTTTGAAAAGTAGTGTCTACTTTTTAGCTACTTTTTGAAAAGTAGTGCACTACTTTTTAGCTACTTTTTGAAAAGTAGTGCACTACTTTTTAGCTACTTTTTGAAAAGTAGTGCACTACTTTTTAGCTACTTTTTGAAAAGTAGTGCACTACTTTTTAGCTACTTTTTGAAAAGTAGTGTCTACTTTTTAGCTACTTTTTGAAAAGTAGTGCACTACTTTTTAGCTACTTTTTGAAAAGTAGTGGACTACTTTTTAGCTACTTTTTGAAAAGTAGTGCCTACTTTTTAGCTACTTTTTGAAAAGTATTGCACTACTTTTTAGCTACTTTTTGAAAAGTAGTGTCTACTTTTTAGCTACTTTTTGAAAAGTAGTGGACTTCTTTTTAGCTACTTTTTGAAAAGTAGTCTCTACATTTTAGCTACTTTTTGAAAAGTAGTGCACTACTTTTTAGCTACTTTTTGAAAAGTAGTGCACTACTTTTTAGCTACTTTTTAAAAAGTGTTGCACTACATTTTAGCTACTTTTTGAAAAGTAGTGCCCTACTTTTTAGCTACTTTTCAAAAGTAGTGCACTACTTTTTAGCTACTTTTGAAAAGTAGTGTCTACTTTTTAGCTACTTTTTCAAAAGTAGTGCACTACTTTTTAGCTACTTTTTGAAAAGTAGTGTCTACTTTTTAGCTACTTTTTGAAAAGTAGTGGACTACTTTTTGAAAAGTAGTGCCTACTTTTTAGCTACTTTTTGAAAAGTAGTGCACTACTTTTTAGCTACTTTTTGAAAAGTAGTGTCTACTTTTTAGCTACTTTTTGAAAAGTAGTGCACTACTTTTTAGCTACTTTTTGAAAAGGAGTGCACTACTTTTTAGCTACTTTTTGAAAAGTAGTGACTACACTATAGCTACTTTTTAAAAAGTAGTGTCTACTTTTTAGCTACTTTTTGAAAAGTAGTGCACTACTTTTTAGCTACTTTTTGAAAAGTAGTGCCTACTTTTTAGCTACTTTTTGAAAAGTAGTGCACTACTTTTTAGCTACTTTTTGAAAAGTAGTGTCTACTTTTTAGCTACTTTTTGAAAAGTAGTGCCTACTTTTTAGCTACTTTTTGAAAAGTAGTGTCTACTTTTTAGCTACTTTTTGAAAAGTACTGCACTACTTTTTAGCTACTTTTTGAAAAGTAGTGTCTACTTTTTAGCTACTTTTTGAAAAGTAGTGTCTACTTTTAGCTACTTTTTGATAAGTAGTGCACTACTTTTTAGCTACTTTTTAAAAAGTAGTGCACTACTTTTTAGCTACTTTTCAAAAGTAGTGCACTACTTTTTAGCTACTTTTTGAAAGTAGTGTCTACTTTTTAGCTACTTTTTGAAAAGTAGTGGACTACTTTTTAGCTACTTTTTGAAAAGCAGTGTCTACTTTTTAGCTACTTTTGGAAAAGTAGTGCACTACTTTTTAGCTACTTTTTGAAAAGTATTCCACTACTTTTTAGCTACTTTTTGAAAAGTAGTGCCTACTTTTTAGCTACTTTTTGAAAAGTAGTGGACTACTTTTTAGCTACTTTTTGAAAAGTAGTGTCTACTTTTTAGCTACTTTTTGAAAAGTAGTGCACTACTTTTTAGCTACTTTTTGAAAAGTAGTGTCTACTTTTTAGCTACTTTTGGAAAAGTAGTGCACTACTTTTTAGCTACTTTTTGAAAAGTAGTGTCTACTTTTTAGCTACTTTTGGAAAAGTAGTGGACTACTTTTTAGCTACTTTTTGAAAAGTAGTGCACTACTTTTTAGCTACTTTTTAAAAAGATTCCACTACGTTTTTAGCTACTTTTTGAAAAGTAGTGCCTACTTTTTAGCTACTTTTTGAAAAGTAGTGCACTACTTTTTAGCTACTTTTTGAAAGGTAGTGCCTACTTTTTAGCTACTTTTTAAAAAGTAGTGTCTACTTTTTAGCTACTTTTTTAAAAGTACTGGACTACTTTTTAGCTACTTTTTGATGAGTAGTGTCTGCTTTTTAGCTACTTTTTGAAAAGTAGTGCACTACTTTTTAGCTACTTTTCAAAAGTAGTGTCTACTTTTTAGCTACTTTTTGAAAAGTAGTGCACTACTTTTTAGCTACTTTTTGAAAAGTAGTGCACTACTTTTTAGCTACTTTTTCAAAAGTAGTGTCTACTTTTTAGCTACTTTTTGAAAAGTAGTGGACTACTTTTTAGCTACTTTTTGAAAAGTAGTGTCTACTTTTTAGCTACTTTTTAAAAAGTAGTGTCTACTTTTAGCTACTTTTTGAAAAGTAGTGCACTACTTTTTAGCTACTTTTTGAAAAGTAGTGCCTACTTTTTAGCTACTTTTTGAAAAATATTGCACTACTTTTTAGCTACTTTTTGAAAAGTAGTGGACTACTTTTTAGCTACTTTTTGAAAAGTACTGCACTACTTTTTAGCTACTTTTTGAAAAGTAGTGTCTACTTTTTAGCTACTTTTTGAAAAGTAGTGCACTACTTTTTAGCTACTTTTTGAAAAGTAGTGGATTACTTTTTAGCTACTTTTTGAAAAGTACTGCACTACTTTTTAGCTACTTTTTGAAAAGTAGTGTCTACTTTTTAGCTACTTTTTGAAAAGTAGTGGACTACTTTTTAGCTACTTTTTGAAAAGTAGTGTCTACTTTTTAGCTACTTTTTGAAAAGTAGTGTCTACTTTTTAGCTACTTTTGGAAAAGTAGTGCACTACTTTTTAGCTACTTTTTCAAAAGTAGTGCCTACTTTTTAGCTACTTTTTCAAAAGTATTGCACTACTTTTTAGCTACTTTTTGAAAAGTAGTGCACTACTTTTTAGCTACTTTTTGAAAAGTAGTGTCTACTTTTTAGCTACTTTTTGAAAAGTAGTGTCTACTTTTTAGCTACTTTTTGAAAAGTAGTGCACTACTTTTTAGCTACTTTTTGAAAAGTAGTGTCTACTTTTTAGCTACTTTTTGAAAAGTAGTGACTACTTTTTAGCTACTTTTTGAAAAGTAGTGTCTACTTTTTAGCTACATTTTTGAAAAGTAGTGCACTACTTTTTAGCTACTTTTTGAAAAGTAGTGTCTACTTTTTAGCTACATTTTTGAAAAGTAGTGCACTACTTTTTAGCTACTTTTTGAAAAGTAGTGCCTACTTTTTAGCTACTTTTGGAAAAGTAGTGGACTACTTTTTAGCTACTTTTTGAAAAGTAGTGCCTACTTTTTAGCTACTTTTGAAAAGTAGTGGACTACTTTTTAGCTACTTTTTGAAAAGTTTTGCACTACTTTTTAGCTACTTTTTGAAAAGTAGTGCCTACTTTTTAGCTACTTTTTGAAAAGTACTGGACTACTTTTTAGCTACTTTTTGAAAAGTAGTGCACTACTTTTTAGCTACTTTTTGAAAAGTAGTGCCTACTTTTTAGCTACTTTTTGAAAAGTAGTGGACTACTTTTTAGCTACTTTTTGAAAAGTAGTGCACTACTTTTTAGCTACTTTTTGAAAAGTAGTGCACTACTTTTTAGCTACTTTTTGAAAAGTAGTGCACTACTTTTTAGCTACTTTTTGAAAAGTAGTGCCTACTTTTTAGCTACTTTTTGAAAAGTAGTGCACTACTTTTTAGCTACTTTTTGAAAAGTAGTGCACTACTTTTTAGCTACTTTTTGAAAAGTAGTGGACTACTTTTTAGCTACTTTTTGAAAAGTAGTGTCTACTTTTTAGCTACTTTTTGAAAAGTAGTGCACTACTTTTTAGCTACTTTTTGAAAAGTAGTGGACTACTTTTTAGCTACTTTTTGAAAAGTAGTGCCTACTTTTTAGCTACTTTTTGAAAAGTACTGGACTACTTTTTAGCTACTTTTTGAAAAGTAGTGTCTACTTTTAGCTACTTTTTGAAAAGTACTGCACTACTTTTTAGCTACTTTTTGAAAAGTAGTGTCTACTTTTTAGCTACTTTTTGAAAAGTAGTGCACTACTTTTTAGCTACTTTTTGAAAAGTAGTGTCTACTTTTTAGCTACTTTTGGAAAAGTAGTGGACTACTTTTTAGC
Source organism: Colossoma macropomum (assembly GCF_904425465.1). Taxonomy (NCBI): domain Eukaryota; kingdom Metazoa; phylum Chordata; class Actinopteri; order Characiformes; family Serrasalmidae; genus Colossoma; species Colossoma macropomum. Next base: position 14,483 of record NW_023495663.1, on the reverse strand, counting down.
TACTTTTTGAAAAGTAGTGTCTACTTTTTAGCTACTTTTTGAAAAGTAGTGGACTACTTTTTAGCTACTTTTTGAAAAGTAGTGCACTACTTTTTAGCTACTTTTTGAAAAGTAGTGCCTACTTTTTAGCTACTTTTTGAAAAGTAGTGCACTACTTTTTAGCTACTTTTTGAAAAGTAGTGTCTACTTTTTAGCTACTTTTTGAAAAGTATTGCACTACTTTTTAGCTACTTTTTGAAAAGTAGTGCCTACTTTTTAGCTACTTTTGGAAAAGTAGTGCACTACTTTTTAGCTACTTTTTGAAAAGTAGTGTCTACTTTTTAGCTACTTTTTGAAAAGTAGTGCACTACTTTTTAGCTACTTTTTGAAAAGTAGTGCACTACTTTTTAGCTACTTTTTAAAAAGATGCACTACTTTTTAGCTACTTTTTTGAAAAGTAGTGCACTACTTTTTAGCTACTTTTTGATAAGTAGTGCACTACTTTTTAGCTACTTTTTAAAAAGTAGTGTCTACTTTTTAGCTACTTTTTGAAAAGTAGTGCACTACTTTTTAGCTACTTTTTGAAAAGTAGTGTCTACTTTTTAGCTACTTTTTGAAAAGTAGTGCACTACTTTTTAGCTACTTTTTGAAAAGTAGTGTCTACTTTTTAGCTACTTTTTGAAAAGTAGTGCACTACTTTTTAGCTACTTTTTGAAAAGTAGTGCACTACTTTTTAGCTACTTTTTGAAAAGTAGTGTCTACTTTTTAGCTACTTTTTGAAAAGTAGTGGACTACTTTTTTAGCTATTTTTTGAAAAGTAGTGTCTACTTTTTAGCTACTTTTTGAAAAGTAGTGCCTACTTTTTAGCTACTTTTTGAAAAGTAGTGCACTACTTTTTAGTTACTTTTTGAAAAGTAGTGCCTACTTTTTAGCTACTTTTTGAAAAAGTATTGCACTACTTTTTAGCTACTTTTGAAAAGTAGTGCACTACTTTTTAGATACTTTTTGAAAAGTAGTGCACTACTTTTTAGCTACTTTTTGAAAAGTAGTGTCTACTTTTTAGCTACTTTTGGAAAAGTAGTGCACTACTTTTTAGCTACTTTTTGAAAAGTAGTGGACTACTTTTTAGCTACTTTTTGAAAAGTAGTGCACTACTTTTTAGCTACTTTTTGAAAAGTAGTGTCTACTTTTTAGCTACTTTTTGAAAAGTAGTGCACTACTTTTTAGCTACTTTTTGAAAAGTAGTGCCTACTTTTTAGCTACTTTTTGAAAAGTAGTGTCTACTTTTTAGCTACTTTTTGAAAAGTAGTGCACTACTTTTTAGTTACTTTTTGAAAAGTAGTGCCTACTTTTTAGCTACTTTTTGAAAAAGTATTCCACTACTTTTTAGCTACTTTTTGAAAAGTAGTGCACTACTTTTTAGCTACTTTTTGAAAAGTAGTGTCTACTTTTTAGCTACATTTTTGAAAAGTAGTGTCTACTTTTTAGCTACTTTTTGAAAAGTAGTGGACTACTTTTTAGCTTCTTTTTGAAAAGTAGTGTCTACTTTTTAGCTACTTTTTGAAAAGGACTGGACTACTTTTTAGCTACTTTTTGAAAAGTAGTGTCTACTTTTAGTACTTTTTGAAAAGTAGTGCACTACATTTTAGCTACTTTTTGAAAAGTAGTGTCTACTTTTTAGCTACTTTTCAAAAGTAGTGCACTACTTTTTAGCTACTTTTGAAAGTAGTGTCTACTTTTTAGCTACTTTTGGAAAAGTAGTGGACTACTTTTTAGCTACTTTTTGAAAAGTAGTGTCTACTTTTTAGCTACTTTTGAAAAGTAGTGCACTACTTTTTAGCTACTTTTTGAAAAGTAGTGCACTACTTTTTAGCTACTTTTTGAAAAGTAGTGTCTACTTTTTAGCTACTTTTTGAAAAGTAGTGCACTACTTTTGGAAAAGTATTGCACTACTTTTTAGCTACTTTTTGAAAAGTATTCCACTACTTTTTAGCTACTTTTTGAAAAGTAGTGCCTACTTTTTAGCTACTTTTTGAAAAATATTGCACTACTTTTTAGCTACCTTTTGAAAAGTAGTGCACTACTTTTTAGCTACTTTTTGAAAAGTAGTGGATTACTTTTTAGCTACTTTTTGAAAAGTAGTGCCTACTTTTTAGCTACTTTTTAAAAAGTACTGGACTACTTTTTAGCTACATTTGATAAGTAGTGCACTACTTTTTAGCTACTTTTTAAAAAGTAGTGTCTACTTTTAGCTACTTTTTTAAAAGTAGTGTCTACTTTTTAGCTACTTTTTCAAAAGTATTGCACTACTTTTAGCTACTTTTTGAAAAGTAGTGTCTACTTTTTAGCTACTTTTGGAAAAGTAGTAGATTACTTTTTAGCTACTTTTTGAAAAGTAGTGCCTACTTTTTAGCTACTTTTTGAAAAGTAGTGCACTACTTTTTAGCTACTTTTTGAAAAGTAGTGCACTACTTTTTAGCTACTTTTTGAAAAGTAGTGCACTACTTTTTAGCTACTTTTTGAAAAGTAGTGCACTACTTTTTAGCTACTTTTTGAAAAGTAGTGCCTACTTTTTAGCTACTTTTTGAAAAGTAGTGTCTACTTTTTAGCTACTTTTTGAAAAGTAGTGCACTACTTTTTAGCTACTTTTTGAAAAGTAGTGCACTACTTTTTAGCTACTTTTTGAAAAGTAGTGTCTACTTTTTAGCTACTTTTTGAAAAGTAGTGCACTACTTTTTAGCTACTTTTTGAAAAGTAGTGTCTACTTTTTAGCTACTTTTTGAAAAGTAGTGCACTACTTTTAGCTACTTTTTGAAAAGTAGTGCACTACTTTTTAGCTACTTTTTGAAAAGTAGTGCACTACTTTTTAGCTACTTTTTGAAAAGTAGTGCACTACTTTTTAGCTACTTTTTGAAAAGTAGTGCACTACTTTTTAGCTACTTTTTGAAAAGTAGTGCACTACTTTTTAGCTACTTTTTGAAAAGTATTGCACTACTTTTTAGCTACTTTTTGAAAAGTAGTGCACTACTTTTTAGCTACTTTTTGAAAAGTAGTGCCTACTTTTTAGCTACTTTTTGAAAAGTAGTGTCTACTTTTTAGCTACTTTTTGAAAAGTAGTGCCTACTTTTTAGCTACTCTTGGAAAAGTAGTGCACTACTTTTTAGCTACTTTTTGAAAAGTAGTGCCTACTTTTTAGCTACTTTTTGAAAAGTAGTGCCTACTTTTTAGCTACTTTTTGAAAAGTAGTGTCTACTTTTTAGCTACTTTTTGAAAAGTAGTGCACTACTTTTTAGCTACTTTTTGAAAAGTAGTGTCTACTTTTTAGCTACTTTTGGAAAAGTAGTGCACTACTTTTTAGCTACTTTTTGAAAAGTAGTGTCTACTTTTTAGCTACTTTTTGAAAAGTAGTGCACTACTTTTTAGCTACTTTTTGAAAAGTAGTGCCTACTTTTTAGCTACTTTTTGAAAAGTAGTGTCTACTTTTTAGCTACTTTTTCAAAAGTAGTGCACTACTTTTTAGCTACTTTTTGAAAAGTAGTGCACTACTTTTTAGCTACTTTTTGAAAAGTAGTGCACTACTTTTTAGCTACTTTTTGAAAAGCAGTGCACTACATTTAACTACTTTTTGAAAAGCAGTCCACTACTTTTTAGCTACTTTTTGAAAAGTAGTGCCTACTTTTTAGCTACATTTTGAAAAGTTGTGCCTACTTTTTAGCTACTTTTTGAAAAGTATTGCACTACTTTTTAGCTACTTTATAAAAAGTAGTGCACTACTTTTTAGCTACTTTTGAAAAGTAGTGTCTACTTTTTAGCTACTTTTTGAAAAGTAGTGTCTACTTTTTAGCTACTTTTTGAAAAGTAGTGTCTACTTTTTAGCTACTTTTTGATAAGTAGTGCACTACTTTTTAGCTACTTTTTAAAAGTATTGCACTACTTTTTAGCTACTTTTTGAAAAGTAGTGTCTACTACTTTAGCTACTTTTGGAAAAGTTGTGGACTACTTTTTAGCTACTTTTTGAAAAGTGCCTACTTTTTAGCTACTTTTTGAAAAGTAGTGCACTACTTTTTAGCTACTTTTTGAAAAGTAGTGCACTACTTTTTAGCTACTTTTTGAAAAGTAGTGTCTACTTTTTAGCTACTTTTTGAAAAGTAGTGCACTACTTTTTAAAAAGTACTGGACTACTTTTTAGCTACTTTTGATAAGTACTGCACTACTTTTTAGCTACTTTTTAAAAAGTAGTGTCTACTTTTAGCTACTTTTGAAAAGTAGTGCACTACTTTTTAGCTACTTTTTGAAAAGTAGTGCACTACTTTTTAGCTACTTTTTGAAAAGTAGTGCACTACTTTTTAGCTACTTTTTGAAAAGTAGTGTCTACTTTTTAGCTACTTTTTGAAAAGTAGTGCCTACTTTTTAGCTACTTTTTGAAAAGTAGTGCACTACTTTTTAGCTACTTTTTGAAAAGTAGTGTCTACTTTTAGCTACTTTTGGAAAAGTAGTGCACTACTTTTTAGCTACTTTTTGAAAAGTAGTGTCTACTTTTTAGCTACATTTTTGAAAAGTAGTGCACTACTTTTTAGCTACTTTTTGAAAAGTAGTGTCTACTTTTTAGCTACTTTTTGAAAAGTAGTGCACTACTTTTTAGCTACTTTTTGAAAAGTAGTGCCTACTTTTTAGCTACTTTTTGAAAAGTAGTGTCTACTTTTTAGCTACTTTTTGAAAAGTACTGCACTACTTTTTAGCTACTTTTTGAAAAGTAGTGCACTACTTTTTAGCTACTTTTTGAAAAGTAGTGCACTACTTTTTAGCTACTTTTTGAAAAGTAGTGTCTACTTTTTAGCTACTTTTGAAAAGTAGTGGATTACTTTTTAGCTACTTTTTGAAAAGTAGTGCACTACTTTTTAGCTACTTTTTGAAAAGTAGTGTCTACTTTTTAGCTACTTTTTGAAAAGTAGTGCCTACTTTTTAGCTACTTTTTGAAAAGTAGTGTCTACTTTTTAGCTACTTTTTGAAAAGTAGTGCACTACTTTTTAGCTACTTTTTGAAAAGTAGTGCCTACTTTTTAGCTACTTTTTGAAAAGTAGTGTCTACTTTTTAGTGACTTTTTGAAAAGTAGTGCACTACTTTTTAGCTACTTTTTGAAAAGTAGTGTCTACTTTTTAGCTACTTTTTGAAAAGTAGTGTCTACTTTTTAGCTACTTTTTGAAAAGTAGTGCACTACTTTTTAGCTACTTTTTAAAAAGTAGTGTCTACTTTTTAGCTACTTTTTGAAAAGTAGTGTCTACTTTTTAGCTACTTTTTGAAAAGTAGTGCACTACTTTTTAGCTACTTTTTGAAAAGTAGTGCCTACTTTTAGCTACTTTTTGAAAAGTAGTGTCTACTTTTTAGCTACTTTTTGAAAAGTATTGCACTACTTTTTAGCTACTTTTTGAAAAGTAGTGTCTACTTTTTAGCTACTTTTTGAAAAGTAGTGCACTACTTTTTAGCTACTTTTTGAAAAGTAGTGCACTACTTTTTAGCTACTTTTTGAAAAATATGCACTACTTTTTAGCTACTTTTTGAAAAGTAGTGCACTACTTTTTAGTTACTTTTTGAAAAGTAGTGCCTACTTTTTAGCTACTTTTTGAAAAATAGTGTCTACTTTTTAGCTACTTTTTCAAAAGTAGTGCACTACTTTTTAGCTACTTTTTGAAAAGTAGTGTCTACTTTTTAGCTACTTTTTGAAAAGTAGTGCACTACTTTTTAGCTACTTTTTGAAAAGTAGTGTCTACTTTTTAGCTACTTTTTGAAAAGTACTGCACTACTTTTTAGCTACTTTTTGAAAAGTAGTGTCTACTTTTTAGCTACTTTTTGAAAAGTAGTGACTACTTTTTAGCTACTTTTTGAAAAGTAGTGCACTACTTTTTAGCTACTTTTTGAAAAGTAGTGCACTACTTTTTAGCTACTTTTTGAAAAGTAGTGCACTACTTTTTAGCTACTTTTTGAAAAGTAGTGCACTACTTTTTAGCTACTTTTTGAAAAGTGGTGCACTACTTTTTAGCTACATTTTGAAAAGTAGTGTCTACTTTTTAGCTACTTTTTGAAAAGTAGTGCACTACTTTTTAGCTACTTTTTGAAAAGTAGTGTCTACTTTTTAGCTACTTTTTGAAAAGTAGTGCACTACTTTTTAGCTACTTTTTAAAAAGTAGTGTCTACTTTTTAGCTACTTTTTGAAAAGTATTGCACTACTTTTTAGCTACTTTTTGAAAAGTAGTGTCTACTTTTTAGCTACTTTTGGAAAAGTAGTGCACTACTTTTTAGCTACTTTTTGAAAAGTAGTGTCTACTTTTTAGCTACTTTTGGAAAAGTAGTGGACTACTTTTTAGCTACTTTTTGAAAAGTAGTGCACTACTTTTTAGCTACTTTTTGAAAAGTAGTGCCTACTTTTTAGCTACTTTTTGAAAAGTAGTGGACTACTTTTTAGCTACTTTTTGAAAAGTTTTGCACTACTTTTTAGCTACTTTTTGAAAAGTATTCCACTACTTTTTAGCTACTTTTTGAAAAGTAGTGCCTACTTTTTAGCTACTTTTTGAAAAGTATTGCACTACTTTTTAGCTACTTTTGAAAAGTAGTGCACTACTTTTTAGCTACTTTTTGAAAAGTAGTGGATTACTTTTTAGCTACTTTTTGAAAAGTAGTGCCTACTTTTTAGCTACTTTTTGAAAAGTACTGGACTACTTTTTAGCTACTTTTGATAAGTAGTGCACTACTTTTTAGCTACTTTTTAAAAAGTAGTGTCTACTTTTAGCTACTTTTTGAAAAGTAGTGTCTACTTTTTAGCTACTTTTTCAAAAGTAGTGCACTACTTTTTAGCTACTTTTTGAAAAGTAGTGTCTACTTTTTAGCTACTTTTTGAAAAGTAGTGCACTACTTTTTAGCTACTTTTTGAAAAGTAGTGCCTACTTTTTAGCTACTTTTTGAAAAGTAGTGCACTACTTTTTAGCTACTTTTTGAAAAGTAGTGCACTACTTTTTAGCTACTTTTTGAAAAGTAGTGCACTACTTTTTAGCTACTTTTTAAAAAGTACTGGACTACTTTTTAGCTACTTTTTGATAAGTAGTGCACTACTGTTTAGCTACTTTTTAAAAAGTAGTGTCTACTTTTTAGCTACTTTTTGAAAAGTAGTGCACTACTTTTTAGCTACTTTTCAAAAAGTAGTGCACTACTTTTTAGCTACTTTTTGAAAAGTATTCCACTACTTTTTAGCTACTTTTTGAAAAGTAGTGCCTACTTTTTAGCTACTTTTTGAAAAATATTGCACTACTTTTTAGCTACCTTTTGAAAAGTAGTGCACTACTTTTTAGCTACTTTTTGAAAAGTAGTGACTACACTTTAGCTACTTTTTAAAATGTAGTGTCTACTTTTTAGCTACTTTTTCAAAAGTAGTGCACTACTTTTTAGCTACTTTTTGAAAAGTAGTGTCTACTTTTAGCTACTTTTTGAAAAGTACTGCACTACTTTTTAGCTACTTTTTGAAAAGTAGTGCACTACTTTTTAGCTACTTTTTCAAAAGTATTGCACTACTTTTAGCTACTTTTTGAAAAGCAGTGTCTACTTTTTAGCTACTTTTGGAAAAGTAGTGCACTACTTTTTAGCTACTTTTTGAAAAGTAGTGTCTACTTTTTAGCTACTTTTTGAAAAGTAGTGCACTACTTTTTAGCTACTTTTTGAAAAGTAGTGCCTACTTTTTAGCTACTTTTTGAAAAGTAGTGCCTACTTTTTAGCTATTCTTGGAAAAGTAGTGCACACATTTTAGCTACTTTTTGAAAAGTAGTGCACTACTTTTTAGCTACTTTTCAAAAAGTAGTGCACTACTTTTTAGCTACTTTTTGAAAAGTATTCCACTACATTTTAGCTACTTTTTGAAAAGTAGTGCCTACTTTTTAGCTACTTTTTGAAAAATATTGCACTACTTTTTAGCTACCTTTTGAAAAGCAGTGCACTACTTTTTAGCTACTTTTTGAAAAGTAGTGACTACACTTTAGCTGCTTTTTAAAATGTAGTGTCTACTTTTTAGCTACTTTTTCAAAAGTAGTGCACTACTTTTTAGCTACTTTTTGAAAAGTAGTGTCTACTTTTAGCTACTTTTGGAAAAGTAGTGCACTACTTTTTAGCTACTTTTTGAAAAGTAGTGCACTACTTTTTAGCTACTTTTTGAAAAGTAGTGCACTACTTTTTAGCTACTTTTTGAAAAGTAGTGTCTACTTTTTAGCTACTTTTTGAAAAGTAGTGGACTACTTTTTAGCTACTTTTTGAAAAGTAGTGTCTACTTTTTAGCTACTTTTTGAAAAGTAGTGCACTACTTTTTAGCTACTTTTTGAAAAGTAGTGCCTACTTTTTAGCTACTTTTTGAAAAGTAGTGCCTACTTTTTAGCTACTTTTTGGAAAAGTAGTGCACTACTTTTTAGCTACTTTTTGAAAAGTAGTGCACTACTTTTTAGCTACTTTTTGAAAAGTAGTGCACTACTTTTTAGCTACTTTTTGAAAAGTAGTGCACTACTTTTTAGCTACTTTTTAAAAAGTACTGGACTACTTTTTAGCTACTTTTTGAAAAAGTATTGCACTACTTTTTAGCTACTTTTGAAAAGTAGTGCACTACTTTTTAGCTACTTTTTGAAAAGTAGTGTCTACTTTTTAGCTACTTTTTGAAAAGTAGTGCACTACTTTTTAGCTACTTTTTGAAAAGTAGTGCACTACTTTTTAGCTACTTTTTGAAAAGTAGTGTCTACTTTTTAGCTACTTTTTGAAAAGTAGTGCACTACTTTTTAGCTACTTTTTGAAAAGTAGTGATCTACTTTTTAGCTACTTTTTGAAAAGTAGTGCACTACTTTTTAGCTACTTTTTGAAAAGTAGTGCCTACTTTTTAGCTACTTTTTGAAAAGTAGTGTCTACTTTTTAGCTACTTTTTGAAAAGTAGTGCCCTACTTTTTAGCTACTTTTCAAAAGTAGTGCACTACTTTTTAGCTACTTTTTGAAAAGTAGTGTCTACTTTTTAGCTACTTTTTGAAAAGTAGTGCACTACTTTTTAGCTACTTTTTGAAAAGTAGTGGACTACTTTTTAGCTACTTTTTGAAAAGTAGTGTCTACTTTTTAGCTACTTTTTGAAAAGTAGTGTCTACTTTTTAGCTACTTTTGGAAAAGTAGTGGACTACTTTTTAGCTACTTTTTGAAAAGTAGTGTCTACTTTTTAGCTACTTTTTGAAAAGTAGTGTCTACTTTTTAGCTACTTTTGGAAAAGTAGTGCACTACTTTTTAGCTACTTTTTGAAAAGTATTCCACTACTTTTTAGCTACTTTTTGAAAAATATTGCACTACTTTTTAGCTACTTTTTGAAAAGTAGTGGACTACTTTTTAGCTACTTTTTGAAAAATAGTGCACTACTTTTTAGCTACTTTTTGAAAAGCAGTGCACTACTTTTTAGCTACTTTTTGAAAAGCAGTGCACTACATTTAACTACTTTTTGAAAAAGTAGTGTCTACTTTTTAGCTACTTTTTGAAAAGTAGTGCACTACTTTTTAGCTACTTTTTGAAAAGTACTGCACTACTTTTTAGCTACTTTTTGAAAAGTAGTGTCTACTTTTTAGCTACTTTTTGAAAAGTAGTGCCTACTTTTTAGCTACTTTTGGAAAAGTAGTCTCTACATTTTAGCTACTTTTTGAAAAGTACTGGACTACTTTTTAGCTACTTTTTGAAAAGTCCTGCACTACTTTTTAGCTACTTTTTGAAAAGTAGTGCACTACTTTTTAGTTACTTTTTGAAAAGTAGTGCCTACTTTTTAGCTACTTTTTGAAAAGTAGTGTCTACTTTTTAGCTACTTTTTGAAAAGTAGTGCACTACTTTTTAGCTACTTTTGGAAAAGTAGTGCACTACTTTTTAGCTACTTTTTGAAAAGTAGTGTCTACTTTTTAGCTACTTTTTGAAAAGTAGTGCACTACTTTTTAGCTACTTTTTGAAAAGTAGTGCCTACTTTTTAGCTACTTTTTGAAAAGTAGTGACTACACTTAACTACTTTTTAAAAGTAGTGTCTATTTTTTAGCTACTTTTTGAAAAGGAGTGCACTACTTTTTAGCTACTTTTTGAAAAGTAGTGACTACACTTTTAACTACTTTTTAAAATGTAGTGTCTACTTTTTTAGCTACTTTTTCAAAAGTAGTGCACTACTTTTTAGCTACTTTTTGAAAAGTAGTGTCTACTTTTAGCTACTTTTTGAAAAGTAGTGCACTACTTTTTAGCTACTTTTTGAAAAGTAGTGTCTACTTTTTAGCTACTTTTGGAAAAGTAGTGGACTACTTTTTAGCTACTTTTTGAAAAGTAGTGTCTACTTTTTAGCTACATTTTTGAAAAGTAGTGCACTACTTTTTAGCTACTTTTTGAAAAGTAGTGCCTACTTTTTAGCTACTTTTTGAAAAGTAGTGTCTACTTTTTAGCTACTTTTTGAAAAGTAGTGCACTACTTTTTAGCTACTTTTTGAAAAGTAGTGCACTACTTTTTAGCTACTTTTTAAAAAGTAGTGTCTACTTTTTAGCTACATTTTTGAAAAGTAGTGCACTACTTTTTAGCTACTTTTCAAAAGTAGTGCACTACTTTTTAGCTACTTTTTGAAAAGTATTCCACTACTTTTTAGCTACTTTTTGAAAAGTAGTGCCTACTTTTTAGCTACTTTTTGAAAAATATTGCACTACTTTTTAGCTACTTTTGAAAAGTAGTGCACTACTTTTTAGCTACTTTTTGAAAAGTAGTGACTACACTTTAGCTACTTTTTAAAATGTAGTGTCTACTTTTTAGCTACTTTTTCAAAAGTAGTGCACTACTTTTTAGCTACTTTTTGAAAAGTAGTGTCTACTTTTAGCTACTTTTTGAAAAGTACTGCACTACTTTTTAGCTACTTTTTGAAAAGCAGTGCACTACTTTTTAGCTACTTTTTGAAAAGTACTGCACTACTTTTTAGCTACTTTTTGAAAAGTAGTGTCTACTTTTTAGCTACTTTTGGAAAAGTATTGCACTACTTTTAGCTACTTTTTGAAAAGTAGTGTCTACTTTTTAGCTACATTTTTGAAAAGTAGTGCACTACTTTTTAGCTACTTTTTGAAAAGTAGTGCCTACTTTTCAGCTACTTTTTGAAAAGTAGTGTCTACTTTTTAGCTACTTTTTGAAAAGTAGTGCACTACTTTTTATCTACTCTTGGAAAAGTAGTGCACTACTTTTTAGCTACTTTTTAAAAAGTAGTGTCTACTTTTAGCTACTTTTTGAAAAGTAGTGCACTACTTTTTAGCTACTTTTTGAAAAGTAGTGTCTACTTTTTAGCTACTTTTTGAAAAGTAGTGCACTACTTTTTAGCTACTTTTTGAAAAGTAGTGGACTACTTTTTAGCTACTTTTTGAAAAGTAGTGGACTACTTTTTAGCTACTTTTTGAAAAGTAGTGTCTACGTTTTAGCTACTTTTTGAAAAGTAGTGTCTACTTTTTAGCTACTTTTGGAAAAGTAGTGGACTACTTTTTAGCTACTTTTTGAAAAGTAGTGCACTACTTTTTAGCTACTTTTTGAAAAGTACTGGACTACTTTTTAGCTACTTTTTGAAAAGTAGTGCACTACTTTTTAGCTACTTTTTGAAAAGTAGTGTCTACTTTTTAGCTACTTTTTGAAAAGTAGTGTCTACTTTTTAGCTACTTTTTGAAAAGTACTGCACTACTTTTTAGCTACTTTTTGAAAAGCAGTGCACTACTTTTTAGCTACTTTTAAAAAGTACTGGACTACTTTTTAGCTACTTTTTGAAAAGTAGTGCACTACTGTTTAGCTACTTTTTAAAAAGTAGTGTCTACTTTTTAGCTACTTTTTCAAAAGTAGTGCACTACTTTTTAGCTACTTTTTGAAAAGTAGTGCAGTACTGTTTAGCTACTTTTTAAAAAGTAGTGTCTACTTTTTAGCTACTTTTTGAAAAGTAGTGCACTACTTTTTAGCTACTTTTCAAAAGTAGTGCCTACTTTTTAGCTACTTTTTGAAAAGTAGTGCACTACTTTTTAGCTACTTTTCAAAAGCAGTGCACTACTTTTTAGCTACTTTTTGAAAAGTAGTGACTACTTTTTAGCTACTTTTTGAAAAGTAGTGCCTACTTTTTAGCTACTTTTTGAAAAGTAGTGCACTACTTTTTAGCTACTTTTTGAAAAGTAGTGTCTACTTTTAGCTACTTTTTGAAAAGTAGTGCCTACTTTTTAGCTACTTTTTGAAAAGTAGTGTCTACTTTTTAGCTACTTTTTGAAAAGTAGTGTCTACTTTTTAGCTACTTTTTGAAAAGTAGTGCCTACTTTTTAGCTACTCTTGGAAAAGTAGTGCACTACTTTTTAGCTACTTTTTGAAAAGTAGTGTCTACTTTTTAGCTACTTTTTGAAAAGTAGTGCACTACTTTTTAGCTACTTTTTGAAAAGTAGTGCACTACTTTTTAGCTACTTTTCAAAAGTAGTGCACTACTTTTTAGCTACTTTTTGAAAAGTATTCCACTACTTTTTAGCTACTTTTTGAAAAGTAGTGCCTACTTTTTAGCTACTTTTTGAAAAGTATTGCACTACTTTTTAGCTACCTTTTGAAAAGTAGTGCACTACTTTTTAGCTACTTTTTGAAAAGTAGTGACTACTTTTTAGCTACTTTTTGAAAAGTAGTGCCTACTTTTTAGCTACTTTTTGAAAAGTAGTGCACTACTTTTTAGCTACTTTTTGAAAAGTAGTGTCTACTTTTTAGCTACTTTTTGAAAAGTAGTGCACTACTTTTTAGCTACTTTTTGAAAAGTAGTGCACTACTTTTTAGCTACTTTTTGAAAAGTAGTGACTACTTTTTAGCTACTTTTTGAAAAGTAGTGTCTACTTTTTAGCTACATTTTTGAAAAGTAGTGCACTACTTTTAGCTACTTTTGAAAAGTAGTGCCTACTTTTTAGCTACTTTTTGAAAAGTAGTGCACTACTTTTTAGCTACTTTTTGAAAAGTAGTGCACTACTTTTTAGCTACTTTTTGAAAAGTAGTGCCTACTTTTTAGCTACTTTTTGAAAAGTAGTGCACTACTTTTTAGCTACTTTTTGAAAAGTAGTGCACTACATTTTAGCTACTTTTGAAAAGTAGTGTCTACTTTTTAGCTACTTTTTGAAAAGTAGTGCACTACTTTTTAGCTACTTTTTGAAAAGTAGTGCACTACTTTTTAGCTACTTTTGAAAAGTAGTGCCTACTTTTTAGCTACTTTTTGAAAAGTAGTGTCTACTTTTTAGCTACTTTTAAAAAGTACTGGACTACTTTTTAGCTACTTTTTGAAAAGTAGTGCACTACTTTTTAGCTACTTTTTAAAAAGTATTGCACTACTTTTTAGCTACTTTTTGAAAGTAGTGCACTACTTTTTAGCTACTTTTTAAAAAGTAGAGTCTACTTTTTAGCTACTTTTTCAAAAGTAGTGCACTACTTTTTAGCTACTTTTTGAAAAGTAGTGCACTACTTTTTAGCTACTTTTTGAAAAGTATGCACTACTTTTTAGCTACTTTTGAAAAGTAGTGCCTACTTTTTAGCTACTTTTTGAAAAGTAGTGACTACTACTTTTAGCTACTTTTTGAAAAGTAGTGACTACTTTTTAGCTACTTTTTGAAAAGTAGTGTCTACTTTTTAGCTACATTTTTGAAAAGTAGTGCACTACTTTTTAGCTACTTTTTGAAAAGTAGTGTACTACTTTTTAGCTACTTTTTGAAAAGTAGTGCACTACTTTTTAGCTACTTTTTGAAAAGTAGTGCACTACTTTTTAGTTACTTTTTGAAAAGTAGGCACTACTTTTTAGCTACTTTTTGAAAAGTAGTGTCTACTTTTTAGCTACTTTTTGAAAAGTAGTGCACTACTTTTTAGCTACTTTTTGAAAAGTAGTGTCTACTTTTTAGCTACATTTTTGAAAAGTAGTGCACTACTTTTTAGCTACTTTTTGAAAAGTAGTGCACTACTTTTTAGCTACTTTTTGAAAAGTAGTGTCTACTTTTTAGCTACTTTTTGAAAAGTAGTGCCTACTTTTTAGCTACTCTTGGAAAAGTAGTGCACTACTTTTTAGCTACTTTTTGAAAAGTAGTGCCTACTTTTTAGCTACTTTTTGAAAAGTAGTGTCTACTTTTTAGCTACTTTTGGAAAAGTAGTGCACTACTTTTTAGCTACTTTTAAAAAGTACTGGACTACTTTTTAGCTACTTTTTGAAAAGTAGTGCACTACTTTTTAGCTACTTTTTGAAAAGTAGTGCACTACTTTTTAGCTACTTTTTGAAAAAGTATGTGACTACTTTTTAGCTACTTTTGAAAAGTAGTGTCTACTTTTTAGCTACTTTTTGAAAAGCAGTGCACTACTTTTTAGCTACTTTTTGAAAAGTAGTGCACTACTTTTAGCTACTTTTTGAAAAGTATGCACTACTTTTTAGCTACTTTTTGAAAAGTAGTGCCTACTTTTTAGCTACTTTTTGAAAA